>NW_027253413.1:0-347803 GCF_044704955.1 Pristiophorus japonicus
TAACCATATCCTTCTCCCCAACCCCATCCTTCTCCCCTCCAACCCCATCCTTCTCCCCTCCAACCCCATCCTTCTCCCCCCAACCCCATCCTTCTCCCCCCAACCCCATCCTTCTCCCCCAACCCCATCCTTCTTCCCCCGCAACGCCATCCTTCTCCCCCCAACCCCATCCTACCCCACAACCCCATCCTACCCCACAACCCCATCCTTCCCCCCCAACCACATCCGTTCCCCCAACCCCATTCTTCTCCCCCCCAACCCCATCCCTTCTCCCCCCAACCCCATCCTTCTTCCCCCGCAACGCCATCCTTCTCCCCCCAACCCCATCCTACCCCACAACCCCATCCTACCCCACAACCCCATCCTTCCCCCCCCAACCACATCCGTTCCCCCAACCCCATTCTTCTCCCCCCCAACCCCATCCTTCTCCCCCGCAACCCCATCCTTCCTTCCCCCACCCCAATCCCATCCTTCTCCCCCCCAACCCCATCCTTGTTTCCCCACCATCCTTCCCTCCCACCCTCAACCCCATCCTTCCCTCCTCCCCCAACACCATCCTTCCCACCTCCCCCAACCCCATCATTCTCCCGACTGACCCCAACCCCATTGTCTCCCCTATCCCCCATTCACTCCCCCCTCCCCAAACTCATCCTTCACCCCGCAACCTCATCCTTCAACCCCCAACCACATCCTTCACCCCCAACCTCATCCTTCACCCCCAACCTCATCCTTCACCCCCAACCTCATCCTTCACCCCCCAACCCCATCCTTCCCCCCAACACCATCCTTCCCCCCAACCCCATCCTTCACCCCCAAACACCTCCTTCCCCCCAACCACATTCTTCCCCCCCAAACCCATCCTTCCCCACCAACCCCATCCTCCCCCCCAACCCCATCCTTCCCCCAAACCCCATTCTTCCCCCCAACCTCATCCTTCCCCCCAACCCCATCCTTCCCCCCCAAACCCCATCCTTCCCCCCGCAACCCTACCCTCACCCCCTCAACCTCACCCTTCCAACCTCACCCTTCCACCCAACCCCATATTTCTCCCCCCCAACCCCATCTTTCTCCCCCCCCAACCCCATCTTTCTCCCCCCCAACCCCATCCATCTCCCCCCCCAACCCCATCCTTCTCCCCCCAACCCCATCCTTCCGGCACCAACCCCATCCTTCCCCCAACCCCATCCTTCCCCCAACCCCATCCTTCCCCCAACCCCATCCTTCCCCCAACCCCATCCTACCCCCAACCCCATTCTTTCCCCCGCAACCCCATCCTCCCCCCCAACCCCATCCTTCACCCCCCAAACACCCCTCCCCTCCTTCCCCCCAACCCCATCCCTCCCCCCCGAAACCCCATCCTTTCCCCAACCCCAATCCTTCCCCCCTACCCCATCCTTCCCCCCCACCCCATCCTTCCCCGCTACCCCATCCTTCCCCCCCACACCATTCTTCCCCCCAACCCCATTCTTCCCCCCAACCACATCCTTCCCACAACCCCATCCTTCCCCCCCGCAACCCAATCCTTCCCCCCAACCCCATCCTTCCCCCCAACCCCATCCTTTCCCTCCCATCCCCATCCTTCTCGCCCCCAACATATTCCTCCCCCCAACCCCACCCTTCTCCCCCGCAACCCCATCCTTTCCCCCGCAACCCCATCATTCCCCCGCAACCCCATTCTTTCCCTCGCAACCCCATCCTTTCCCCCGCAAACCCATCCCTTCCCCCGCAACCCCATCTTTCCCCCTAACCCCATTCTTCACCCACCAAACCTCCCTCCCCTCCTTCCCCCAAACTCCATTCTTCCTCCTCCACAACCCCATCCTTGCCCCACAACCCCATCCTTGCCCCACAAACCCGTCCTTGCCCCCCAACCCCATCCTTGCCCCCCAACCCCATCCTTGCCCCCCAACCCCATCCTTGCCCCCCAACCCCATTCTTCCCCCAACCCCATCCTTCCCCCCCAACCACATCCTTCCCCCCCAACCACATCCTTCCCCCCCAACCACATCCTTCCCCCCCACAACCCCATCATTCCCCCCAACCCCATCCTTTCCCTCCCATCCCCATCCTTCTCCCCCACAACCTATTCCTCCCCCCCAACCCCACCCTTCTCCCCCCCAACCCCACCCTTCTCCCCCCAAACCCCACCCTTCTCCCCCCAACCCAACCCTTCTCCCCCCCAACCCCACCCTTCTCCCCCCCAACCACATCCTTCCCCCCAACCCCATCCTTCCCCCCCGCAACCCCATCCTTCCCCCAACCCCATCCTTCCCCCCCAACCACATCCTTGCCCCCTACCCCATCCTTCCCCGCAACCCCATCCTTCCCCCCGCAACCCCATCCTTCCCCCCAACCCCATCATTCCCCCCCTACACCATCCTTCTCCCCACTACACCATCCTTCCCCCCCTACACCATACTTCGCCCCCTACCCCATCCTTCCCCCCAACCCCATCCTTGCCCCCCAACCAAATCCTTCCCCCCAACCTCATTCTTCCCCCCCAACCCCATCCTTCCCCCCCAACCCCACCCTTCCCCCCCAACCCCACCCTTCTCCCCCCAACCCCACCATTCTCCCCCCAACTCCACCCTTCTCCACCCCAACCCCACCCTTCTCCCCCCCATCCCCATCCATCTCCCCCCAACCCCATCCATCTCCCCCCCCAACCCCATCCTTCTCCACCCCAAACCCATCCTTCTCCCCCCCCAACCCCACCCTTCTCCCCCCCAACCCCATCCTTCTCCCCCCCCACCCCCATCCTTCTCCCCCCCAACCCCATCCTTCTCCCCCCCAACCCCATCCTTCTCCCACCCAACCCCATCCTTCTCCCCCCAACCCCATCCTTCCCCCTACAACCCCATCCTTCCCCCTACAACCCCATCCTTCTCCCCCTCAACCCCCCTTCCCCTCCATCCTTCCTTCCACATCCCAATCCCATCCTTGTCCCCCGCAACCCCATCCTTGTTCCCCCCCGCCATTCATCCCTCCCCCCTCAACCCCATCCTTCCCTCCTCCCCAACCTCATCCTTCTCCCGACCCCCCAACCCCATTCTCCAACCCTCCCCCATTCGCCCCCCCTCCCCAACCTCATCCTTCCCCCCAACCCCATCCTTTCCTCCCCCCTCCCCAACCCCATTCTTTCCTCCCCCCTCACCAGCCCCATCCTTCCCCCCAACCCCATCCTTCCCCCCAACCCCATCCTTCCCCCCAACCTCATCCTTCTCCCCAACCCCATCCTCCCCCAACCCCATCCTCCCCCAACCCCATCCTCCCCCCAACCCCATCCTCCCCCCCAACCCCATCCTCCCCCCCAACCCCATCCTCTCCCCCAACCCCATCCTCCCCCCAACCCCATCATCCCCCGCAACCCCATCCTCCCCCCGCATCCCCATCCTCCCCCGCAACCCCATCCTCCCCCCCAACCCCAGCCTCCCCCCCCAACCCCATCCTCCCCCCCAACACCATCCTCCCCCCCAACACCATCCTCCCCCCAACCCCATTCTCCCCGCAACCCTATCCTTCCCCCCCAACCCCATCCTGCCCCCCCAACCCCATCCTTCCCCCCCAACCCCATCCTGCCCCCCAACCTTTTCCTTCCCCCCCAACCCCATCCATCCTTCCCCCCCCAACCCCATCCTCCCCCCCAACCCCATCCATCTCCCCCCCAACCCCATCCTTCCCCCCCAACCCCATCCTCCCCCCCAACCCCATCCATCTCCCCCCCAACCCCATCCTTCCCCCAACCCCATCCTCCCCCCCAAACCCAACCATCTCCCCCCAACACCATCCATCTCCCCCCCAACGCCATCCATCTCCCCCCCAACCCCATCCATCTCCCCCTCAACCCCCTTCCCCTCCATCCTTCCTTCCCCATCCCAATCCCATCCTTGTCCCCCGCAGCCCCATTCTTGTTCCACCCCGCAATCCATCCCTTCCCCCCCTCAACCCCATCCTTCACTCCTCCCCAAACCCATCCTTCTCCCGACCCCCCTCCCCTATTCTCCTCCTCCCCCATTCTCCCCGCCCCTCCCCAACCTCATCCTTACCCCCCAACCCCATCCTTTCCTCCCACCTCCCCAACCCCATCCTTTCCTCCCCCCTCCCCAAACCCATCCTTCCCCCAACCCCATCCTCCCCTCAACCACATCCTTCTCCCCACCAACCCCATCCTTCTCCCCCCCGACCCCATCCTTCTCCCCCCCGACCCCATCCTTCTCCCCCGACCCCATCCTTCTCCCCCGACCCCATCCTTCTCCCCCCCAACTCCATCCTTCTCCCCCCCAACCCCATCCTTCTCCCCCCCAACCCCATCCTTCTCCCCCCCAACCCCATCCTTCTCCCCCCCAACCCCATCCTTCTCCCACCCAACCCCATCATTCTCCCCCCAACCCCATCCTTCCCCCTACAACCCCATCCTTCCCCCTACAACCCCATCCTTCTCCCCCTCAACCCCCCTTCCCCTCCATCCTTCCTTCCACATCCCAATCCCATCCTTGTCCCCCGCAACCCCATCCTTGTTCCCCCCCGCCATTCATCCCTCCCCCCTCAACCCCATCCTTCCCTCCTCCCCAACCTCATCCTTCTCCCGACCCCCCAACCCCATTCTCCAACCCTCCCCCATTCGCCCCCCCCTCCCCAACCTCATCCTTCCCCCCAACCCCATCCTTTCCTCCCCCCTCCCCAACCCCATTCTTTCCTCCCCCCTCACCAGCCCCATCCTTCCCCCCAACCCCATCCTTCCCCCCACCCCATCCTTCCCCCCCACCCCATCCTTCCCCCCCAACCCCATCCTTCCCCCGCCAACCCCATCCTTCCCCCCCCAACCCCATCCTTCCCCGCAACCCCATCCTTCCCCAAACCCCATCCTACCCCAACCCTATCCTCCCCCAACCCCATTCTCCACCCAACCCCATCCTCCCCCGCAACCCCATTCTCCTCCCCCCAACCCCATCCTCCTCCCCCCAACCCCACCCTTCTCCCCCCAAGCATACCCTTCTCACCCCCACTATCCTTCTCCCCCAACCCCATCCTTCTCCCCCCAACCCCATCCTTCTCCCCCCCATCCCCATCCTTCTTCCCCCCAACCCCATCCTTCTCCCCCCCAACCCCATCCTTCTCCACCCCAAACCCATCCTTCTCCCCCCCAACCCCACACTTCTCCTCCCAAACCCCATTCTTCTGCCCCCCAACACCATTCTTCTCCCCCCAACACCATCCTTCTCCCCCGCAACCCCCACTTCACCCCATATTCACTCCTCCCCAACCCCATCTTTCCCTCCTCCCTCAACCCCATCCTTCTCCCGACCCACCCCAACACCATTGTCTTCCCCTCCCCCATTCTCCCCCCCAACCCCATCCCTCCCCCCCAACACTATCCCTCCCCGCCAAACACCATCCCTCCCACCCCAACCCAATCCCTCCCCTCCTTCCCCCCAACCCCATCCTTCCCCCCAACCCCATCCTTCCCCCCAAACCCATCCTTCCCCTCCTTCCCCCCAACCTCATCCTACCCCAACCCCATCCTCCCCCCCAACCCCATCCTCCCCCCCCAACCCCATCCTCCTCCCCCCAACCCCATCCTCCTCCCCCCCAACCCCACGCTTCTCCCCCCCCAACCATACCCTTCTCCCCCCACCATCCTTCTCCCCCAACCCCATCCTTCTCCCCCCAGCCCCATCCTTCTCCCCCCCAACCCCATCCTTCTCCCCCAACCCCATCCTTCTCCCCCCAACCCCATCCTTCACCCCCCCAACCCCATCCTTCTCCCCCCCCAACCCCATCCTTCTCCCCCCCCAACCACATCCTTCTCCCCCCCAACCCCATCCTTCTCCCCCCCAACCCCATCCTCTCCCCCCACAACCATATCCTTCTCCCCCCATAACCATATCCTTCTCCCCCCATAACCATATCCTTCTCCCCAACCCCATCCTTCTCCCCCCCAACCCCATCCTTCTCCCCCCCAACCCCATCCTTCTCCCCCCCCAACCCCATCCTTCTCCCCCCAACCCCATCCTTCTCCCCCCGCAACGCCATCCTTCTCCCCCCAACCCCATCCTACCCCACAACCCCATCCTACCCCACAACCCCATCCTACCCCACAACCCCATCCTTCCCCCCCCAACCACATCCGTTCCCCCAACCCCATTCTTCTCCCCCCCAACCCCATCCTTCTCCCCCGCAACCCCATCCTTCCTTCCCCCACCCCAATCCCATCCTTCTCCCCCCCAACCCCATCCTTGTTCCCCCACCATCCTTCCCTCCCACCCTCAACCCCATCCTTCCCTCCTCCCACAACACCATCCTTCCCACCTCCCCCAACCCCATCATTCTCCCGACTGACCCCAACCCCATTGTCTCCCCTATCCCCCATTCACTCCCCCCTCCCCAAACTCATCCTTCACCTCGCAACCTCATCCTTCAACCCCCAACCACATCCTTCACCCCCAACCTCATCCTTCACCCCCAACCTCATCCTTCACCCCCAACCTCATCCTTCACCCACCAACCGCATCCTTCCCCCCAACACCATCCTTCCCCCCAACCCCATCCTTCACCCCCAAACACCTCCTTCCCCCCAACCCCATTCTTCCCCCCCAAACCCATCCTTCCCCACCAACCCCATCCTCCCCCCCAACCACATCCTTCCCCCAAACCCCATTCTTCCCCCCAACCTCATCCTTCCCCCCAACCCCATCCTTCCCCCCCAAACCCCATTTTTCCCCCCGCAACCCTACCCTCACCCCCTCAACCTCACCCTTCCACCCAACCCCATATTTCTCCCCCCCAACCCCATCTTTCTCCCCCCCCAACCCCATCTTTCTCCCCCCCAACCCCATCCATCTCCCCCCCAACCCCATCCTTTCCCTCCCATCCCCATCCTTCTCCCCCCCAACATATTCCTCCCCCCCAACCCCATCCTTTCCCTCCCATCCCCATCCTTCTCCCCCCCAACATATTCCTCCCCCCCAACCCCACCCTTCTCCCCCGCAACCCCATTCTTTCCCTCGCAACCCCATCCTTTCCCCCGCAAACCCATCCCTTCCCCCGCAACCCCATCTTTCCCCCAAACCCCATTCTTCACCCACCAAACCTCCCTCCCCTCCTTCCCCCAAACTCCATTCTTCCTCCCCCACAACCCCATCCTTGCCCCACAACCCCATCCTTGGCCCACAAACCCGTCCTTGCCCCCCAACCCCATCCTTGCCCCCCAACCCCATCCATGCCCCCCAACCCCATCCTTGCCCCCCAACCCCATTCTTGCCCCCCAACCCCATTCTTCCCCCCAACCCCATCCTTCCCCCCAACCCCATCCTTCCCCCCAACCACATCCTTCCCCCCGCAACCCCATCATTCCCCCCAACTCCATCCTTTCCCTCCCATCCCCATCCTTCTCCCCCACAACCTATTCCTCCCCCCCAACCCCACCCTTCTCCCCCCAACCCCACCCTTCTCCCCCCAACCCCACCCTTCTCCCCCCAACCCCACCCTTCTCCCCCCAACCCCACCCTTCTCCCCCCCAACTCCACCTTTCTCCCCCCCAACCCCACCCTTCTCCCCCCAACCCCACCCTTCTCCCCCCAACCCCACCCTTCTCCCCCCAACCCCACCCTTCTCCCCCCAACCCCACCCTTCTCCCCCCAACCACATCCTTCCCCCCAACCCCATTCTTCCCCCCCGCAACCCCATCCTTCCCATCCTTCCCCCCCAACCACATCCTTGCCCCTACCCCATCCTTCCCCGCAACCCCATCCTTCCCCCCGCAACCCCATCCTTCCCCCCAACCCCATCATTCCCCCCCTACACCATCCTTCTCCCCACTACACCATCCTTCCCCCCTACACCATCCTTCCCCCCTACACCATACTTCGCCCCCTACCTCATCCTTCCCCCCAAACCCCATCCTTGCCCCCAACCAAATTCTTCCCCCCAACCTCATTCTTCCCCCCAACCTCATTCTTCCCCCCCAACCCCATCCTTCCCCCCAACCCCACCCTTCTCCCCCCAACCCCACCATTCTCCCCCCAACTCCACCCTTCTCCACCCCAACCCCACCCTTCTCCCCCCCAACCCCATCCATCTCCCCCCAACCCCATCCATCTCCCCCCCAACCCCATCCATCTCCCCCCCAACCCCATCCATCTCCCCCCCAACCCCATCCATCTGCCCCACAACCCCATCTTTCTCCCCCCTACCCCATCCTTCCCCCCCTACCCCATCATTCCCCCCAACCCCATCCATATCCCCCACAACTCCATCCTTCTCCCCCCCAACCCCATCCTTCTCCCCCCCCAACCCCATCCTTCTCCCCCCAACCCCATCCTTCTCCCACCCAACCCCATCCTTCTCCCCCCCAACCCCATCCTTCCCCCTACAACCCCATCCTTCCCCCTACAACCCCATCCTTCTCCCCCTCAACCCCCCTTCCCCTCCATCCTTCCTTCCACATCCCAATCCCATCCTTGTCCCCCGCAACCCCATCCTTGTTCCCCCCCGCCATCCATCCCTCCCCCCTCAACCCCATCCTTCCCTCCTCCCCAACCTCATCCTTCTCCCGACCCCCCAACCCCATTTTCCAACCCTCCCCCATTTGCCCCCCCCCTCCCCAACCTCATCCTTCCCCCCAACCCCATCCTTTCCTCCCCCCTCCCCAACCCCATTCTTTCCTCCCCCCTCACCAGCCCCATCCTTCCCCCCAACCCCATCCTTCCCCCCAACCTCATCCTTCTCCCCAACCCCATCCTCCCCCAACCCCATCCTCACCCCCAACCCCATCCTCCCCCCCAACCCCATCCTCCCCCCCAACCCCATCCTCCCCCCCAACCCCATCCTCCCCCCCAACCCCATCCTCCCCCCAACCCCATCCTCTCCCCCAACCCCATCATCCCCCGCAACCCCATCCTCCCCCCGCATCCCCATCCTCCCCCGCAACCCCATCCTCCCCCCCCAACCCCAGCCTCCCCCCCAACCCCATCCTCCCCCCCAACACCATCCTCCCCCCAACACCATCCTCCCCCCAACCCCATTCTCCCCGCAACCCTATCCTTCCCCCCCAACCCCATCCTGCCCCCCCAACCCCATCCTGCCCCCCAACCCCATCCTTCCCCCCCCAACCCCATCCTTCCCCCCCCCCAACCCCATCCTTCCCCCCAACCCCATCCTTCCCCCCCAACCCCATCCTCCCCCCCAACCCCATCCATCTCCCCCCCAACCCCATCCTTCCCCCAACCCCATCTTCCCCCCCAAACCCAACCATCTCCCCCCAACACCATCCATCTCCCCCCCAACGCCATCCATCTCCCCCCCAACCCCATCCATCTCCCCCTCAACCCCCCTTCCCCTCCATCCTTCCTTCCCCATCCCAATCCCATCCTTGTCCCCCGCAACCCCATTCTTGTTCCACCCCGCCATCCATCCCTTCCCCCCTCAACCCCATCCTTCACTCCTCCCCAAACCCATCCTTCTCCCGACCCCCCTCCCCCATTCTCCTCCTCCCCCATTCTCCCCGCCCCTCCCCAACCTCATCCTTACCCCCCAACCCCATCCTTTCCTCCCACCTCCCCAATCCCATCCTTTCCTCCCCCCTGCCCAAACCCATCCTTCCCCCAACCCCATCCTCCCCTCAACCACATCCTTCTCCCCACCAACCCCATCCTTCTCCCCCCCAACCCCATCCTTCTCCCCCCCAACCCCATCCTTCTCCCCCCCAACCCCATTCTTCTCCCCCCCAACCCCATCCTTCTCCCCCCCAACCCCATCCTTCTCCCCCCAACCCCATCCATCTCCCCCCCAACTCCCCCCCAACCCCATCCTTCTTCCCCCCAACCCCATCCTTCTCCCCCCCCAACCCCATCCTTCTCCCCCCCAACCCCATCCTTCTCCCCCCAAACCCCATCCTTCTGCCCCCAACACCATTCTTCTCCCCCCAACACCATCCTTCTCCCCCCAACCCCCCCTTCACCCCATCCTTCACTCCTCCCCAACCCCATCCTTCCCTCCTCCCTCAACCCCATCCTTCTCCACCCAACCCCATTCTTCCCACCCCCAACCCCATCCTTCCCCCCCAACCCCATCCTTCCCCCCCCAACCCCATCCTTCCCCCCAACCCCATCCTTCCTCCCCAACCCCGTCCTTCCCCCCCAACCCCATCCTTCCTCCCCCAAACCCATCCTTCCCCCCCAACACCATCCTTCCTCCCCCAACACCATCCTACCCCCCAAACACATCCTTCCCCCCAACCCCATCCTTCCCCCCCCACCCCATCCTTCCCCCCAAACCCCATCCCTCCCCCCCAACCCCATCCCTCCCCCCAACCCCATCCCTCCCCCCAACCCCATCCCTCCCCCCCAAACCCCATCCCTCGCCCCCAACACAATCCCTCCCCCCCAACCCCATCCTTCCCCCCAATCCCATCCTTCCCCCCCAACCCCATCCTTCCCCGCAACCCCATCCTTCCCCAAACCCCATCCTACCCCAACCCTATCCTACCCCAACCCTATCCTCCCCCAACCCCATTCTCCACCCAACCCCATCCTCCCCTGCAACCCCATCCTCCTCCCCCCCAACCCCATCCTCCTCCCCCCAACCCCACCCTTCTCCCCCCAAGCATATCCTTCTCACCCCCACCATCCTTCTCCCCCAACCCCATCCTTCTCCCCCCAACCCCATCCTTCTCCCCCCCATCCCCATCCTTCTCCCCCCAACCCCATCCTTCTCCCCCCCAACCCCATCCTTCTTCCCCCCAACCCCATCCTTCTCCCCCCCAACCCCATCCTTCTCCACCCCAAACCCATCCTTCTCCCCCCCAACCCCATACTTCTCCTCCCAAACCCCATTCTTCTGCCCCCCAACACCATCCTTCTCCCACCCATCCCCATCCTTCTCCCCCCAACCCCATCCTTCCACCTCCCTCAACCCCATCCTTCTCCCGACCCACCCCAACCCCATTGTCTCCCCCTCCCCCATTCTCCCGCCCCAACTTCATCCTTCCCCCCCAACCTCATCCTTCCCCCACAACCCCATCCTCCCCCCAACCCCATCCTTCCCCCCCAACCCTATCCTTCCCCCCAACTCCATCCTTCTCCCCCCAACCCCATTCTTCTCCCCCCAACCCCATCCTTCTCCCCCCAATCCCATCCTTCTCCCCCCAACCCCATCCTTCTCCCCCCAACCCCATCCTTCTCTTCCCCCAACCCCATCCTTCTCACCCCCAACCCCATCCTTCTCTTCCCCCAACCCCATCCTTCTCTCCCCCAACCCCATCCTTCTCCCCCCCAACCCCATCCTTCTCCCCCCAACCCCATCCTTCTCCCCCCAACACCATCCTTCTCCCCCCCAACCACCCCTTCACCCCATCCTTCCCTCCTCCCCAACCCCATCCTTCCCTCCTCCCTCAACCCCATCCTTCTCCCGACCCACCCCACCCATTGTCTCCCAATCCCCAATCTCCCCCCCAACCTCATCCTTTCCCCCCAACCCCATCCTTTCCCCCCCAACCCCATCCTTTTCCCCCCACCCATCCTTTTCCCCAACCCCATCCTTTTCCCCCAACCCCATCCTTTCCCCCAACCCCATCCTTCCCCCCAACCCCATCCTTCTCCCCCCCAACCCCATCCTTCTCTTCCCCCAACCCCCATCCTTCTCCCCCCAACCCCATCCTCTCTCCCCCAACCCCATCCTTCTCCCCCAACACCATCCTTCTCCCCCCCCAACCACACCTTCTCCGACCCACCCCAACCCCATTGTCTCCCCAATCCCCCAATCTCCCCCCCAACCTCATCCTTCCCACCCCAACCTTCCCCCCCACACTCCATCCCCCCCCAACCCCATCCTTCCCCCCAACCCCATCCTTCCCCCCCAACCCCATCCTTCCCCCCAACCCCATCCTCTTCCCCCCCAACCCCATCATCCCCCAACCCCATCCTACCCCAACCCTATCCTCCCCCAACCCCATCCTCCCCCCCAACCCCATCCTCCCCCCCCAACCCCATCCTCCTCCCTCCCAACCCCATCCTCCTCCCCTCCAACCCCACCCTTCTCCACCCCAACCATACCCCTTCTCCCCCCACCATCCTTCTCCCCAACCCCATCCTTCTCCCCCCAACACCATCCTTCTCCCCCCAACCCCATCCTTCTCCCCCCCAACCCCATCCTTCTCCCCCAACCCCATCCTTCTTCCCCCAACCCCATCCTTCTCCCCCCCAACCCCACCCTTCTACCCCCCCAACCCCACCCTTCTACCCCCCAACCCCCATCCTTCTCCCCCAACCCCATCCTTCTCCCCCCCAACCCATTCTTCTCCCCCCAACCCCATCCTTCTCCCCCCCAACCCCATCCTTCTCCCCCCCAACCTCCCCCCAACACCATCCTTCTCCCCCGCAACCCCCCTTCACCCCATCCTTTCCTCTCCCCAACCCCATCCTTCCCTCCTCCCTCAACCCCATCCTTCTCCCGACCCACCCCAACCCCATTGTCTCCCCTCTCCCATTCTCCCCCCCAACCTCATCCTTCCCCCCCCAACCCCATCCTTCCCCCCAACCCCATACTCCCCCCAACCCCATCCCTTCTCCCCACCAACCCCATCCTTCTCCCCCCCAACCCCATCCTTCTCCCCCCAACCCCATCCTTCTCCCGCCCAACCCCATCCTTCTCCCCCCAACCCCATCCTTACCCCCCAACCCCATCCTTACCCCCCAACCCCATCCTTCTCCCCCCAACCCCATCCTTCTCCCGCCCAACACCATCCTTCTCCCCCCAACACCATCCTTCTCCCCCCCAAACCCCCCTTCACCCCATCCTTCCCTCCTCCCCAACCCCATCCTTCCCTCCTCCCTCAACCCCATACTTCTCCCGTCCCACCCCAACGCCATTGTCTCCCCAATCCCCCAATCTCCCCCCCAACCTCATCCTTCCCCCCCAACCCCATCCTTCCCCCCAACACCATCCTCCCCCCAACCCCATCCTTCCCCCCCAACTCCATCCTTCCTGCCCAACCCCATCCTTCTCTCCCCAACACCATCCTTCTCCCCCAACCCCTCCTTCCCTCCTCCCTCAACCCCATCCTTCTCCCGACCCACCCCAACCCCATTGTCTCCCCAATCCCCCAATCTCCCCCCCAACCATACCCTTCTCCCCCCACCATCCTTCTCCCCCAACACCATCCTTCCCCCCTAACCCCTTCCTTCCCCCCCAACCCCATCCTTCCCCCCCCAACCCCATCCTTCCTGCCCAACCCCATCCTTCTCTCCCCAACACCATCCTTCTCCCCCAACCCCATCCTTCCCTCCTCCCTCAACCCCATCCTTCTCCCGACCCACCCCAACCCCATTGTCTCCCCAATCCCCCAATCTCCCCCCCCAACCATACCCTTCTCCCCCCACCATCCTTCTCCCCCCAACACCATCCTTCTCCCCCCAACCCCATCCTTCTCCCCCCAACCCCATCCTTCTCCCCCAACCCCATCCTTCTCCCCCCAACCCCATCCTTCTCCCCCAACCCCATCCTTCTCCCCCAACCCATCCTTCACCCCCCATCCCCATCCTTCTACCCCCCAACCCCATCCTTCTACCCCCAACCCCATCCTTCTCCCCCCCAACCCCATCCTTCTCCCTCCAACCCATCCTTCTCCCCCAACCTCCCCCCAACACCATCCTTCTCCCCCCCAACCCCCCTTCACCCCATCCTTCCCTCCCTCCCCAACCCCATCCTTCCCCTCCCCCCAACCCCATCCTTCCCTCCTCCCTCAACCCCATCCTTCTCCCGACCCACCCCAACCCCATTGTCTCCCCCTCCCCCATTCTCCCCCCCAACCCCATCCTCATCCTTCCCCCAACCCCATCCTTCCCCCCAACCCCATACTCCCCCCAACCCCATCCTTCCCCCGCAACCCCATCCTTCCCCCCGCAACCCCATCCTTACCCCCCAACTCCATTCATCTCCCCCCAAGCCCATCCTTCTCCCCCCCAACCCCATCCTTCTCCCCCCAACCCCCTTCACCCCATCCTTCCCTCCTCCCCAACCCCATCCTTCCCTCCTCCATCAACCCCATCCTTCTCCCAACCCACCCCAACCCCATTGTCTCCCCAATCCCCCAATCTCCCCCCCAACCTCATCCTTCCCCCCAACCCCATCCTTCCCCCCCAACACCATCCTCCACCCCCAACCCCATCCTTCCCCCTCCCAACTCCATCCTCCCCCCCCATACCCAACCTTCCCCCCCCAACACCATCCTTCCGCCCCTAACCCCTTCCTTCCCCCCACAACCCCATCCTTCCCCCCCAACCCCATCCTTCCCCCCCAACCCATCCTTCTCCCCCCAACACCATCCTTCTCCCCCCAACCCCCCTTCACCCCATTCTTCCGTCCTCCCCAACCCCATCCTTCCCTCCTCCCTCAACCCCATCCTTCTACCGACCCACCCCAACCCCATTGTCTCCCCAATCCCCCAATCTCCCCCCCCAACCCCATCCTTCCCCCCCAACCCCATCCTTCCCCCCCAGCCCCATCCTTCCCCCCAACCCCATCCTTCCCCCCCCAACCCCATCCTTCCCCCCAACACCATCCTTCCCTACAACCCCATCCTTCCCCCCAACCCCATCCTACCCCAACCCCATCCTACCCCAACCCTATCCTCCCCCAACCCCATCCTCACCCCAACCCCATCCTCCCCCCCAACCCCATCCTTCTGTACAGTGTGTAGATACAGTAACAATCTCCTGTACACACTGTGTATGTATAGATGGTATAAATCTCCTGTACACACTGTGTATGTACAGACAGCAACAATCTCCTGTACAGTGTGTGTATAGACAGTAGCAATTACTCGTACACACAGTGTGTATAGACAATAACAATCTCCTATACACAGTGTATGGATGGACAGTAACAATTTCCTGTACACACCGTGAATGGATAGACAGTAACAATCTCCTGTACACACTGTATATAGACAGGAACAATCTCCTATACACAGTGTATGGATAGACAGTAACAATTTCCTGTGCACACTGTGCATGTGTAGACAGTAACCATCTCCTGGACAGTGTGTATAGACAGTAACACTCTCCTGGACACACTGTGTAAAGACAGTACTAATCTCCTGTACACATTGTGGAAAGACAGTAACAATCTCCTGTACACAGTGTGTACAAGCAGTAATAATCCCCTGCACACTGTGTATAGACAGTAACAATCTCCTGTACACACTATGTACAGACAGTCACAATCTCATGTACACACTGTGTGTATAGCCAGTAACAATCTCCTGTACAGTGTGTGTATAGCCAGTAACAATCTCCTGTACACACGATGTATAGACAGTAACAATCTCCTGTACACACTGCGTATGTATAGACAGTAACAGTCTCCAGTACAGTGTGTATAGACAGTAACAATGTCTTGTACAGTGCGTGTAGACAGTAACAATCTCCTGTACATAGTGTGTATAGACAGTAAACATCTCCTGTACACACTGTGTATAGACAGTAACAATCTCCTGTACACTGTGTGTGTGTGTGTGTGCATAGATAGTAACAATCTCCTGTGCACAGTGTGTGTTTGGACAGTAACAATCTCCTGTACACACAGTGTATGGATAGACAGGAACAATCTCCTGTACACACTGTGTATGCATAAGCAATAACAATCTCCTGTATATACTGTGTATGCATAGACAATGACAATCTCCTGTAGACACTGTGTATAGACAGTAACAATCTCCTGTACACACTGTGTATAGACAGTAACAATCTCCTATACACAGTTTGTGACTCGACAGTAACAATCTCCTGTGCACTGTATATAGACAGTAACAATCTCCTGTGCACACTGTGTATGTATAGACAGTAACAATCTCCTGTACACAGTGTGTGTATAGACAGCAACAATCTCCTGTACACACTGTGTATAGACAGTAACAATCTCCTGTACACACTGTGTATAGACACTAACAATGTCCTGTACATACTGTGTATAGACAGGAACAATCTCCTGTGCACACTGCGTATGTATAAACAGGAACAATCTTGTGTATACACTGTGTGTATAGGCAGTAACAATCTCCTGTACACTGTATATAGACAGTCACAATCTCCTGCACACACTGTGTATGCATAGACAATAACAATCTCCTGTACACACTGTCTATGCATAGACAGTAACAATCTCGTGTACACACTGTGTATGTATCATCAGTAACAATCTCCTGTACATACTGTGTCTGTATAGACAGTAAAAATTTCCTGTACACAGTGTATGGATAGACAGTAACAATTTCCTGTACAGTGTGTGTATAGACAGTAACAATCTCTTGTACACAGTGTATGTTTAGACAGTAACAATCTCCTGTACACACTGTGTATGTATCGTCAGTAACAATCTCCTGCACATACTGTGTATGTATCGACAGTAACAATCTCCTGTACACAGTGTGTGTATAGACAGTAACAACCTCTTGTACACACGGTGTATAGACAGTAACAATTTCCTGTACACACTGTGTGTATAGACAGTAACAATCTCCTGTACGCACTGTGTATGGATAGTCAGTAACAATCTCCTGTACATACTGTGTATGTATCGACAGTAACAATCTCCTGTACACAGTGTGTGCACAGACAGTAACAATCTTCTGCACATACTGTGTATGTATAGTCAGGAACAATCTCCTGTACACACTGTGTATATACAGTAACAATCTCCTGTACACTGTGTGTATGTGTATAGCCAGTAAGAATCTCCTGTACATACTGTGTGTGTATAGACAGTAACAATCTCCTGTACACTATGTATAAACAGTAACAATCTCCTGTACACTGTATATAGACAGTCACAATATCCTGCACACACTGTGTATGCATAGACAATAACAATCTCCTGTACACACTGTGTATGCATAGACAGTAACAATCTCCTGTACACACAGTGTATGTATAGACAGTAACAATTTCCTGTACAATGTATATAGACAGTAACAATCTCCTGTGCACACTGTGTATGTATAGACAGTAACAATCTCCTGTACACAGTGTGTGTATATAGACAGTAACAATGTCCTGTACACAATGTGTGTATAGACAGTAATAATCTCCTGTGCACAGTGTGTGCATTTATAGACAGTAACAATCTCCTGTACACTGTGTATGTGTATAGCCAGTAAGAATCTCCTGCACTGTGTGTATAGATAATAACAATCTCCAGTACACACTGTATGTATAGACAGGAACAATCTCCTGTACACAGTTTGTGTCTCGTCAGTAACAATCTCCTGTACACTGTATATAGACAGTAACAATATCCTGTGCACACTGTGTATGTATAGACAGTAACAATCTCCTGTACACACTGTTTGTATAGACAGTAACAATCTCCTGTACACAGTGTGTGTGTGCATAGACAGTAACAAACTCCTGTACACTGTGTGTATAGACAGTAACAATCTCCTGTACACTGTATATAGACAGTCACAATCTCCTGCACACACTGTGTATATACAGTAACAATCTCCTGTACACTGTGTATGTGTATAGCCAGTAAGAATCTCCTGTAAATACTGTGTGTGTATAGACAGTAACAATCTCCTGTACACTATGTATAAACAGTAACAATCTCCTGTACACTGTATATAGACAGTCACAATCTCCTGCACACACTGTGTATATACAGTAACAAGCTCCTGTACACTGTGTATGTGTATAGCCAGTAAGAATCTCCTGTACATACTGTGTATAGACAGTAACAATCTCCTGTACACTATGTATAAACAGTAACAATCTGCTGTACACTGTATATGGACAGTCACAATCTCCTGCACACAGTGTATGCATAGACAATAACAATCTCCTGTACACACTGTGTGTGTATCAACAGTAACAATCTCCTGTACACACTGTGTTTCGACAGTCACAATCTCCTGTACAGTGTTTGTATAGACAGTAACAATCTCCCCTACACACTGTGTACAGACAGTAACAATCTCCTGTACACCCCATGTATGTATAGACAGTATCAATCACTTGTAAACACCGTGTATGTATAGACAGTAACAATCTCCTGTACACACTGTGTGTACAGACAGTAACAATCTCCTGTGCACAGTGCGTGTGTTTATAGACAGTAACAATCTCCTGTACACTGTGTATGTGCATAGCCATTACGAATCTCCTGCACATACTGTGTGTGTATAGACAGTAACAATCTCCTGTACACACTGTGTATGTATAGACAGTAACAATCTCCTGTACACACTGTGTATCGACAGTAACAATCACCTGTAAACACCGTGTATGTATAGACAGTAACAATCTCCTGTACAAACTGTGTATGTATAGACAGTAACAATCTCCTGTACACACTGTGTATAGACAGTAACAATCTCCTGTACAGTGTGTAGATACAGTAACAATCTCCTGTACACACTGTGTATGTATAGATAGTATAAATCTCCTGTACACACTGTGTATGTATAGCCAGCAACAATCTCCAGTACACACTATGTATAGACAGTAACAATCTCCTGTACACACAGTGTGTGTATCAACAGTAACAATCACTTGTAAACACCGTGTATGTATAGACAGTAACAATCTCCTGTACACCCCGTGTATGTATAGACAGTATCAATCACTTGTAAACACCGTGTATGTATAGACAGTAACAATCTCCTGTACACTGTATTTATAGACAGTAACAATCTCCTGTACGCAGTGTGTGTGTATTGACAGTAACAATCTCCTGTACACAGTGTATAGACAGTAACAATCTCCTGTACACACTGTGTATAAACAGTAACAATCTCCTGTATACTGTATATAGACAGTAACAATGTCCTGTGCACACTGTGTGCATAGACAATAACAATCTCCTGTACACACTGTTTGTATAGACAGTAACAATCTCCTGTACGCAGTGTGTGTATTGACAGGAACAATCTCCTGAACACACTGTGCATTGACAGTAACAATCTCCTGTACACACAGTGTATGGATAGACTGTAACAATTTCCTGTAGACACTGTATGTATAGACAGTAACAATCTCCTGTACACAGTGTATGTATAAACAGTAACAATCTCCTGTAAACACAGTGTATGTATACACAGTAAAAATCTCCTGTACTGTGTGTATAGATAATAACAATCTCCTGCACATAGTGTGTATAGACAGTAACAATCTCCTGTACACAGTGTGTGTATAGACAGTAACAATCTCCTGTACACACTATGTATTGACAGTAGCAATCTCCTGTACACAGAGTATATGGATAGACTGTAACAATTTCCTGTACACACTGTATGTATAAACAGTAACAATCTCCTGTACACACAGTGTATGTATACACAGAAATAATCACCTGTACAGTGTGTATAGATAATAACAATCTCCTGTACACACTATGTTTCGACAGTAACAATCTCCTGTACACACTGTGTGTATCAACAGTAACAATCTCCTGTACAGTGTGTGTGTAGACAGTAACAATCTCCCCTACACACTGTGTATCGACAGTAACAATCTCCTGTACACCGCGTGTATGTATAGACAATAACAATCTCCTATACACAGTATATGGATAGACAGTAACAATTTCCTGTACACACCGTGAATGGATAGACAGTAACAATCTCCTGTACACACTGGATATAGACAGGAACAATCTCCTATGCACAGTGTATGGATAGACAGTAACAATTTCCTGTACACACTGTGCATGTGTAGACAGTAACCATCTCCTGGACAGTGTGTATAGACAGTAACACTCTCCTGGACACACTGTGTAAAGACAGTAATAATCTCCTGTACACATTGTGTATAGACAGTAGCAATCTCCTGTACACAGTGTGTACAAACAGTAACAATCCCCTGCACACTGTGTATAGACAGTAACAATCTCCTATACAGTGTCTATAGCCAGTAACAATCACCTGTACACGCCGTGTATGTATCGACAGTAACAATCTCCTGTACAGTGTGTGTATGAACAGGAACAAATCCTGTACACGCTGTGTATAGACAATAACAATCTCCTGTACAGACTATGTATAGACAGTAACAATCTCCTGTACACACTGTATATAGACAGGAACAATCTCCTATACAGAGTGTATGGATAGACAGTAACAATTTCCTGTACACACTGTGCATGTGTAGACAGTAACCATCTCCTGGACAGTTTGTATAGACAGTAACACTCTCCTGGACACACTGTGTAAAGACAGTAATAATCTCCTGTACACATTGTGTATAGACAGTAACAATCTCCTGTACACAGTGTGTACAAACAGTAACAATCCCCTGCACACTGTGTATAGACAGTAACAATCTCCGATACAGTGTGTGTATGAACAGGAACAAATCCTGTACACGCTGTGTATAGACAGTAACAATCTCCTATACAGACTATGTATAGACAGTAACAATCTCCTGTACAGTGTGTGTATGAACAGGAACAAATCCTGTACACGCTGTGTATAGACAGTAACAATCTCCTGTACAGACTATGTATAGACAGTAACAATCTCCTGTACACACTGTGTATGTATAGAAAGTAACAATCTCCTGTACACACTGTGTGTATCAACAGTAACAATCTCCTGTACAGTGTGTGTGTAGACAGTAACAATCTCCTGTACACACTGTGTATGTATAGATAGTATAAATCTCCTGTACACACTGTGTATGTATAGACAGCAACAATCTCCAGTACACACTATGTATAGACAGTAACAATCTCCTGTACACACAGTGTGTGTATCAACAGTAACAATCACTTGTAAACACCGTGTATGTATAGACAGTAACAATCTCCTGTACACCCCGTGTATGTATAGACAGTATCAATCACTTGTAAACACCGTGTATGTATAGACAGTAACAATCTCCTGTACACTGTATTTATAGACAGTAACAATCTCCTGTACGCAGTGTGTGTGTATTGACAGTAACAATCTCCTGTACACAGTGTATAGACAGTAATAATCTCCTTTACACACTGTGTTTAGACAGTAACAATCTCCTGTACACAGTGTGTATAGACAGTAACAATCTCCTGTACACACTGTGTATAAACAGTAACAATCTCCTGTATACTGTATATAGACAGTAACAATGTCCTGTACACACTGTGTCTGCATAGACAATAACAATCTCCTGTACACACTGTTAGTATAGACAGTAACAATCTCCTGTACGCAGTGTGTGTATTGACAGGAACAATCTCCTGTACACACTGTGCATTGACAGTAACAATCTCCTGTACACACAGTATATGGATAGACTGTAACAATTTCCTGTACACACTGTATGTATAGACAGTAACAATCTCCTGTACACACAGTATATGGATAGACTGTAACAATTTCCTGTACACACTGTATGTATAAACAGTAACAATCTCCTGTACACAGTGTATGTATAAACAGTAACAATCTCCTGTACACACAGTTTATGTATACACAGAAATAATCACCTGGACAGTGTGTATAGACAGTAACACTCTCCTGGACACACTGTGTAAAGACAGTAATAATCTCCTGTACACATTGTGTATAGACAGTAACAATCTCCTGTACACAGTGCGTACAAACACTAACAATCCCCTGCACACTGTGTATAGACAGTAACAATCTCCTATACAGTGTGTGTATGAACAGGAACAAATCCTGCACACGCTGTGTATAGACAGTAACAATCTCCTGTACAGACTATGTATAGACAGTAACAATCTCCTGTACAGTGTGTGTATGAACAGGAACAAATCCTGTACACGCTGTGTATAGACAGTAACAATCTCCTGTACATACTATGTATAGACAGTAACAATCTCCTGTACACACTGTGTATGTATAGAAAGTAATAATCTCCTGTACACACTGTGTATCGACGTAACAATCTCCTGTAAACACCGTGTATGTATAGACAGTAACAATCTCCTGTACAAACTGTGTATGTATAGACAGTAACAATCTCCTGTACACACTGTGTATAGACAGTAACAATCTCCTGTACAGTGTGTAGATACAGTAACAATCTCCTGTACACACTGTGTATGTATAGATAGTATAAATCTCCTGTACACACTGTGTATGTATAGACAGTAACAATCTCCAGTACACACTATGTATAGACAGTAACAATCTCCTGTACACACAGTGTGTGTATCAACAGTAACAATCACTTGTAAACACCGTGTATGTATAGACAGTAACAATCTCCTGTACACCCCGTGTATGTATAGACAGTATCAATCACTTGTAAACACCGTGTATGTATAGACAGTAACAATCTCCTGTACACTGTATTTATAGACAGTAACAATCTCCTGTACGCAGTGTGTGTGTATTGACAGTAACAATCTCCTGTACACAGTGTATAGACAGTAACAATCTCCTGTACACACTGTGTTTAGACAGTAACAATCTCCTGTACACAGTGTGTATAGACAGTAACAATCTCCTGTACACACTGTGTATAAACAGTAACAATCTCCTGTATACTGTATATAGACAGTAACAATGTCCTGTACACACTGTGTCTGCATAGACAATAACAATCTCCTGTACACACTGTTTGTATAGACAGTAACAATCTCCTGTACGAAGTGTGTGTATTGACAGGAACAATCTCCTGTACACACTGTGCATTGACAGTGACAATCTCCTGTACACACAGTATATGGATAGACTGTAACAATTTCCTGTACACACTGTATGTATAGACAGTAACAATCTTCCGTACACAGTGTATGTATAAACAGTAACAATCTCCTGTACACACAGTGTATGTATGCACAGTAAAAATCGCCTGTACTGTGTGTATAGTTAATAACAATCTCCTGCACATAGTGTGTATAGACAGTAACAATTTCCTGTACACAGTGTGTGTATAGACAGTAACAATCTCCTGTACACACTATGTATTGACAGTAACAATCTCCTGTACACACAGTATATCGATAGACTAACAATTTCCTGTACACACTATGTATAGACAGTAACAATTTCCTGTACACAGTGTATGTATAAACAGTAACAATCTCTTGTACACACAGTGTATGTATACACAGAAATAATCACCTGTACAGTGTGTATAGATAATAACAATCTCCTGTACACACTATGTATAGACAGTAACAATCTCCTGTACACACTGTGTGTATCAACAGTAACAATCTCCTGTACAGTGTGTGTGTAGACAGTAACAATCTCCCCTACACACTGTGTATCGACAGTAACAATCTCCTGTACACCCCGTGTATGTATAGACAGTATCAATCACTTGTAAACACCGTGTATGTATAGACAGGAACAATCTCATGTACACACTGTGTATGTATAGACAGTAGCAATCACCCGTACACACTGTGTGTATAGACAATAACAATCTCCTATACACAGTATATGGATAGACAGTAACAATTTCCTGTACACACCGTGAATGGATAGACAGTAACAATCTCCTGTACACACTGTATATCGACAGGAACAATCTCCTATACACAGTGTATGGATAGACAGTAACAATTTCCTGTACACACTGTGCATGTGTAGACAGTAACCATCTCCTGGACAGTGTGTATAGACAGTAACACTCTCCTGGACACACTGTGTAAAGACAGTAATAATCTCCTGTACACAGTGGGTACAAACAGTAACAATCCCCTGCACACTGTGTATAGACAGTAACAATCTCTTATACAGTGTCTATAGCCAGTAACAATCACCTGTACACGCCGTGTATGTATAGACAGTAACAATCTCCTGTACAGTGTATGTATGAACAGGAACAAATCCTGTACACGCTGTATATAGACAGTAACAATCTCCTGTACAGACTATGTATAGACAGTAACAATCTCCTGTACACACTGTATGTATAGACAGTAACAATCTCCTGTACACACTGTGTATGTATAGAAAGTAATAATCTCCTGTACACACTGTGTATCGACGTAACAATCTCCTGTAAACACCGTGTATGTATAGACAGTAACAATCTCCTGTACAAACTGTGTATGTATAGACAGTAACAATCTCCTGTACACACTGTGTATAGACAGTAACAATCTCCTGTACAGTGTGTAGATACAGTAACAATCTCCTGTACACACTGTGTATGTATAGATAGTATAAATCTCCTGTACACACTGTGTATGTATAGACAGTAACAATCTCCAGTACACACTATGTATAGACAGTAACAATCTCCTGTACACACAGTGTGTGTATCAACAGTAACAATCACTTGTAAACACCGTGTATGTATAGACAGTAACAATCTCCTGTACACCCCGTGTATGTATAGACAGTATCAATCACTTGTAAACACCGTGTATGTATAGACAGTAACAATCTCCTGTACACTGTATTTATAGACAGTAACAATCTCCTGTACGCAGTGTGTGTGTATTGACAGTAACAATCTCCTGTACACAGTGTATAGACAGTAACAATCTCCTGTACACACTGTGTTTAGACAGTAACAATCTCCTGTACACAGTGTGTATAGACAGTAACAATCTCCTGTACACACTGTGTATAAACAGTAACAATCTCCTGTATACTGTATATAGACAGTAACAATGTCCTGTACACACTGTGTCTGCATAGACAATAACAATCTCCTGTACACACTGTTTGTATAGACAGTAACAATCTCCTGTACGAAGTGTGTGTATTGACAGGAACAATCTCCTGTACACACTGTGCATTGACAGTGACAATCTCCTGTACACACAGTATATGGATAGACTGTAACAATTTCCTGTACACACTGTATGTATAGACAGTAACAATCTTCCGTACACAGTGTATGTATAAACAGTAACAATCTCCTGTACACACAGTGTATGTATGCACAGTAAAAATCGCCTGTACTGTGTGTATAGTTAATAACAATCTCCTGCACATAGTGTGTATAGACAGTAACAATTTCCTGTACACAGTGTGTGTATAGACAGTAACAATCTCCTGTACACACTATGTATTGACAGTAACAATCTCCTGTACACACAGTATATCGATAGACTAACAATTTCCTGTACACACTATGTATAGACAGTAACAATTTCCTGTACACAGTGTATGTATAAACAGTAACAATCTCTTGTACACACAGTGTATGTATACACAGAAATAATCACCTGTACAGTGTGTATAGATAATAACAATCTCCTGTACACACTATGTATAGACAGTAACAATCTCCTGTACACACTGTGTGTATCAACAGTAACAATCTCCTGTACAGTGTGTGTGTAGACAGTAACAATCTCCCCTACACACTGTGTATCGACAGTAACAATCTCCTGTACACCCCGTGTATGTATAGACAGTATCAATCACTTGTAAACACCGTGTATGTATAGACAGGAACAATCTCATGTACACACTGTGTATGTATAGACAGTAGCAATCACCCGTACACACTGTGTGTATAGACAATAACAATCTCCTATACACAGTATATGGATAGACAGTAACAATTTCCTGTACACACCGTGAATGGATAGACAGTAACAATCTCCTGTACACACTGTATATCGACAGGAACAATCTCCTATACACAGTGTATGGATAGACAGTAACAATTTCCTGTACACACTGTGCATGTGTAGACAGTAACCATCTCCTGGACAGTGTGTATAGACAGTAACACTCTCCTGGACACACTGTGTAAAGACAGTAATAATCTCCTGTACACAGTGGGTACAAACAGTAACAATCCCCTGCACACTGTGTATAGACAGTAACAATCTCTTATACAGTGTCTATAGCCAGTAACAATCACCTGTACACGCCGTGTATGTATAGACAGTAACAATCTCCTGTACAGTGTATGTATGAACAGGAACAAATCCTGTACACGCTGTATATAGACAGTAACAATCTCCTGTACAGACTATGTATAGACAGTAACAATCTCCTGTACACACTGTATGTATAGACAGTAACAATCTCCTGTACACACTGTGTATGTATAGAAAGTAATAATCTCCTGTACACACTGTGTATCGACGTAACAATCTCCTGTAAACACCGTGTATGTATAGACAGTAACAATCTCCTGTACAAACTGTGTATGTATAGACAGTAACAATCTCCTGTACACACTGTGTATAGACAGTAACAATCTCCTGTACAGTGTGTAGATACAGTAACAATCTCCTGTACACACTGTGTATGTATAGATAGTATAAATCTCCTGTACACACTATGTACAGACAGCAACAATCTCCAGTACACACTATGTATAGACAGTAACAATCTCCTGTACACACTGTGTGAGTATCAACAGTAACAATCTCCTGTACACACTGTGTTTCGACAGTCACAATCTCCTGTACAGTGTGTGTATAGACAGTAACAATCTCCTGTACACCCCATGTATGTATAGACAGTATCAATCACTTGTAAACACCGTGTATGTATAGACAGTAACAATCTCCTGTACACACTGTATGTATAGATAGTATAAATCTCCTGTACACACTGTGTATGTATAGATAGTATAAATCTCCTGTACACACTGTGTATGTATAGATAGTATAAATCTCCTGTACACACTGTGTATGTACAGACAACAACAATCTCCTGTACACACCAAGAATAGACAGTAACAATCTCCTGTACACACTGTGTGTATAGACAGTAACAATCTCCTGTGCACAGTGTGTGTGTTTATAGACAGTAACAATCTCCTGTACACTGTGTATGTGTATAGCCAGTAATAATCTCCTGTACATACTGTGTGTGTATAGACAGTAACAATCTCCTGTACACACTGTGTATCGACAGTAACAATCTCCTGTTAAAACCGTGTATGTATAGACAGTAACATTCTCCTGTACAAACTGTGTATGTATAGACAGTAACAATCTCCTGTACACACTGTGTATAGACAGTAACAATCTCCTGTACAGTGTGTAGATACAGTAACAATCTCCTGTACACACTGTGTATGTATAGATAGTATAAATCTCCTGTACACACTGTGTATGTATAGACAACAACAATCTCCTGTACACACCAAGAATAGACAGTAACAATCTCCTGTACACACTGTGTGTATAGACAGTAACAATCTCCTGTGCACAGTGTGTGTGTTTATAGACAGTAACAATCTCCTGTACACTGTGTATGTGTATAGCCAGTAATAATCTCCTGTACATACTGTGTGTGTATAGACAGTAACAATCTCCTGTACACACTGTGTATCGACAGTAACAATCTCCTGTAAACACTGTGTATGTATAGACAGTAACAATCTCCTGTACACTGTGTATGTGTATAGCCAGTAATAATCTCCTGTACATACTGTGTGTGTATAGACAGTAACAATCTCCTGTACACAGTGTATAGACAGTAACAATCTCCTGTACGCAGTGTGTGTATTGACAGGAACAATCTCATGGGCACACTGTGCATTGACAGTAACAATCTCCTGTACACACAGTTTATGGATAGACTGTAACAATTTCCTGTACACACTGTATGTATAGACAGTAACAATCTCCTGTACACAGTGTATGTATACACAGTAAAAATCTCCTGTACTGTGTGTATAGATAATAACAATCTCCTGCACATAGTGTGTATAGACAGTAACAATCTCCTGTACACAGTGTGTGTATAGACAGTAACAATCTCCTGTACACACTATGTATTGACAGTAGCAATCTCCTGTACACACAGTATATGGATAGACTGTAACAATTTCCTGTACACACTGTATGTATAGACAGTAACAATTTCCTGCACACACAGTGTATGTATACACAGAAATAATCACCTGTAAAGTGTGTATAGATAATAACAATCTCCTGTACACACTATGTATAGACAGTAACAATCTCCTGTACACACTGTGTGTATCAACAGTAACAATCTCCTGTACAGTGTGTGTGTAGACAGTAACAATCTCCCCTACACACTGTGTATCGACAGTAACAATCTCCTGTACACCCCGTGTATGTATAGACAGTATCAATCACTTGTAAACACCGTGTATGTATAGACAGTAACAATCTCATGTACACACTGTGTATGTATAGATAGTATAAATCACCCGTACACACTGTGTGTATAGACAATAACAATCTCCTATACACAGTATATGGATAGACAGTAACAATTTCCTGTACACACCGTGAATGGATAGACAGTAACAATCTCCTGTACACACTGTGCATGTGTAGACAGTAACCATATCCTGGACAGTGTGTATAGACCGTAACACTCTCCTGGACACACTGTGTAAAGACAGTAATAATCTCCTGTACACATTGTGTATAGACAGTAACAATCTCCTGTACACAGTGTGTACAAACAGTAACAATCCCCTGCACACTGTGTATAGACAGTAACAATCTCCTATACAGTGTCTATAGCCAGTAACAATCACCTGTACACGCCGTGTATGTATAGACAGTAACAATCTCCTGTACAGTGTGTGTATGAACAGGAACAAACCCTGTACATGCTGTGTATAGACAATAACAATCTCCTGTACACAGTGTATAGACAGTAACAATCTCCTGTACGCAGTGTGTGTATTGACAGGAACAATCTCATGGGCACACTGTGCATTGACAGTAACAATCTCCTGTACACACAGTATATGGATAGACTGTAACAATTTCCTGTACACACTGTATGTATAGACAGTAACAATCTCCTGTACACAGTGTATGTATAAACAGTAACAATCTCCTGTACACACAGTGTATGTATACACAGTAAAAATCTCCTGTACTGTGTGTATAGATAATAACAATCTCCTGCACATAGTGTGTATAGACAGTAACAATCTCCTGTACACAGTGTGTGTATAGACAGTAACAATCTCCTGTACACACTATGTATTGACAGTAGCAATCTCCTGTACACACAGTATATGGATAGACTGTAACAATTTCCTGTACACACTGTATGTATAGACAGTAACAATTTCCTGCACACACAGTGTATGTATACACAGAAATAATCACCTGTAAAGTGTGTATAGATAATAACAATCTCCTGTACACACTATGTATAGACAGTAACAATCTCCTGTACACACTGTGTGTATCAACAGTAACAATCTCCTGTACAGTGTGTGTGTAGACAGTAACAATCTCCCCTACACACTGTGTATCGACAGTAACAATCTCCTGTACACCCCGTGTATGTATAGACAGTATCAATCACTTGTAAACACCGTGTATGTATAGACAGTAACAATCTCATGTACACACCGTGAATGGATAGACAGTAACAATCTCCTGTACACACTGTGCATGTGTAGACAGTAACCATCTCCTGGACAGTGTGTATAGACAGTAACACTCTCCTGGACACACTGTGTAAAGACAGTAATAATCTCCTGTACACATTGTGTATAGACAGTAACAATCTCCTGTACACAGTGTGTACAAACAGTAACAATCCCCTGCACACTGTGTATAGACAGTAACAATCTCCTATACAGTGTCTATAGCCAGTAACAATCACCTGTACACGCCGTGTATGTATAGACAGTAACAATCTCCTGTACAGTGCGTGTATGAACAGGAACAAATCCTGTACACGCTGTGTATAGACAATAACAATCTCCTGTACAGACTATGTATAGACAGTAACAATCTCCTGTACACACTGTATGTATAGAAAGTAATAATCTCCTGTACACACTGTGTATCGACGTAACAATCTCCTGTAAACACCGTGTATGTATAGACAGTAACAATCTCCTGTACAAACTGTGTATGTATAGACAGTAACAATCTCCTGTACACACTGTGTATAGACAGTAACAATCTCCTGTACAGTGTGTAGATACAGTAACAATCTCCTGTACACACTGTGTATGTACAGATAGTATAAATCTCCTGTACACACTGTATGTACAGACAGCAACAATCTCCAGTACACACTATGTATAGACAGTAACAATCTCCTGTACACACTGTGTGAGTATCAACAGTAACAATCTCCTGTACACACTGTGTTTCGACAGTCACAATCTCCTGTACAGTGTGTGTATAGACAGTAACAATCTCCTGTACACCCCATGTATGTATAGACAGTATCAATCACTTGAAAACACCGTGTATGTATAGACAGTAACAATCTCCTGTACACACTGTGTATGTATAGATAGTATAAATCTCCTGTACACACTGTGTATGTATAGACAACAACAATCTCCTGTACACACCAAAAATAGACAGTAACAATCTCTCGTACACACTGTGTGTGTTAATAGACAGTAACAATCTCCTGTACACTGTGTATGTGTATAGCCAGTAATAATCTCCTGTACATACTGTGTGTGTATAGACAGTAACAATCTCCTGTACACAGTGTATCGACAGTAACAATCTCCTGTAAACACCGTGTATGTATAGACAGTAACAATCTCCTGTGCAAACTGTGTATGTATAGACAGTAACAATCTCCTGTACAGTGTGTACATACAGTAATAATCTCCTGTACACACTGTGTATGTATAGATGGTATAAATCTCCTGTACACACTGTGTATGTACAGACAGCAACAATCTCCTGTACACACTGTGTTTCGACAGTCACAATCTCCTGTACAGTGTGTGTATAGACAGTAACAATCTCCTGTACACACTGTGTATGTATAGATCGTATAAATCTCCTGTACACAGTGTATGTATAGACAATAACAATCTCCTGTACACACTGCCTGCACGCCCTTCCCACTGCGGCTAGATTTACACCTCAGCATTGCTCTTTTTCTACACACTGTGTAGGTATTGACAGTAACAATCTCCTGTACACACTGTGTATGTATAGACACAAACAATCTCCTGTACACACTATGTATAGCCAGTAACAATCTCATGTACACACTGTGTGTATAGCCAGTAACAATCTCCTGTACAGTGTGTGTATAGCCAGTAACAATCTCCTGTACACACTATGTATAGACAGTAACAATCTCCTGTACACACTGCGTATGTATAGACAGTAACAGTCTCCAGTACAGTGTGTATAGACAGTAACAATGTCTTGTACAGTGCGTGTAGACAGTAATAATCTACTGTACGTAGTGTGTATAGACAGTAACAATTTCCTGTACACAGTGTGTGTATAGACAGTAACAATCTCCGGTACACACTGTGTGTGGAAAGACAATAACAATCTCCTGTACACACTGTGTGTGTATAGACAGTAACAATCTCTTGTAAACACTGTGTATGTACAGACAGTAACAATCTCCTGTACACACTATGAAAAGAAAGTAACAATCTCCTGTACAGTGTGTGTTTCGACAGTAACAATCTCCTGTACACACTGTGTATGTATAGATAGTAACAATTTCCTGTACACACTGTGTATGGATATCCAGTAACAATCTCCTGCACTGTCTGTATAGACTGTAACAATCTCCTGTACACAGTGTATGTATCGACAGTAACAATCTCATGTACACAATGTGTACAGACAGAAACAATCTCCTGTACACAGTGTATGTATGGACTGCAACAATCTCCTGTAATCGCTCTGAGTGTATAGACAGTAACAATCTCCTGTACACACTGTATGTATAGGCAGTAACAATCTCCTGTACAGTGTGTGTATGAACAGTAACAAATCCTGTACACACTGTGTATAGACAGTAACAATCTCCTGTACAGTGTGTGTATAGACAGTAACAATCTCCTGTACACCACTGTGTATGTATAGATAGTAACAATTTCCTGTACACACTGTGTATGAATAGCCAGTAACAATCTCCTGTACACAGTGTATGTATCGACAGTAACAATCTCATGTACACAATGTGTACATACAGAAACAATCTCCTGTACACAGTGTATGTATGGACTACAACAATCTCCTGCAATCGCTCTGAGTGTATAAACTGTAACAATCTCCTGTAAACAGTGTATGTATCGACAGTAACAATCTCATGTACACAATGTGTATAGACAGAAACAATCTCCTGTACACAGTGTGTGTGTAGACAGGAACAATCTCCTGTACACAGTGTGTATGTATAAACAGTAACAATCTCCTGCACACTATGTATGGACAGTAACAATCTCCTGTACACCACTGTGTACAGACAGTAACAATCTCCTGTACACACTGTGTACAGACAGTTACAATCTCCTGTATACACTGTGTAGGTATCGACAGTAACAATCTCCTGTATAGACAGTAACAATCTCCTGTACATGCTGTGTCTGTAAAGACAGTAACAATCTCCTGACAAACTTTGTGTATAGACAGTAACAATCTCCTGTACACACTGTGTATGTTTCGATAGTAACAATCTCTTGTACAGTGTATAGACAGTAACAATCACCTGTACACACTGTGTCTGTATAGACAGTAAAAAATCTCCTGTCCACACAGTGTATGGATAGACAGTAACAATTTATTGTACACACTGTGTATGGATCGCCAGTAACAATCTCCTGTACACTATGTATAGACAGTAACAATCCACTGAACACACTGCATATAGACAGTAACAATCTCCTGTACACACAGTGTATGTATAGACAGTAACAATCTCCTGTACACTGTATATAGACAGTCACAATCTCCTGCACACACTGTGTATGCATAGACAATAACAATCTCCTGTACACACTGTGTATGCATAGACAGTAACAATCTCCTGTACACAGTGTATGTATAGACAGTAACAATCTCCTATACTGTGTGTAGATAATAACAATCTCCAGTACACGCTGTGTGTATAGACAGTAACAATCTCCTGTACACAATTTGTGTCTCGACAGTAACAATCTCCTGTGCACTGTATATAGACAGTAACAATCTCCTGTGCACACTATGTATGTGTTGACAGTAACAATCTCCTGTACGCACTGTTTGTATAGACAGTAACAATCTCCTGTACACAGTGTGTGTATAGACAGTAACAATGTCCTGTACACTGTGTATGTGTATAGACAGTAACAATCTCCTGTACACTGTGTATGTGTATAGACAGTAACAATCTCCTGTACACACTGTGTATGTTTCGACAGTAACAATCTCCTGTACACTGTGTTTATAGACAGTAACAATCTCCTGTACACTGTGTATGTGTATAGACAGTAACAATCTCCTGTACACTGTGTATGTGTATAGACAGTAACAATCTCCTCTACACACTGTGTATAGACAGCAACAATCTCCTGTGCACACTGCGTATGTATAAACAGTAACAATCTCGTGTATACACTGTGTATGTATAGACAGTAACAATCTCCTGTACTGTGTGTATAGATAATAACAATCTTCAGTACACACTGTGTGTATAGACAGTAACAATCTCCTGTACACAGTTTGTGTCTCGACAGTAACAATCTTCTGTGCACACTGTGTATAGACAGTAACAATCTCCTGTACACACTGTGTATGTATAGACAGTAACAATCTCCTGTACATACTGTGTATGTATAGACTGTAACAATCTCCTAAACACTGTGTATAGACTGTAACAATCTCCTGTACACACTGCATATAGACAGTAACAATCTCTTGTACACTGTGTGTATAGACAGTAACAATCTTCTGTGCACACTGTGTATAGACAGTAACAATCTCCTGTACACACTGTGTATGTATAGACAGTAACAATCTCCTGTACACACTGTGTGTGTATAGACAGCAACAATCTCCTGTACACAGTGTGTGTACAGACAATAACAATCTCCTGTACAGTGTGTGTACAGACAATAACAATCTCCTGTACACATTGTGTGTGTGTATAGACAGTAACAATCTCCTGTACGCAATGTGTGTGTGTACAGACAGTAATAATCTCCTGTACACTGTGTTTATAGACAGTAACAATCTCCTGTACACTGTGTATGTGTATAGACAGTAACAATCTCCTGTACACACTGTGTATAGACATTAACAATGTCCTGTACATACTGTGTATAGACACTAACAATGTCCTGTACATACTGTGTGTAGACAGTAACAAGCTCCTGTGCACACTGTGTATGTATAAACAGTAACAATCTCGAGTATACACTGTGTGTATAGGCAGTAACAATCTCCTGTACACACTGTGTATAGACAGTAACAATCTTCTGTACACACTGTGTATAGACACATACAATGTCCTATACATACTGTGTATAGTCAGCAACAATCTCCTGTGCACACTGTGTATGCATAGACAGTAACAATCTCCTGTACACACTGTGTGTATAGACAGTAACAATCTCCTGTACACGGTGTGTGTACAGACAGCAACAATCTCCTGTACACAATGTGTGTGTGTATAGACAGTAACAATCTCCTGTACACAGTGTGTGTATATAGACAGTAACAATCTCCTGTACACACTGTGTATAGACATTAACAATGTCCTGTACATACTGTGTATGGACAGTAACAATCTCCTGTGCACACTGCGTATGCATAAACAGGAACAATCTTGTGTATACACTGTGTGTATAGGCAGTAACAATCTCCTGTACACTGTATATAGGCAGTCACAATCTCCTGCACACACTGTGTATGCATAGACAATAACAATCTCCTGTACACACTGTGTATGCATAGCCAGTAACAATCTCGTGTACACACTGCATATGTATCGTCAGTAACAATCTCCTGTACATACTGTGTCTGTATAGACAGTAAAAAGTTCCTGTACAGTGTATGGATAGACAGTAACAATTTCCTGTACAGTGTGTGTATAGACAGTAACAATCTCTTGTACACACTGTGTGTGTACAGACAGTAATAATCTCCTGTACACTGTGTTTATAGACAGTAACAATCTCCTGTACACTGTGTATGTGTATAGACAGTAACAATCTCCTATACACACTGTGTATAGACACTAACAATGTCCTGTACATACTGTGTGTAGACACTAACAATGTCCTGTACATACTGTGTATAGACAGTAACAATCTCCTGTGCACACTGCGTATGTATAAACAGTAACAATCTCGTGTATACACTGAGTGTATAGGCAGTAACAATCTCCTGTACACACTGTGTATAGACAGTAACAATCTTCTGTACACACTGTGTATGCATAGACAGTAACAATCTCCTGTACACACTGTGTATGTATAGACAATAACAATCTGCTGGACACACTGTGTGTGTATAGACAGCAACAATCTCCTGTACACATTGTGTGCACAGACAGTAACAATCTCCTGTGCACACTGTGTATAGACAGTAACAATCTCCTGTACACACTGTGTATAGGCAATAACAATTACCTGTACACTGTGTGTGTGTGTGTGTGTATAGATAGTAACAATCTCCTGTGCACAGTGTGTGTTTGGACAGTAACAATCTCCTGTGCACACTGTGAACAGACAGTAACAATCTCCTGTACACACTGTGTATGTATAGACAGTAACAATCTCCTGTACACACAGTGTATGGATAGACAGGAACAATCTCCTGTACACACAGTGTATGTATAAACAGTAACAATCTCCTGCACTGTGTGTATAGACAGTAACAATCTCCTGTGCACGGTGTGTGCGTTTATAGACAGTAACAATCTCCTGTACACTGTGTATGTGTATAGCCAGCAAGAATCTCCTGTACACTGTGTGTATAAACAGTGGCAATCTCCTGTACACTGTATATAGACAGTCACAATCTCCTGCACACACTGTGTATGTATAAACAGTAACAATCTCCTGCACTGTGTGTATAGATAATAACAATCTCCAGTACACACTGTGTGTATAGACAGTAACAATCTCCTGTACACAGTTTGTGTCTCGTCAGTAATAATCTCCTGTACACTGTATATAGACAGTAACAATCTCCTGTACACACTGTGTATGTATAGATCGTATAAATCTCCTGTACACAGTGTATGTATAGACAATAACAATCTCCTGTACACACTGCCTGCACGCCCTTCCCACTGCGGCTAGATTTACACCTCAGCATTGCTCTTTTTCTACACACTGTGTAGGTATTGACAGTAACAATCTCCTGTACACACTGTGTATGTATCGTCAGTAACAATCTCCTGTACATACTGTGTATGTATCGACAGTAACAATCTCCTGTACACAGTGTGTGTATAGACAGTAACAACCTCTTGTACACACGGTGTATAGACAGTAACAACCTCTTGTACACAGTGTATGTTTAGACAGTAACAATCTCCTGTACACACTGTGTATGTATCGTCAGTAACAATCTCCTGCACATACTGTGTATGTATCGACAGTTACAATCTCCTGTACACAGTGTGTGTATAGACAGTAACAACCTCTTGTACGCACGGTGTATAGACAGTAACAATTCACTGTACACACTGTGTGTATAGACAGTAACAATCTCCTGTACGCACTGTGTATGGATAGACAGTAACAATCTCCTGTACACTGTGTACAGACAGTAACAATCTCCTGCACATACTTTGTATGTATAGTCAGGAACAATCTCCTGTACACACTGTGTATATACAGTAACAATCTCCTGTACACGGTGTGTATGTGTATAGCCAGTAAGAATCTCCTGTACATACTGTGTGTGTATAGACAGTAACAATCTCCTGTACACTAAGTATAAACAGTAACAATCTCCTGTGCACACTGTGTATGTACAGACAGTAACAATCTCCTGTACACACTGTATAGACAGTAACAATCTCCTGTACACAGTTTGTGACTCGACAGTAACAATCTCCTGTGCACTGTATATAGACAGTAACAATCTCCTGTGCACACTGTGTATGTATAGACAGTAACAATCTCCTGTACACAGTGTGTGTATATAGACAGCAACAATCTCCTGTACACACTGTGTATAGACACTAACAATGTCCTGTGCACACTGCGTATGTATAAACAGGAACAATCTTGTGTATACACTGTGTGTATAGGCAGTAACAATCTCCTGTACACTGTATATAGACAGTCACAATCTCCTGCACACACTGTGTATGCATAGACAATAACAATCTCCTGTACACACTGTGTATGCATAGACAGTAACAATCTCGTGTGCACACTGTGTTTGTATCGTCAGTAACAATCTCCTGTACATACTGTGTCTGTATAGACAGTAAAAGTTCCCTGTACACAGTGTATGGATAGACAGTAACAATTTCCTGTACAGTTTGTGTATAGACAGTAACAATCTCTTGTACACACTGTTTGTGTATAGACAGTAACAATCTCATGTACACAGTGTATGTTTAGACAGTAACAATCTCCTGTACACACTGTGTATGTATCGTCAGTAACAATCTCCTGTACATACTGTGTATGTATCGACAGTAACAATCCCCTGTACACAGTGTGTGTATAGACAGTAACAACCTCTTGTACACACGGTGTATAGACAGTAACAATTTCCTGTACGCACTGTGTATGGATAGACAGTAACAATCTCCTGTACACTGTGTACAGACAGTAACAATCTCCTGCACATACTGTGTATGTATAGTCAGGAACAATCTCCTGTACACACTGTGTATATACAGTAACAATCTCCTGTACACTGTGTGTATGTGTATAGCCAGTAAGAATCTCCTGTACATACTGTGTGTGTATAGACAGTAACAATCTCCTGTACACTATGTATAAACAGTAACAATCTCCTGTGCACACTGTGTATGTATAGACAGTAACAATCTCCTGTACACAGTGTGTATATAGACAGTAGCAATTTCCTGTGCACACTGTGTATGTATAGACAGTAACAATCTCCTGCACACAGTGTGTATACAGACAGTAACAATCTCCAGTACACACTGTGTGTATAGACAGGAACAATCTCCTGCACACAGTTTGTGTCTCGTCAGTAACAATCTCCTGTACACTGTATATAGACAGTAACAATATCCTGTGCACACTGTGTATGTATAGACAGTAACAATCTCCTGTACACACTGTTTGTATAGACAGTAACAATCTCCTGTACACAGTGTGTGTATGGACAGTAACAATTTCCTGTACACAATGTGTGTGTGTATAGACAGTAACAAACTCCGGTACACTGTGTGTATAGACAGTAACAATCTCCTGTGCACAGTGTGTGTGTGTATAGACAGTAACAATCTCCTGTACACTATGTATAAACAGTAACAATCTTCTGTACACTGTATATAGACAGTCACAATCTCCTGCACACACTGTGTATATACAGTAACAAGCTCCTGTACACTGTGTATGTGTATAGCCAGTAAGAATCTCCTGTACATACTGTGTGTGTATAGACAGTAACAATCTCCTGTACAGTGTGTGTATAGCCAGTAACAATCTCCTGTACACATTGTGTGTGTGTATAGACAGTAACAATCTCCTGTACACACAGTGTATGTATAGACAGTAACAATCTCCTGTACTGTGTGTATAGATAATAACAATCTCCTGTACACACTGTGTATGCATAGACAATAACAATCTCCTGTACACACTGTGTATGAATAGACAGTAACAATCTCCTATACGCACTGTGTGCATTGTCAGTAACAATCTCCTGTACACACTGTGTCTGTATAGACAGTAAACATTTCCTGTACACAGTGTATGGATAGACAGTAACAATTTCCTGTACAGTGTATGTATAGACAGTAACAATCTCTTGTACACACTGTTTGTGCAAAGACAGTAACAATCTCCTGTACACACTGTGTATGTATCGTCAGTAACAATCTCCTGTACACACTGTGTATATACAGTAACAATCTCCTGTACACAATGTGTATGTGTATAGCCAGTAAGAATCTCCTGTACACACAGTGTATGTATAGACAGTAACAATCTCCTGTACACTGTATATAGACAGTAACAATCTCCTGTACACACTGTGTATGTATAGACAGTAACAATCTCCTGTACACAGTGTGTATATAGACAGTAACAATGTCCTGTACACAATGTGTGTGTGTATAGCCAGTAACAATCTCCTGTATGCTGTGTGTATAGACAGTAACAATCTCCTGTGCACAGCGTGTGCGTTTATAGACAGTAACAATCTCCTGTACACTGTGTATGTGTATAGCCAGTAAGAATCTCCTGCACTGTGTGTATAGATAATAAAAATCTCCAGTTCACACTGTGTGTATAGACAGTAACAATCTCCTGTACACAGTTTGTGTCTCGTCAGTAACAATCTCCTGTACACTGTATATAGACAGTAACAATATCCTGTGCACACTGTGTATGTATAGACAGTAACAATCTCCTGTACACAGTGTGTGTATAGACAGTAACAATGTCCTGTACACAATGTGTGTATGAATAGACAGTAACAATCTCCTGTACACTATGTATAGACAGTAAAAATCTCCTGTCGGCATGGGGTGCATAGTAAGTAAAAATCTCCTGTGCACAGTTTGTGTCTCGACAGTAACAATCTCCTGTACACTGTATATAGACAGTAACAATCTCCTGTGCACACTGTGTATGTATAGACAGTAACAATCTCCTGTACACAGTGTGTGTATAGACAGTAACAATGTCCTGTACACAATGTGTGTGTGTATAGACAGTAACAATCTCCTGTACACTGTGTGTATAGACAGTAACAATCTCCTGTGCACAGTGTGTGTGTTTATAGACCGTAACAATCTCCTGTATACTGTGTATGTGTATAGCCAGTAAGAATCTCCTGTAAATACTGTGTCTGTATAGACAGTACAAATTTCCTGTACACAGTGAATGGATAGACAGTAACAATTTCCTGTACAGTGTGTGTATCGACAGTAACAATCTCCTGTACACTGTGTGTGTGTATAGATAGTAACAATCTCCTGTGCACAGTGTTTGTTTGGACAGGAACAATCTCCTGTACACACTGTGTATGCATAAGCAATAACAATTTCCTGAACATACTGTGTATGCATAGACAATAACAATCTCCTGTAGACACTGTTTGTACAGGCAGTAACAATCTCCTGTACTATGTGTATAGACAGTAACAATCTCCTGTAGACACAGTTTGTGACTCGACAGTAATAATCTCCTGTGCACTGTATATAGACAGTAACAATCTCCTGTGCACTGTATACAGACAGTAACAATCTCCAGTACACACTGTGTGTATAGACAGTAACAATCTCCTGTACACAGTTTGTGACTCGACAGTAACAATCTCCTGTGCACAGTATATAGACAGTAACAATCTCCTGTGCACACTGTGTATGTATAGACAGTAACAATCTCCTGTACACACTGTGTGTATAGACAGTAACAATCTCCTGTACACAGTTTGTGACTCGACAGTAACAATCTCCTGTGCACTGTATATAGACAGTAACAATCTCCTGTGCACTCTATATAGACAGTAACAATCTCCTGTGCACTGTATGTAGACAGTAACAATCTCCAGTACACACTGTGTGTATAGACAGTAACAATCCCCTGTACACAGTTTGTGACTCGACAGTAACAATCTCCTGTGCACTGTATATAGACAGTAACAATCTCCTGTTCACACTGTGTATGTATAGACAGTAACAATCTCCTGTCCACTGTAGATAGACAGTCACAATCTCCTGCACGCACTGTGTATGCATAGACAGTAACAATCTCCTGTACACACAGTGTATGTACAAACAGTAACAATCTCCTGCACTGTGTGTATAGACAGTAACAATCTCCTGTGCACGGTGTGTGCGTTTATAGACAGTAACAATCTCCTGTACACTGTATGTATAAACAGTAACAATCTCCTGCACTGTGTGTATAGATAATAACAATCTCCAGTACACACTGTGTGTATAGACAGTAACAATCTCCTGTACACAGTTTGTGTCTCGTCAGTAATAATCTCCTGTACACTGTATGTAGACAGTAACAATCTCCTGTGCACACTGTGTATGTATAGACAGTAACAATCTCCTGTACACACTGTTTGTATAGACAGTAACAATCTCCTGTACACAGTGTGTGTATAGACAGTAACAATCTCCTGTACACTGTGTATGTGTATAGCCAGTAAGAATCTCCTGTAAATACTGTGTGTGTATAGACAGTAACAATCTCCTGTACACTATGTATAAACAGTAACAATCTCCTGTACACTGTATATGGACAGTCACAATCTCCTGCACACAGTGTATGCATAGACAATAACAATCTCCTGTACACACTGTGTATGCATAGACAGTAACAATCTCCTGTACACGCAGTTTATGTATAGACAGTAACAATCTCCTGTACTGTGTGTATAGATAATAACAATCTCCAGTACACACTGTGTGTATAGACAGTAAAAATCTCCTGTGCACAGTTTGTGACTCGACAGTAACAATCTCCTGTGCACTGTATATAGACAGTAACAATCTCCTGTGCACTGTATATAGACAGTAACAATCTCCAGTACACACTGTGTATAGACAGTAACAATCTACTGTGCACAGTTTGTGACTCGACAGTAACAATCTCCTGTGCACTGTATGTAGACAGTAACAATCTCCTGTGCACTCTATATAGACAGTAACAATCTCCTGTGCACTGTATGTAGACAGTAACAATCTCCAGTACACACTGTGTGTATAGACAGTAACAATCTCCTTTACACAGTTTGTGACTCGATAGTAACAATCTCCTGTGCACTGTATATAGACAGTAACAATCTCCTGTACACACAGTGTATGTATAAACAGTAACAATCTCCTGCACTGTGTGTATAGACAGTAACAATCTCCTGTGCACGGTGTGTGCGTTTATAGACAGTAACAATCTCCTGTACACTGTGTGTGTGTACAGCCAGCAAGAATCTCCTGTACACTGTGTGTATAAACAGTAACAATCTCCTGTACACTGTATATAGACAGTCACAATCTCCTGCACACACTGTGTATGTATAAACATTAACAATCTCCTGCACTGTGTGTATAGATAATAACAATCTCCAGTACACACTGTGTGTATAGACAGTAACAATCTCCTGTACACAGTTTGTGTCTCGTCAATAATAATCTCCTGTACACTGTATATAGACAGTAACAATCTCCTGTGCACACTGTGTATGTATAGACAGTAACAATCTCCTGTACACACTGTTTGTATAGACAGTAACAATCTCCTGTACACAGTGTGTGTATAGACAGTAACAATCTCCTGTACACTGTGTATGTGTATAGCCAGTAAGAATCTCCTGTAAATACTGTGTGTGTATAGACAGTAACAATCTCCTGTACACTATGTATAAACAGTAACAATCTCCTGTACACTGTATATAGACAGTCACAATCTCCTGCACACACTGTGTATATACAGTAACAAGCTCCTGTACACTGTGTATGTGTATAGCCAGTAAGAATCTCCTGTACATACTGTGTGTGTATAGACAGTAACAATCTCCTGTACATGCAGTTTATGTATAGACAGTAACAATCTCCTGTACATGCAGTTTATGTATAGACAGTAACAATCTCCTGTACTGTGTGTATAGATAATAACAATCTCCAGTACACACTGTGTGTATAGACAGTAAAAATCTCCTGTGCACAGTTTGTGTCTCGACAGTAACAATCTCCTGTACACTGTATATAGACAGTAACAATCTCCTGTGCACAGTGTGTGTATAGCCAGTAACAATGTCCTGTACACAATGTGTGTGTGTATAGACAGTAACAATCTCCTGTACACTGTGTGTATAGACAGTAACAATCTCCTATGCACAGCGTGTGCATTTATAGACAGTAACAATCTCCTGTACACTGTGTATGTGTATAGCCAGTAAGAATCTCCTGTAAATACTGTGTGTGTATAGACAGTAACAATCTCCTGTACACTATGTATAGACAGTAAAAATCTCCTGTAGGCATGGGGTGCATCGTCAGTAAAAATCTCCTGTGCACAGTTTGTGTCTCGACAGTAACAATCTCCTGTACACTGTATATAGACAGTAACAATCTCCTGTGCACACTGTGTATGTATAGACAGTAACAATGTCCTGTACACAATGTGTGTGTGTATAGACAGTAACAATCTCCTGTACACACTGTGTATCGACAGTAACAATCTCCTGTAAACACCGTGTATGTATAGACAGTAACAATCTCCTGTACAAACTGTGTATGTATAGACAGTAACAATCTCCTGTACACACTGTGTATAGACAGTAACAATCTCCTGTACAGTGTGTAGATACAGTAACAATCTCCTGTACACACTGTGTATGTATAGATAGTATAAATCTCCTGTACACACTGTGTATGTACAGACAGCAACAATCTCCAGTACACACTATGTATAGACAGTCACAATCTCCTGTACAGTGTGTGTATAGACAGTAACAATCTCCCCTACACACTGTGTATAGACAGTAACAATCTCCTGTACACCCCGTGTATGTATAGACAGTATCGATCACTTGTAAACACCATGTATGTATAGACAGTAACAATTTCCTGTACACACTGTGTATGTATAGATAGTATAAATCTCCTGTACACACTGTGTATGTATAGACAGCAACAATCTCCTGTACACACTATGAATAGCCAGTAACAATCTCCTGTACACAGTGTGTGTATAGACAGTAACAATCTCCTGTACACACTGTGTATGTATAGATCGTATAATTCTCCTGTATACAGTGTATGTATAGACAATAACAATCTCCTGTACACACTGCCTGCACGCCCTTCCCACTGCGGCTAGATTTACACCTCAGCATTGTGTAGGTATTGACAGTAACAATCTCCTGTACACACTGTGTATGTATAGACACAAACAATCTCCTGTACACAATATGTATAGCCAGTAACAATCTCTTGTACACAGTGTGTGTATAGCCAGTAACAATCTCCTGTACAGTGTGTGTATAGCCAGTAACAATCTCCTGTACACATTGTGTGTGTGTATAGACAGTAACAATCTCCTGTACGCAATGTGTGTACAGACAGTAACAATCTCCTGTACACACTGTGTGTGTACAGACAGTAATAATCTCCTGTACACTGTGTTTATAGACAGTAACAATCTCCTGTACACTGTGTATGTGTATAGACAGTAACAATCTCCTATACACACTGTGTATAGACACTAACAATGTCCTGTACATACTGTGTATAGACACTAACAATGTCCTGTACATACTGTGTATAGACAGTAACAATCTCCTGTGCACACTGCGTATGTATAAACAGTAACAATCTCGTGTATACACTGTGTGTATAGGCAGTAACAATCTCCTGTACACACTGTGTATAGACAGTAACAATCTTCTGTACACACTGTGTATGCATAGACAGTAACAATCTCCTGTACACACTGTGTATGTATAGACAATAACAATCTCCTGTAGACACTGTTTGTATTGGCAGTAACAATCTCCTGTACTGTGTGTATAGACAGTAACAATCTCCTGTACACACTGTGTATGTATAGACAATAACAATCTCCTGTAGACACTGTTTGTATTGGCAGTAACAATCTCCTGTACTGTGTGTATAGACAGTAACAATCTCCTGTACACAGTTTGTGACTCGACAGTAACAATCTCCTGTGCACTGTATATAGACAGTAATAATCTCCTGTACACAGTGTGTGTATAGACATCAACAATCTCCTGTACACACTGTGTATAGACAGTAACAATCTCCTGTACACACTGTGTATGCATAGACAGTAACAATCTCGTGTACACACTGTGTATGTATCGTCAGTAACAATCTCCTGTACATACTGTGTCTGTATAGACAGTAAAAATTTCCTGTACACAGTGTATGGATAGACAGTAACAATTTCCTGTACAGTATATGTATAGACAGTAACAATCTCTTGTACACACTGTTTGTGTATAGACAGTAACAATCTCATGTACATACTGTGTATGTATCGACAGTAACAATCTCCTGTACACAGTGTGTGTATAGACAGTAACAACCTCTTGTACACACGGTGTATAGACAGTAACAATTTCCTGTACACACTGTGTGTATAGACAGTAACAATCTTCTGTACGCAATGTGTATGGATAGACAGTAACAATCTCCTGTACATACTGTGTATGTATAGTCAGGAACAATCTCCTGTACACACTGTGTATATAAAGTAACAATCTCCTGTACACTGTGTGTATGTGTATAGCCAGTAAGAATCTCCTGTACATACTGTGTGTGTATAGACAGTAACAATCTCCTGTACACTATGTATAAACAGTAACAATCTCCTGTACACTGTATATAGACAGTCACAATCTCCTGCACACACTGTGTATGCATAGACAATAACAATCTCCTGTACACACTGTGTATGCATAGACAGTAACAATCTCCTGTACACACAGTGTATGTATAGACAGTAACAATCTCCTGTACACTGTATATAGACAGTAACAATCTCCTGTGCACACTGTGTATGTACAGACAGTAACAATCGCCTGTACACAGTGTGTATATAGACAGTAACAATGTCCTGTACACAATGTGTGTATAGACAGTAATAATCTCCTGTGCACAGTGTGTGCGTTTATAGACAGTAACAATCTCCTGTACACTGTGTATGTGTATAGCCAGTAAGAATCTCCTGCACTGTGTGTATAGATAATAACAATCTCCAGTACACAATGTGTGTATCGACAGGAACAATCTCCTGTACACAGTTTGTGTCTCGTCAGTAACAATCTTCTGTACACTGTATATAGACAGTAACAATCTCCTGTGCACACTGTGTATGTATAGACAGTAACAATCTCCTGTACACAGTGTGTGTATAGACAGTAACAATGTCCTGTACACAATGTGTGTGTGTATAGACAGTAACAATCTCCTGTACACTGTGTGTATAGACAGTAACAATCTCCTGTGCACAGTGTGTGTGTTTATAGACCGTAACAATCTCCTGTATACTGTGTATGTGTATAGCCAGTAAGAATCTCCTGTAAATACTGTGTCTGTATAGACAGTACAAATTTCCTGTACACAGTGAATGGATAGACAGTAACAATTTCCTGTACATTGTGTGTATCGACAGTAACAATCTCCTGTACACTGTGTGTGTGTGTATAGATAGTAACAATCTCCTGTGCACAGTGTTTGTTTGGACAGTAACAATCTCCTGTACACACAGTGTATGGATAGACAGGAACAATCTCCTGTACACACTGTGTATGCATAAGCAATAACAATCTCCGATATATACTGTGTATGCATAGACAATGACAACCTCCTGTAGACACTGTGTATAGACAGTAACAATCTCCTGTACACACAGTGTATGGATAGACAGGAACAATCTCCTGTACACACTGTGTATGCATTAGCAATAACAATTTCCTGTACATACTGTGTATGCATAGACAATAACAATCTCCTGTACACTATGTATAGACAGTAAAAATCTCCTGTAGGCACGGGGTGCATAGTCAGTAAAAAATCTCCTGTGCACAGTTTGTGTCTCGACAGAAACAATCTCCTGTACACTGTATATAGACAGTAACAATCTCCTGTGCACACTGTGTATGTATAGACAGTAACAATCTCCTGTACACAGTGTGTGTATAGACAGTAACAATGTCCTGTACACAATGTGTGTGTGTATAGACAGTAACAATCTCCTGTACACTGTGTGTATAGACAGTAACAATCTCCTGTGCACAGTGTGTGTGTTTATAGACCGTAACAATCTCCTGTATACTGTGTATGTGTATAGCCAGTAAGAATCTCCTGTAAATACTGTGTCTGTATAGACAGTACAAATTTCCTGTACACAGTGAATGGATAGACAGTAACAATTTCCTGTACAGTGTGTGTATCGACAGTAACAATCTCCTGTACACTGTGTGTGTGTGTATAGATAGTAACAATCTCCTGTGCACAGTGTTTGTTTGGACAGTAACAATCTCCTGTACACACAGTGTATGGATAGACAGGAACAATCTCCTGTACACACTGTGTATGCATAAGCAATAACAATTTCCTGTACATACTGTGTATGCATAGACAATAACAATCTCCTGTAGACACTGTTTGTACAGGCAGTAACAATCTCCTGTACTATGTGTATAGACAGTAACAATCTCCTGTACACACTGTGTATAGACAATAACAATCTCCTGTAGACACAGTTTGTGACTCGACAGTAACAATCTCCTGTGCACTGTATATAGACAGTAACAATCTCCTGTGCACTGTATACAGACAGTAACAATCTCCAGTACACACTGTGTGTATAGACAGTAACAATCTCCTGTACACAGTTTGTGACTCGACAGTAACAATCTCCTGTGCACTGTATATAGACAGTAACAATCTCCTGTGCACACTGTGTATGTATAGACAGTAACAATCTCCTGTACACACTGTTTGTATAGACAGTAACAATCTCCTGTACACAGTTTGTGACTCGACAGTAACAATCTCCTGTGCACTGTATATAGACAGTAACAATCTCCTGTGCACTCTATACAGACAGTAACAATCTCCTGTGCACTGTATGTAGACAGTAACAATCTCCAGTACACACTGTGTGTATAGACAGTAACAATCTCCTGTACACAGATTGTGACTCGACAGTAACAATCTCCTGTGCACTGTATATAGACAGTAACAATCTCCTGTTCACACTGTGTATGTAGACAGTAACAATCTCCAGTACACACTGTGTGTATAGACAGTAACAATCTCCTGTACACAGTTTGTGACTCGACAGTAACAATCTCCTGTCCACTGTAGATAGACAGTCACAATCTCCTGCACACACTGTGTATGCATAGACAATAACAATCTCCTGTACACACAGTGTATGCATAGACAGTAACAATCTCCTGTACACACAGTGTATGTATAAACAGTAACAATCTCCTGCACTGTGTGTATAGACAGTAACAATCTCCTGTGCACGGTGTGTGCGTTTATAGACAGTAACAATCTCCTGTACACTGTGTATGTGTATAGCCAGCAAGAATCTCCTGTACACTGTATGTATAAACAGTAACAATCTCCTGCACTGTGTGTATAGATAATAACAATCTCCAGTACACACTGTGTGTATAGACAGTAACAATCTCCTGTACACAGTTTGTGTCTCGTCAGTAATAATCTCCTGTACACTGTATATATGGACAGTAACAATCTCCTGTGCACACTGTGTATGTATAGACAGTAACAATCTCCTGTACACACTGTGTATGCATAGACAGTAACAATCTCCTGTACAAGCAGTTTATGTATAGACAGTAACAATCTCCTGTACTGTGTGTATAGATAATAACAATCTCCAGTACACACTGTGTGTATAGACAGTAAAAATCTCCTGTGCACAGTTTGTGTCTCGACAGTAACAATCTCCTGTACACTGTATATAGACAGTAACAATCTCCTGTGCACAGTGTGTGTATAGCCAGTAACAATGTCCTGTGCACAATGTGTGTGTGTATAGACAGTAACAATCTCCTGTACACTGTGTGTATAGACAGTAACAATCTCCTGTGCACAGCGTGTGCGTTTATAGACAGTAACAATCTCCTGTACACTGTGTATGTGTATAGCCAGTAAGAATCTCCTGTAAATACTGTGTGTGTATAGACAGTAACAATCTCCTGTACACTGTATATAGACAGTAACAATCTCCTGTGCACAGTGTGTGTATAGCCAGTAACAATGTCCTGTACACAATGTGTGTGTGTATAGACAGTAACAATCTCCTGTACACTGTGTGTATAGACAGTAACAATCTCCTGTGCACAGTGTGTGTGTTTATAGACAGTAACAATCTCCTGTACACTGTTTATAGACAGTCACAATCTCCTGCACACACTGTGTATGTACAGACAGCAACAATCTCCAGTACACACTATGTATAGACAGTAACAATCTCCTGTACACACTGTGTTTCGACAGTCACAAGCTCCTGTACAGTGTGTGTATAGACAGTAACAATCTCCCCTACACACTGTGTATAGACAGTAACAATCTCCTGTACACCCCGTGTATGTATAGACAGTATCAATCACTTGTAAACACCGTGTATGTATAGACAGTAACAATCTCCTGTACACACTGTGTATGTATAGATAGTATAAATCTCCTGTACACACTGTGTATGTATAGACAGCAACAATCTCCTGGAGACACTATGAATAGCCAGTAACAATCTCCTGTACACTGTGTATGTGTATAGCCAGCAAGAATCTCCTGTACACTGTATGTATAAACAGTAACAATCTCCTGCACTGTGTGTATAGATAATAACAATCTCCAGTACACACTGTGTGTATAGACAGTAACAATCTCCTGTACACAGTTTGTGTCTCGTCAGTAATAATCTCCTGTACACTGTATATATGGACAGTAACAATCTCCTGTGCACACTGTGTATGTATAGACAGTAACAATCTCCTGTACACACTGTGTATGCATAGACAGTAACAATCTCCTGTACAAGCAGTTTATGTATAGACAGTAACAATCTCCTGTACTGTGTGTATAGATAATAACAATCTCCAGTACACACTGTGTGTATAGACAGTAAAAATCTCCTGTGCACAGTTTGTGTCTCGACAGTAACAATCTCCTGTACACTGTATATAGACAGTAACAATCTCCTGTGCACAGTGTGTGTATAGCCAGTAACAATGTCCTGTGCACAATGTGTGTGTGTATAGACAGTAACAATCTCCTGTACACTGTGTGTATAGACAGTAACAATCTCCTGTGCACAGCGTGTGCGTTTATAGACAGTAACAATCTCCTGTACACTGTGTATGTGTATAGCCAGTAAGAATCTCCTGTAAATACTGTGTGTGTATAGACAGTAACAATCTCCTGTACACTGTATATAGACAGTAACAATCTCCTGTGCACAGTGTGTGTATAGCCAGTAACAATGTCCTGTACACAATGTGTGTGTGTATAGACAGTAACAATCTCCTGTACACTGTGTGTATAGACAGTAACAATCTCCTGTGCACAGTGTGTGTGTTTATAGACAGTAACAATCTCCTGTACACTGTTTATAGACAGTCACAATCTCCTGCACACACTGTGTATGTACAGACAGCAACAATCTCCAGTACACACTATGTATAGACAGTAACAATCTCCTGTACACACTGTGTTTCGACAGTCACAAGCTCCTGTACAGTGTGTGTATAGACAGTAACAATCTCCCCTACACACTGTGTATAGACAGTAACAATCTCCTGTACACCCCGTGTATGTATAGACAGTATCAATCACTTGTAAACACCGTGTATGTATAGACAGTAACAATCTCCTGTACACACTGTGTATGTATAGATAGTATAAATCTCCTGTACACACTGTGTATGTATAGACAGCAACAATCTCCTGGAGACACTATGAATAGCCAGTAACAATCTCCTGTACACAGTGTGTGTATAGACAGTAACAATCTCCTGTACACACAGTGTATGTATAGATAGTATAAATCTCCTGTACACACTGTGTATGTATAGACAGTAACAATCTCCTCTACACACTGTGTATCGACAGTAACAATCTCCTGTAAACACCGTGTATGTATAGACAGTAACAATCTCCTGTACAAACTGTGTATGTATAGACAGTAACAATCTCCTGTACACACTGTGTATAGACAGTAACAATCTCCTGTACACCCCGTGTATGTATAGACAGTATCAATCACTTGTAAACACCATGTATGTATAGACAGTAACAATCTCCTGTACACACTGTGTATGTATAGATAGTATAAATCTCCTATACACACTGTGTATGTATAGATCGTATAAATCTCCTGTATACAGTGTATGTATAGACAATAACAATCTCCTGTACACACTGCCTGCACGCCCTTCCCACTGCGGCTAGATTTACACCTCAGCATTGCTCTTTTTCTACACACTGTGTAGGTATTGACAGTAACAATCTCCTGTACACACTGTGTATGTATAGACACAAACAATCTCCTGTACACTATGTATAGCCAGTAACAATCTCATGTACACACTGTGTGTATAGACAGTAACAATCTCCTGTGCACTGTATATAGACAGTAACAATCTCCTGTGCACTGTATATAGACAGTAACAATCTCCAGTACACATTGTGTGTATAGACAGTAACAATCTCCTTTACACAGTTTGTGACTCGATAGTAACAATCTCCTGTGCACTGTATATAGACAGTAACAATCTCCTGTTCACACTGTGTATGTATAGACAGTAACAATCTCCTGTCCACTGTAGATAGACAGTCACAATCTCCTGCACACACTGTGTATGCATAGACAATAACAATCTCCTGTACACACAGTGTATGCATAGACAGTAACAATCTCCTGTACACACAGTGTATGTATAAACAGTAACAATCTCCTGCACTGTGTGTTTTGACAGTAACAATCTCCTGTGCACGGTGTGTGCGTTTATAGACAGTAACAATCTCCTGTACACTGTGTATGTGTATAGCCAGCAAGAATCTCCTGTACACTGTGTGTATAAACAGTAACAATCTCCTATACACTGTATATAGACAGTCACAATCTCCTGCACACACTGTGTATGTATAAACAGTAACAATCTCCTGCACTGTGTGTATAGATAATAACAATCTCCAGTACACACTGTGTGTATAGACAGTAACAATCTCCTGTACACAGTTTGTGTCTCGTCAGTAATAATCTCCTGTACACTGTATATAGACAGTAACAATCTCCTGTGCACACTGTGTATGTATAGACAGTAACAATCTCCTGTACACACTGTTTGTATAGACAGTAACAATCTCCTGTACACAGTGTGTGTATAGACAGTAACAATCTCCTGTACACTGTGTATGTGTATAGCCAGTAAGAATCTCCTGTAAATACTGTGTGTGTATAGACAGTAACAATCTCCTGTACACTATCTATAAACAGTAACAATCTCCTGTACACTGTATATAGACAGTCACAATCTCCTGCACACACTGTGTATATACAGTAACAAGCTCCTGTACACTGTGTATGTGTATAGCCAGTAAGAATCTCCTGTACATACTGTGTGTGTACAGACAGTAACAATCTCCTGTACATGCAGTTTATGTATAGACAGTAACAATCTCCTGTACTGTGTGTATAGACAGTAAAAATCTCCTGTGCACAGTTTGTGTCTCGACAGTAACAATCTCCTGTACACTGTATATAGACAGTAACAATCTCCTGTGCACAGTGTGTGTATAGCCAGTAACAATGTCCTGTACACAATGTGTGTGTGTATAGACAGTAACAATCTCCTGTACACTGTGTGTATAGACAGTAACAATCTCCTATGCACAGAGTGTGCGTTTATAGACAGTAACAATCTCCTGTACACTGTGTATGTGTATAGCCAGTAAGAATCTCCTGTAAATACTGTGTGTGTATAGACAGTAACAATCTCCTGTACACTATGTATAGACAGTAAAAATCTCCTGTAGGCATGGGGTGCATCGTCAATAAAAATCTCCTGTGCACAGTTTGTGTCTCGACAGTAACAATCTCCTGTACACTGTATATAGATAGCAACAATCTCCTGTGCACACTGTGTGTGTATAGACAGTAACAATCTCCTGTACACTGTGTGTATAGACAGTAACAATCTCCTGTGCACAGTGTGTGTGTTTATAGACAGTAACAATCTCCTGTACACTATGTATAAACAGTAACAATCTCCTGTACACTGTATATAGACAGTCACAATCTCCTGCACACACTGTGTATGTACAGACAGCAACAATCTCCAGTACACACTGTGTATAGACAGTAACAATCTCCTGTACACACTGTGATTCGACAGTCACAAGCTCCTGTACAGTGTGTGTATAGACAGTAACAATCTCCCCTATACACTGTGTATAGACAGTAACAATCTCCTGTACACCCCGTGTATGTATAGACAGTATCAATCACTTGTAAACACCGTGTATGTATAGACAGTAACAATCTCCTGTACACACTGTGTATGTATAGATAGTATAAATCTCCTGTACACACTGTGTATGTATAGACAGCAACAATCTCCTGGAGACACTATGAATAGCCAGTAACAATCTCCTGTACACAGTGTGTGTATAGACAGTAACAATCTCCTGTACACACAGTGTATATATAGATAGTATAAATCTCCTGTACACACTGTGTATGTATAGACAGTAACAATCTCCTGTACACACTGTGTATCGACAGTAACAATCTCCTGTAAACACCGTGTATGTATAGACAGTAACAATCTCCTGTACAAACTGTGTATGTATAGACAGTAACAATCTCCTGTACACACTGTGTATAGACAGTAACAATGTCCTGTACAGTGTGTAGATACAGTAACAATCTCCTGTACACACTGTGTATGTATAGATAGTATAAATCTCCTGTACACACTGTGTATGTACAGACAGCAACAATCTCCAGTACACACTATGTATAGACAGTAACAATCTCCTGTACACACTGTGTTTCGACAGTCACAATCTCCTGTACAGTGTGTGTATAGACAGTAACAATCTCCCCTACACACTGTGTATAGACAGTAACAATCTCCTGTACACCCCGTGTATGTATAGACAGTATCAATCACTTGTAAACACCATGTATGTATAGACAGTAACAATCTCCTGTACACACTGTGTATGTATAGATAGTATAAATCTCCTGTACACACTGTGTATGTATAGACAGCAACAATCTCCTGTACACACTATGAATAGCCAGTAACAATCTCCTGTACACAATGGGTGTATAGACAGTAACAATCTCCTGTACACACTGTGTATGTATAGATCGTATAAATCTCCTGTACACAGTGTATGTATAGACAATAACAATCTCCTGTACACACTGCCTGCACGCCCTTCCCACTGCGGCTAGATTTACACCTCAGCATTGCTCTTTTTCTACACACTGTGTAGGTATTGACAGTAACAATCTCCTGTACACACTGTGTATGTATAGACACAAACAATCTCCTGAACACAATATGTATAGCCAGTAACAATCTCATGTACACACTGTGTGTATAGCCAGTAACAATCTCCTGTACAGTGTGTGTATAGCCAGTAACAATCTCCTGTACATATTGTGTGTGTGTATAGACAGTAACAATCTCCTGTACGCAATGTGTGTACAGACAGTAACAATCTCCTGTACACACTGTGTGTGTACAGACAGTAATAATCTCCTGTACACTGTGTTTATAGACAGTAACAATCTCCTGTACACTGTGTATGTGTATAGACAGTAACAATCTCCTATACACACTGTGTATAGACACTAACAAAGTCCTGTACATACTGTGTATAGACACTAACAATGTCCTGTACATACTGTGTATAGACAGTAACAATCTCCTGTGCACACTGCGTATGTATAAACAGTAACAATCTTGTGTATACACTGTGTGTATAGGCAGTAACAATCTCCTGTACACACTGTGTATAGACAGTAACAATCTTCTGTACACACTGTGTATGCATAGACAGTAACAATCTCCTGTACACACTGTGTATGTATAGACAATAACAATCTGCTGGACACACTGTGTGTGTATAGACAGCAACAATCTCCTGTACACATTGTGTGCGCAGACAGTAACAATCTCCTGTGCACACTGTGTATAGACAGTAACAATCTCCTGTACACACTGTGTATAGGCAATAACAATTACCTGTACACTGTGTGTGTGTGTGTGTATAGATAGTAACAATCTCCTGTGCACAGTGTGTGTTTGGACAGTAACAATCTCCTGTGCACACTGTGAAAAGACAGTAACAATCTCCTGTACACACTGTGTATGTATAGACAGGAACAATCTCCTGTACACACAGTGTATGTATAAACAGTAACAATCTCCTGCACTGTGTGTATAGACAGTAACAATCTCCTGTGCACGGTGTGTGCATTTATAGACAGTAACAATCTCCTGTACACTGTGTATGTGTATAGCCAGCAAGAATCTCCTGTACACTGTGTGTATAAACAGTAACAATCTCCTGTACACAGTTTGTGTCTCGTCAGTAATAATCTCCTGTACACTGTATATAGACAGTAACAATCTCCTGTACACACTGTGTATGTATAGATCGTATAAATCTCCTGTACACAGTGTATGTATAGACAATAACAATCTCCTGTACACACTGCCTGCACGCCCTTCCCACTGCGGCTAGATTTACACCTCAGCATTGCTCTTTTTCTACACACTGTGTAGGTATTGACAGTAACAATCTCCTGTACACACTGTGTATGTATCGTCAGTAACAATCTCCTGTACATACTGTGTATGTATCGACAGTAACAATCTCCTGTACACAGTGTGTGTATAGACAGTAACAACCTCTTGTACACACGGTGTATAGACAGTAACAACCTCTTGTACACACGGTGTATAGACAGTAACAATTTCCTGTACACACTGTGTGTATAGACAGTAACAATCTCCTGTACGCACTGTGTATGGATAGACAGTAACAATCTCCTGTACACTGTGTACAGACAGTAACAATCTCCTGCACATACTTTGTATGTATAGTCAGGAACAATCTCCTGTACACACTGTGTATATACAGTAACAATCTGCTGTACACTGTGTGTATGTGTATAGCCAGTAAGAATCTCCTGTACATACTGTGTGTGTATAGACAGTAACAATCTCCTGTACACTAAGTATAAACAGTAACAATCTCCTGTGCACACTGTGTATGTACAGACAGTAACAATCTCCTGTACACACTGTTTGTATAGACAGTAACAATCTCCTGTACACAGTTTGTGACTCGACAGTAACAATCTCCTGTGGACTGTATATAGACAGTAACAATCTCCTGTGCACACTGTGTATGTATAGACAGTAACAATCTCCTGTACACAGTGTGTGTATAGACAGCAACAATCTCCTGTACACAATGTGTGTGTGTATAGACAGTAACAATCTCCTGTACACAGTTTCTGTATATAGACAGCAACAATCTCCTGTACACACTGTGTATAGACAGTAACAATCTCCTGTACACACTGTGTATAGACACTAACAATGTCCTGTACATACTGTGTATAGACAGTAACAATCTCCTGTGCACACTGCGTATGTATAAACAGGAACAATCTTATGTATACACTGTGTGTATAGGCAGTAACAATCTCCTGTACACTGTATATAGACAGTCACAATCTCCTGCACACACTGTGTATGCATAGACAATAACAATCTCCTGTACACACTGTGTATGCATAGACAGTAACAATCTCGTGTGCACACTGTGTTTGTATCGTCAGTAACAATCTCCTGTACATACTGTGTCTGTATAGACAGTAAAAGTTTCCTGTACACAGTGTATGGATAGACAGTAACAATTTCCTGTACAGTGTGTGTATAGACAGTAACAATCTCTTGTACACACTGTTTGTGTATAGACAGTAACAATCTCATGTACACAGTGTATGTTTAGACAGTAACAATCTCCTGTACACACTGTGTATGTATCGTCAGTAACAATCTCCTGTACATACTGTGTATGTATCGACAGTAACAATCCCCTGTACACAGTGTGTGTATAGACAGTAACAACCTCTTGTACACACGGTGTATAGACAGTAACAATTTCCTGTACACACTGTGTGTATAGACAGTAACAATCTCCTGTACGCACTGTGTATGGATAGACAGTAACAATCTCCTGTACACTGTGTACAGACAGTAACAATCTCCTGCACATACTGTGTATGTATAGTCAGGAACAATCTCCTGTACACACTGTGTATATACAGTAACAATCTCCTGTACACTGTGTGTTTGTGTATAGCCAGTAAGAATCTCCTGTACATACTGTGTGTGTATAGACAGTAACAATCTCCTGTACACTATGTATAAACAGTAGCAATGTCCTGTGCACACTGTGTATGTATAGACAGTAACAATCTCCTGCACACAGTGTGTATACAGACAGTAACAATCTCCAGTACACACTGTGTGTATAGACAGGAACAATCTCCTGCACACAGTTTGTGTCTCGTCAGTAACAATCTCCTGTACACTGTATATAGACAGTAACAATATCCTGTGCACACTGTGTATGTATCGACAGTAACAATCTCCTGTACACACTGTTTGTATAGACAGTAACAATCTCCTGTACACAGTGTGTGTATAGACAGTAACAATTTCCTGTACACAACGTGTGTGTGTATAGACAGTAACAAACTCCGGTACACTGTGTGTATAGACAGTAACAATCTCCTGTGCACAGTGTGTGTGTGTATAGACAGTAACCATCTCCTGTACACTATGTATAAACAGTAACAATCTTCTGTACACTGTATATAGACAGTCACAATCTCCTGCACACACTGTGTATATACAGTAACAAGCTCCTGTACACTGTGTATGTGTATAGCCAGTAAGAATCTCCTGTACATACTGTGTGTGTATAGACAGTAACAATCTCCTGTACACTATGTATAAACAGTAACATTCTCCTGTACACTGTATATGGACAGTCACAATCTCCTGATCACAGTGTATGCATAGGCAATAACAATCTCCTGTACACACTGTGTATGCATAGACAGTAACAATCTCATGTACACGCAGTTTATGTATAGACAGTAACAATCTCCTGTACTGTGTGTATAGATAATAACAATCTCCAGTACACACTGTGTGTATAGACAGTAAAAATCTCCTTTGCACAGTTTGTGTCTCGACAGTAACAATCTCCTGTACACTGTGTGTATAGACAGTAACAATCTCCTGTGCACAGCGTGTGCGTTTATAGACAGTAACAATCTCCTGTACACTGTGTATGTGTATAGCCAGTAAGAATCTCCTGTAAATACTGTGTGTGTAGAGACAGTAACAATCTCCTGTACACTCTGTATAGACAGTAAAAATCTCCTGTAGGCACGGGGTGCATCGTCAGTAAAAATCTCCTGTGCACAGTTTGTGTCTCGACAGTAACAATCTCCTGTACACTGTATATAGACAGTAACAATCTCCTGTGCACACTGTGTGGATATCTGAACGGAATATATGGAATTAAGGATAGTAAAGTAAACGGGATATATGAAAATGTATAAGCCATGGAAGAATAGCTGGGAGAATGTCAGATTGCAAATAGTGCAACATCAGCATAGCTAACAATCTGTCTCAAGGTTTCAAGTCACTAATCCTGCCAATAATATATAATTGTAACATGAAATACATCTGCAGAATTGCAAGGTCTCAGTAAATAGTCACACCATTAGATTGAAACATTTGGAGGCAATACTTGAGCTTTCAAGAAGAACATCTCATATAGATTGACTAATGAGTGTCTGAGTTAGACTGTCAATCCATTTGTATTTTGTTATCTGATTTCAAAACTGTATAACTGTTAACGCTTTACGATGTAACTTCACCTATCCGTAGGGAGTGTGTACGCTCTATCCAGAGAGTATATCTTCTGTCTGATAGGTCTTACTGGCCGGTAATAAAGACTGCTTTGTTCAAAGCACAAGAGGTATTCGACTCAGTAATTTTACTGAACCAGATTGAAGTAAAAGAATCCAGGAATTAACAACTGTGTATGTATAGACAGTAACAATCTCCTGTACACAGTGTGTGTATAGACAGTAACAATCTCCTGTGCACAGTGTGTGTGTTTATAGACAGTAACAATCTCCTGTACACTATGTATAAACAGTAACAATCTCCTGTACACTGTTTATAGACAGTCACAATCTCCTGCACACACTGTGTATGTACAGACAGCAACAATCTCCAGTACACACTATGTATAGACAGTAACAATCTCATGTACACTGTGTTTCGACAGTCACAAGCTCCTGTACAGTGTGTGTATAGACAGTAACAATCTCCCCTACACACTGTGTATAGACAGTAACAATCTCCTGTACACCCCGTGTATGTATAGACAGTATCAATCACTTGTAAACACCGTGTATGTATAGACAGTAACAATCTCCTGTACACACTGTGTATGTATAGATAGTATAAATCTCCTGTACACACTGTGTATGTATAGACAGCAACAATCTCCTGGAGACACTATGAATAGCCAGTAACAATCTCCTGTACACAGTGTGTGTATAGACAGTAACAATCTCCTGTACACACAGTGTATGTATAGATAGTATAAATCTCCTGTACACACTGTGTATGTATAGACAGTAACAATCTCCTGTACACACTGTGTATCGACAGTAACAATCTCCTGTAAATACCGTGTATGTATAGATAGTAACAATCTCCTGTACAAACTGTGTATGTATAGACAGTAACAATCTCCTGTACACACTGTGTATAGACAGTAACAATCTCCTGTACAGTGTGTAGATACAGTAACAATCTCCTGTACACACTGTGTATGTATAGATAGTATAAATCTCCTGTACACACTGTGTATGTACAGACAGCAACAATCTCCAGTACACACTATGTATAGACAGTAACAATCTCCTGTACACACTGTGTTTCGACAGTCACAATCTCCTGTACAGTGTGTGTATAGACAGTAACAATCTCCCCTACACACTGTGTATAGACAGTAACAATCTCCTGTACACCCCGTGTATGTATAGACAGTATCAATCACTTGTAAACACCATGTATGTATAGACAGTAACAATCTCCTGTACACGCTGTGTATGTATAGATCGTATAAATCTCCTGTATACAGTGTATGTATAGACAATAACAATCTCCTGTACACACTGCCTGCACGCCCTTCCCACTGCGGCTAGATTTACACCTCAGCATTGCTCTTTTTCTACACACTGTGTAGGTATTGACAGTAACAATCTCCTGTACACACTGTGTATGTATAGACACAAACAATCTCCTGTACACAATATATATAGCCAGTAACAATCTCATGTACACACTGTGTGTATAGCCAGTAACAATCTCCTGTACAGTGTGTGTACAGCCAGTAACAATCTCCTGTACACATTGTGTGTGTGTATAGACAGTAACAATCTCCTGTACGCAATGTGTGTACAGACAGTAACAATCTCCTGTACACACTGTGTGTGTACAGACAGTAATAATCTCCTGTACACTGTGTTTATAGACAGTAACAATCTCCTGTACACTGTGTATGTGTATAGACAGTAATAATCTCCTGTACACTGTGTTTATAGACAGTAACAATCTCCTGTACACTGTGTATGTGTATAGACAGTAACAATCTCCTATACACACTGTGTATAGACACTAACAATGTCCTGTACATACTGTGTATAGACACTAACAATGTCCTGTACATACTGTGTATAGACAGTAACAATCTCCTGTGCACACTGCGTATGTATAAACAGTAACAATCTCGTGTATACACTGTGTGTATAGGCAGTAACAATCTCCTGTACACACTGTGTATGTATAGACAATAACAATCTGCTGGACACACTGTGTGTGTATAGACAGCAACAATCTCCTGTACACATTGTGTGCACAGACAGTAACAATCTCCTGTGCACACTGTGTATAGACAGTAACAATCTCCTGTACACACTGTTTATAGGCAATAACAATTACCTGTACACTGTGTGTGTGTGTGTGTGTATAGATAGTAACAATCTCCTGTGCACAGTGTGTGTTTGGACAGTAACAATCTCCTGTGCACACTGTGAAAAGACAGTAACAATCTCCTGTACACACTGTGTATGTATAGACAGTAACAATCTCCTGTACACACAGTGTATGGATAGACAGGAACAATCTCCTGTACACACTGTATGCATAAGCAATAACAATCTCCTGTACATACTGTGTATGCATAGACAATAACAATCTCCTGTAGACACTGTTTGTATTGGCAGTAACAATCTCCTATACTGTGTGTATAGACAGTAACAATCTCCTGTACACAGTTTGTGAATCGACAGTAACAATCTCCTGTGCACTGTATATAGACAGTAATAATCTCCTGTACACAGTGTGTGTATAGACATCAACAATCTCCTGTACACACTGTGTATAGACAGTAACAATCTCCTGTACACACTGTGTATGCATAGACAGTAACAATCTCGTGTACACACTGTGGATGTATCGTCAGTAACAATCTCCTGTACATACTGTGTCTGTATAGACAGTAAAAATTTCCTGTACACAGTGTATGGATAGACAGTAACAATTTCCTGTACAGTGTGTGTATAGACAGTAATAATCTCTTGTACACACTGTTTGTGTATAGACAGTAACAATCTCATGTACACAGTGTATGTTTAGACAGTAAACAATCTCCTGTACACACTGTGTATGTATCGTCAGTAACAATCTCCTGTACATACTGTGTATGTATCGACAGTAACAATCTCCTGTACACAGTGTGTGTATAGACAGTAACAACCTCTTGTACACACGGTGTATAGACAGTAACAATTTCCTGTACACACTGTGTGTATAGACAGTAACAATCTTCTGTACGCAATGTGTATGGATAGACAGTAACAATCTCCTGTACACTGTGTACAGACAGTAACAATCTCCTGCACATACTGTGTATGTATAGTCAGGAACAATCTCCTGTACACACTGTGTATATACAGTAACAATCTCCTGTACACTGTGTGTATGTGTATAGCCAGTAAGAATCTCCTGTACATACTGTGTGTGTATAGACAGTAACAATCTCCTGTACACTATGTATAAACAGTAACAATCTCCTGTACACTGTATATAGACAGTCACAATCTCCTGCACACACTGTGTATGCATAGACAATAACAATCTCCTGTACACACTGTGTATGCATAGACAGTAACAATCTCCTGTACACACAGTGTATGTATAGACAGTAACAATCTCCTGTACACTGTATATAGACAGTAACAATCTCCTGTGCACACTGTGTATGTATAGACAGTAACAATCGCCTGTACACAGTGTGTATATAGACAGTAACAATGTCCTGTACACAATGTGTGTATAGACAGTAACAATCTCCTGTGCACAGTGTGTGCGTTTATAGACAGTAACAATCTCCTGTACACTGTGTATGTGTATAGCCAGTAAGAATCTCCTGCACTGTGTGTATAGATAATAACAATCTCCAGTACACACTGTGTGTATAGACAGGAACAATCTCCTGTACACAGTTTGTGTCTCGTCAGTAACAATCTTCTGTACACTGTATATAGACAGTAACAATCTCCTGTGCACAGTGTGTGCGTTTATAGACAGTAACAATCTCCTGTACACTGTGTATGTGTATAGCCAGTAAGAATCTCCTGCACTGTGTGTATAGATAATAACAATCTCCAGTACACACTGTGTGTATAGACAGGAACAATGTCCTGTACACAATGTGTGTGTGTATAGACAGTAACAATCTCCTGTACACTGTGTGTATAGACAGTAACAATCTCCTGTGCACAGTGTGTGTGTTTATAGACCGTAACAATCTCCTGTATACTGTGTATGTGTATAGCCAGTAAGAATCTCCTGTAAATACTGTGTCTGTATAGACAGTACAAATTTCCTGTACACAGTGAATGGATAGACAGTAACAATTTCCTGTACAGTGTGTGTATCGACAGTAACAATCTCCTGTACACTGTGTGTGTGTGTATAGATAGTAACAATCTCCTGTGCACAGTGTTTGTTTGGACAGTAACAATCTCCTGTACACACAGTGTATGGATAGACAGGAACAATCTCCTGTACACACTGTGTGTGCATAAGCAATAACAATCTCCGATATATACTGTGTATGCATAGACAATGACAACCTCCTGTAGACACTGTGTATAGACAGTAACAATCTCCTGTACACACAGTGTATGGATAGACAGGAACAATCTCCTGTACACACTGTGTATGCATAAGCAATAACAATTTCCTGTCCATACTGTGTATGCATAGACAATAACAATCTCCTGTAGACACTGTTTGTACAGGCAGTAACAATCTCCTGTACTATGTGTATAGACAGTAACAATCTCCTGTACACACTGTGTATAGACAATAACAATCTCCTGTAGACACTGTTTGTATTGGCAGTAACAATCTCCTGTACTGTGTGTATAGACAGTAAAAATCTCCTGTACACACTGTGTATAGACAGTAACAATCTCCTGTACACAGTTTGTGACTCGACAGTAACAATCTCCTGTGCACTGTATATAGACAGTAACAATCTCCTGTGCACTGTATACAGACAGTAACAATCTCCAGTACACACTGTGTGTATAGACAGTAACAATCTCCTGTACACAGTTTGTGACTCGACAGTAACAATCTCCTGTGCACTGTATATAGACAGTAACAATCTCCTGTGCACTGTATATAGACAGTAACAATCTCCTGTGCACTGTATATAGACAGTAACAATCTCCTGTGCACTGTATATAGACAGTAACAATCTCCAGGACACACTGTGTATAGACAGTAACAATCTCCTGTACACAGTTTGTGACTCGACAGTAACAATCTCCTGTACACAGTTTGTGACTCGACAGTAACAATCTCCTGTGCACTGTATATAGACAGTAACAATCTCCTGTGCACTCTATATAGACAGTAACAATCTCCTGTGCACTGTATGTAGACAGTAACAATCTCCAGTACACACTGTGTGTATAGACAGTAACAATCTCCTGTACACAGTTTGTGACTCGATAGTAACAATCTCCTGTGCACTGTATATAGACAGTAACAATCTCCTGTTCACACTGTGTATGTATAGACAGTAACAATCTCCTGTCCACTGTAGATAGACAGTCACAATCTCCTGCACACACTGTGTATGCATAGACAATAACAATCTCCTGTACACACAGTGTATGCATAGACAGTAACAATCTCCTATACACACAGTGTAAGTATAAACAGTAACAATCTCCTACACTGTGTGTATAGACTTAACAATCTCCTGTGCACGGTGTGTGCGTTTATAGACAGTAACAATCTCCTGTACACTGTGTATGTGTATAGCCAGCAAGAATCTCCTGTACACTGTGTGTATAAACAGTAACAATCTCCTGTACACTGTATATAGACAGTCACAATCTCCTGCACACACTGTGTATATACAGTAACAAGCTCCTGTACACTGTGTATGTGTATAGCCAGTAAGAATCTCCTGTACATACTGTGTGTGTATAGACAGTAACAATCTCCTGTACACTATGTATAAACAGTAACAATCTCCTGTACACTGTATATGGACAGTCACAATCTCCTGCACACACCGTGTATGCATAGACAATAACAATCTCCTGTACACACTGTGTATGCATAGACAGTAACAATCTCCTGTACACGCAGTTTATGTATAGACAGTAACAATCTCCTGTACTGTGTGTATAGATAATAACAATCTCCAGTACACACTGTGTGTATAGACAGTAAAAATCCCCTGTGCACAGTTTGTGTCTCGACAGTAACAATCTCCTGTACACTGTATATAGACAGTAACAATCTCCTGTGCACAGTGTGTGTATGGGCCTAACAATGTCCTGTATACAATGTGTGTGTGTATAGACAGTAACAATCTCCTGTACACTGTGTGTATAGACAGTAACAATCTCCTGTGCACAGCGTGTGCGTTTATAGACAGTAACAATCTCCTGTATACTGTGTTTGTGTATAGCCAGTAAGAATCTCCTGTAAATACTGTGTGTGTATAGACAGTAACAATCTCCTGTACACTATGTATAGACAGTAAAAATCTCCTGTAGGCATGGGGTGCATCGTCAGTAAAAATCTCCTGTGCACAGTTTGTGTCTCGACAGTAACAATCTCCTGTACACTGTATATAGACAGTAACAATCTCCTGTGCACACTGTGTATGTATAGACGGTAACAATCTCCTGCACACAGTGTGTGTATAGACAGTAACAATGTCCTGTACACAGTGTGTGTGTTTATAGACAGTAACAATCTCCTGTACACTATGTATAAACAGTAACAATCTCCTGTACACTGTATATAGACAGTCACAATCTCCTGCACACACTGTGTATGTACAGACAGCAACAATCTCCAGTACACACTATGTATAGACAGTAACAATCTCCTGTACACACTGTGTTTCGACAGTCACAAGCTCCTGTACAGTGTGTGTATAGACAGTAACAATCTCCCCTACACACTGTGTATAGACAGTAACAATCTCCTGTACACCCCGTGTATGTATAGACAGTATCAATCACTTGTAAACACCGTGTATGTATAGACAGTAACAATCTCCTGTACACACTGTGTATGTATAGATAGTATAAATCTCCTGTACACACTGTGTATGTATAGACAGCAACAATCTCCTGGAGACACTATGAATAGCCAGTAACAATCTCCTGTACACAGTGTGTGTATAGACAGTAACAATCTCCTGTACACACAGTGTATGTATAGATAGTATAAATCTCCTGTACACACTGTGTATGTATAGACAGTAACAATCTCCTGTACACACTGTGTATCGACAGTAACAATCTCCTGTAAACACCGTGTATGTATAGACAGTAACAATCTCCTGTACACACTGTGTATAGACAGTAACAATCTCCTGTACAGTGTGTAGATACAGTAACAATCTCCTGTACACACTGTGTATGTATAGATAGTATAAATCTCCTGTACACACTGTGTATGTACAGACAGCAACAATCTCCAGTACACACTATGTATAGACAGTAACAATCTCCTGTATACACTGTGTTTCGACAGTCACAATCTCCTGTACAGTGTGTGTATAGACAGTAACAATCTCCCCTACACACTGTGTATAGACAGTAACAATCTCCTGTACACCCCGTGTATGTATAGACAGTATCAATCACTTGTAAACACCGTGTATGTATAGACAGTAACAATCTCCTGTACACACTGTGTATGTATAGATAGTATAAATCTCCTGTACACACTGTGTATGTATAGACAGCAACAATCTCCTGTACACACTATGAATAGCCAGTAACAATCTCCTGTACACAGTGTGTGTATAGACAGTAACAATCTCCTGTACACACTGTGTATGTATAGATCGTATAAATCTCCTGTATACAGTGTATGTATCGACAGTAACAATCTCCTGTACACAGTGTGTGTATAGACAGTAACAATGTCCTGTACACAATGTGTGTGTGTATAGACAGTAATAATCTCCTGTACACTGTGTGTATAGACAGTAACAATCTCCTGTGCACAGTGTGTGTGTTTATAGACAGTAACAATCTCCTGTACACTATGTATAAACAGTAACAATCTCCTGTACACTGTATATAGACAGTCACAATCTCCTGCACACACTGTGTATGTACAGACAGCAACAATCTCCAGTACACACTATGTATAGACAGTAACAATCTCCTGTACACACTGTGTTTCGACAGTCACAAGCTCCTGTACAGTGTGTGTATAGACAGTAACAATCTCCCCTACACACTGTGTATAGACAGTAACAATCTCCTGTACACCCCGTGTATGTATAGACAGTATCAATCACTTGTAAACACCGTGTATGTATAGACAGTAACAATCTCCTGTACACACTGTGTATGTATAGATAGTATAAATCTCCTGTACACACTGTGTATGTATAGACAGCAACAATCTCCTGGAGACACTATGAATAGCCAGTAACAATCTCCTGTACACAGTGTGTGTATAGACAGTAACAATCTCCTGTACACACAGTGTATGTATAGATAGTATAAATCTCCTGTACACACTGTGTATGTATAGACAGTAACAATCTCCTGTACACACTGTATATCGATAGTAATAATCTCCTGTAAACACCGTGTATGTATAGACAGTAACAATCTCCTGTACACACTGTGTATAGACAGTAACAATCTCCTGTACAGTGTGTAGATACAGTAACAATCTCCTGTACACACTGTGTATGTATAGATAGTATAAATCTCCTGTACACACTGTGTATGTACAGACAGCAACAATCTCCAGTACACACTATGTATAGACAGTAACAATCTCCTGTATACACTGTGTTTCGACAGTCACAATCTCCTGGACAGTGTGTGTATAGATAGTAACAATCTCCCCTACACACTGTGTATAGACAGTAACAATCTCCTGTACACCCCGTGTATGTATAGACAGTATCAATCACTTGTAAACACCATGTATGTATAGACAGTAACAATCTCCTGTACACACTGTGTATGTATAGATAGTATAAATCTCCTGTACACACTGTGTATGTATAGACAGCAACAATCTCCTGTACACACTATGAATAGCCAGTAACAATCTCCTGTACACAGTGTGTGTATAGACAGTAAGAATGTCCTGTACACACTGTGTATGTATAGATCGTATAAATCTCCTGTATACAGTGTATGTATAGACAGTAACAATCTCCTGTACACACAGTGTATGGATAGACAGGAACAATCTCCTGTACACACTGTGTATGCACAAGCAATAACAATCTCCGATATATACTGTGTATGCATAGACAATGACAACCTCCTGTAGACACTGTGTATAGACAGTAACAATCTCCTGTACACACAGTGTATGGATAGACAGGAACAATCTCCTGTACACACTGTGTATGCATAAGCAATAACAATTTCCTGTACATACTGTGTATGCATAGACAATAACAATCTCCTGTAGACACTGTTTGTACAGGCAGTAACAATCTCCTGTACTATGTGTATAGACAGTAGCAATCTCCTGTACACACTGTGTATAGACAATAACAATCTCCTGTAGACACTGTTTGTATTGGCAGTAACAATCTCCTGTACTGTGTATAGACAGTAAAAATCTCCTGTACACACTGTGTATAGACAGTAACAATCTCCTGTACACAGTTTGTGATTTGACAGTAACAATCTCCTGTGCACTGTATATAGACAGTAACAATCTCCTGTGCACTGTATATAGACAGTAACAATCTCCTGTGCACTGTATGTAGACAGTAACAATCTCCAGTACACACTGTGTATAAACAGTAACAATCTCCTGTACACAGTTTGTGACTCGACAGTAACAATCTCCTGTACACAGTTTGTGACTCGACAGTAACAATCTCCTGTGCACTGTATATAGACAGTAACAATCTCCAGTACACACTGTGTGTATAGACAGTAACAATCTCCTGTACACAGTTTGTGACTCGATAGTAACAATCTCCTGTGCACTGTATATAGACAGTAACAATCTCCTGTTCACACTGTGTATGTATAGACAGTAACAATCTCCTGTCCACTGTAGATAGACAGTCACAATCTCCTGCACACACTGTGTATGCATAGACAATAACAATCTCCTGTACACACAGTGTATGTATAAACAGTAACAATCTCCTGCACTGTGTGTATAGACAGTAACAATCTCCTGTGCACGGTGTGTACGTTTATAGACAGTAACAATCTCCTGTACACTGTGTATGTGTATAGCCAGCAAGAATCTCCTGTACACTGTGTGTATAAACAGTAACAATCTCCTGTACACTGTATATAGACAGTCACAATCTCCTGCACACACTGTGTATGTATAAACAGTAACAATCTCCTGCACTGTGTGTATAGATAATAACAATCTCCAGTACACACTGTGTGTATAGACAGTAACAATCTCCTGTACACAGTTTGTGTCTCGTCAGTAATAATCTCCTGTACACTGTATATAGACAGTAACAATCTCCTGTGCACACTGTGTATGTATAGACAGTAACAATCTCCTGTACACACTGTTTGTATAGACAGTAACAATCTCCTGTACACAGTGTGTGTATAGACAGTAACAATCTCCTGTACACTGTGTATGTGTATAGCCAGTAAGAATCTCCTGTAAATACTGTGTGTGTATAGACAGTAACAATCTCTTGTACACTATGTATAAACAGTAACAATTTCCTGTACACTGTATATAGACAGTCACAATCTCCTGCACACACTGTGTATATACAGTAACAAGCTCCTGTACACTGTGTATGTGTATAGCCAGTAAGAATCTCCTGTACATACTGTGTGTGTATAGACAGTAACAATCTCCTGTACACTATGTATAAACAGTAACAATCTCCTGTACACTGTATATGGACAGTCACAATCTCCTGCACACACAGTGTATGCATAGACAATAACAATCTCCTGTACACACTGTGTATGCATAGACAGTAACAATCTCCTGTACACGCAGTTTATGTATAGACAGTAACAATCTCCTGTACTGTGTGTATAGATAATAACAATCTCCAGTACACACTGTGTGTATAGACAGTAAAAATCTCCTGTGCACAGTTTGTGTCTCGACAGTAACAATCTACTGTACACTGTATATAGACAGTAACAATCTCCTGTGCACAGTGTGTGTATAGCCAGTAACAATGTCCTGTACACAATGTGTGTGTATAGACAGTAACAATCTCCTGTACACACTGTGTATGTATAGATAGTATAAATCTCCTGTAAACACCGTGTATGTATAGACAGTAACAATCTCCTGTACAAACTGTGTATGTATAGACAGTAACAATCTCCTGTACACACTGTGTATAGACAGTAACAATCTGCTGTACAGTGTGTAGATACAGTAACAATCTCCTGTACACACAGTGTATGTATAGATAGTATAAATCTCCTGTACACACTGTGTATGTATAGACAGTAACAATCTCCTGTACACACTGTGTATCGACAGTAACAATCTCCTGTAAACACCGTGTATGTATAGACAGTAACAATCTCCTGTACAAACTGTGTATGTATAGACAGTAACAATCTCCTGTACACACTGTGTATCGACAGTAACAATCTCCTGTAAACACCGTGTATGTATAGACAGTAACAATCTCCTGTACACACTGTATATAGACAGTAATAATCTCCTGTACAGTGTGTAGATACAGTAACAATCTCCTGTACACACTGTGTATGTACAGACAGCAACAATCTCCAGTACACACTATGTATAGACAGTAACAATCTCCTGTATACACTGTGTTTCGACAGTCACAATCTCCTGTACAGTGTGTGTATAGAGAGTAACAATCTCCCCTACACACTGTGTATAGACAGTAACAATCTCCTGTACACCCCGTGTATGTAGAGACAGTATCAATCACTTGTAAACACCATGTATGTATAGAAAGTAACAATCTCCTGTCCACACTGTGTATGTATAGATAGTATAAATCTCCTGTACACACTGTGTATGTATAGACAGCAACAATCTCCTGTACACACTATGAATAGCCAGTAACAATCTCCTGTACACAGTGTGTGTATAGACAGTAACAATCTCCTGTACACGCTGTGTATGTATAGATCGTATAAATCTCCTGTATACAGTGTATGTATAGACAATAACAATCTCCTGTACACACTGCCTGCACGCCCTTCCCACTGCGGCTAGATTTACACCTCAGCATTGCTCTTTTTCTACACACTGTGTAGGTATTGACAGTAACAATCTCCTGTACACATTGTGTATGTATAGACACAAACAATCTCCTGTACACAATATGTATAGCCAGTAACAATCTCATGTACACACTGTGTGTATAGCCAGTAACAATCTCCTGTACAGTGTGTGTATAGCCAGTAACAATCTCCTGTACACATTGTGTGTGTGTATAGACAGTAACAATCTCCTGTACGCAATGTGTGTACAGACAGTAACAATCTCCTGTACACTGTGTATGTGTATAGACAGTAACAATCTCCTATACACACTGTGTATAGACACTAACAATGTCCTGTACATACTGTGTATAGACACTAACAATGTCCTGCACATACTGTGTATAGACAGTAACAATCTCCTGTGCACACTGCGTATGTATAAACAGTAACAATCTCGTGTATACACTGTGTGTATAGGCAGTAACAATCTCCTGTACACACTGTGTATAGACAGTAACAATCTTCTGTACACACCGTGTATGCATAGACAGTAACAATCTCCTGTACACACTGTGTATGTATAGACAATAACAATCTGCTGGACACACTGTGTGTGTATAGACAGCAACAATCTCCTGTACACATTGTGTGCACAGACAGTAACAATCTCCTGTGCACACTGTGTATAGACAGTAACAATCTCCTGTACACACTGTGTATAGGCAATAACAATTACCTGTACACTGTGTGTGTGTGTGTGTATAGATAGTAACAATCTCCTGTGCACAGTGTGTGTTTGGACAGTAACAATCTCCTGTGCACACTGTGAAAAGACAGTAACAATCTCCTGTACACACTGTGTATGTATAGACAGTAACAATCTCCTGTACACACAGTGTATGGATAGACAGGAACAATCTCCTGTACACACTGTGTATGCATAAGCAATAACAATTTCCTGTCCATACTGTGTATGCATAGACAATAACAATCTCCTGTAGACACTGTTTGTACAGGCAGTAACAATCTCCTGTACTATGTGTATAGACAGTAACAATCTCCTGTACACACTGTGTATAGACAATAACAATCTCCTGTAGACACTGTTTGTATTGGCAGTAACAATCTCCTGTACTGTGTGTATAGACAGTAAAAATCTCCTGTACACACTATGTATAGACAGTAACAATCTCCTGTACACAGTTTGTGATTTGACAGTAACAATCTCCTGTGCACTGTATATAGACAGTAACAATCTCCTGTGCACTGTATATAGACAGTAACAACCTCCAGTACACACTGTGTATAAACAGTAACAATCTCCTGTGCACAGTTTGTGACTCGACAGTAACAATCTCCTGTACACAGTTTGTGACTCGACAGTAACAATCTCCTGTGCACTGTATATAGACAGTAACAATCTCCAGTACACACTGTGTGTATAGACAGTAACAATCTCCTGTACACAGTTTGTGACTCGATAGTCACAATCTCCTGTGCACTGTATATAGACAGTAACAATCTCCTGTTCACACTGTGTATGTATAGACAGTAACAATCTCCTGTCCACTGTAGATAGACAGTCACAATCTCCTGCACACACTGTGTATGCATAGACAATAACAATCTCCTGTACACACAGTGTATGCATAGACAGTAACAATCTCCGATACACACAGTGTATGTATAAACAGTAACAATCTCCTGCACTGTGTGTATAGACAGTAACAATCTCCTGTGCACGGTGTGTGCGTTTATAGACAGTAACAATCTCCTGTACACTGTGTATGTGTATAGCCAGCAAAAATCTCCTGTACACTGTGTGTATAAACAGTAACAATCTCCTGTACACTGTATATAGACAGTCACAATCTCCTGCACACACTGTGTATGTATAAACAGTAACAATCTCCTGCACTGTGTGTATAGATAATAACAATCTCCAGTACACACTGTGTGTATAGACAGTAACAATCTCCTGTACACAGTTTGTGTCTCGTCAGTAATAATCTCCTGTACACTGTATATAGACAGTAACAATCTCCTGTGCACACTGTGTATGTATAGACAGTAACAATCTCCTGTACACACTGTTTGTATAGACAGTAACAATCTCCTGTACACAGTGTGTGTATAGACAGTAACAATCTCCTGTACACTGTGTATGTGTATAGCCAGTAAGAATCTCCTGTACATACTGTGTGTGTATAGACAGTAACAATCTCCTGTACACTATGTATAAACAGTAACAATCTCCTGTACACTGTATATGGACAGTCACAATCTCCTGCACACACCGTGTATGCATAGACAATAACAATCTCCTGTACACACTGTGTATGCATAGACAGTAACAATCTCCTGTACACGCAGCTTATGTATAGACAGTAACAATCTCCTGTACTGTGTGTATAGATAATAACAATCTCCAGTACACACTGTGTGTATAGACAGTAACAATCTCCTGTACACAGTTTGTGTCTCGTCAGCAATAATCTCCTGTACACTGTATATAGACAGTAACAATCTCCTGTGCACACTGTGTATGTATAGACAGTAACAATCTCCTGTACACACTGTTTGTATAGACAGTAACAATCTCCTGTACACAGTGTGTGTATAGACAGTAACAATCTCCTGTACACTGTGTATGTGTATAGCCAGTAAGAATCTCCTGTAAATACTGTGTGTGTATAGACAGTAACAATCTCCTGTACACTATGTATAAACAGTAACAATTTCCTGTACACTGTATATAGACAGTCACAATCTCCTGCACACACTGTGTATATACAGTAACAAGCTCCTGTACACTGTGTATGTGTATAGCCAGTAAGAATCTCCTGTACATACTGTGTGTGTATAGACAGTAACAATCTCCTGTACACTATGTATAAACAGTAACAATCTCCTGTACACTGTATATGGACAGTCACAATCTCCTGCACACACAGTGTATGCATAGACAATAACAATCTCCTGTACACACTGTGTATGCATAGACAGTAACAATCTCCTGTACACGCAGTTTATGTATAGACAGTAACAATCTCCTGTACTGTGTGTATAGATAATAACAATCTCCAGTACACACTGTGTGTATAGACAGTAAAAATCTCCTGTGCACAGTTTGTGTCTCGACAGTAACAATCTACTGTACACTGTATATAGACAGTAACAATCTCCTGTGCACAGTGTGTGTATAGCCAGTAACAATGTCCTGTACACAATGTGTGTGTATAGACAGTAACAATCTCCTGTACACACTGTGTATGTATAGATAGTATAAATCTCCTGTAAACACCGTGTATGTATAGACAGTAACAATCTCCTGTACAAACTGTGTATGTATAGACAGTAACAATCTCCTGTACACACTGTGTATAGACAGTAACAATCTGCTGTACAGTGTGTAGATACAGTAACAATCTCCTGTACACACAGTGTATGTATAGATAGTATAAATCTCCTGTACACACTGTGTATGTATAGACAGTAACAATCTCCTGTACACACTGTGTATCGACAGTAACAATCTCCTGTAAACACCGTGTATGTATAGACAGTAACAATCTCCTGTACAAACTGTGTATGTATAGACAGTAACAATCTCCTGTACACACTGTGTATCGACAGTAACAATCTCCTGTAAACACCGTGTATGTATAGACAGTAACAATCTCCTGTACACACTGTGTATAGACAGTAATAATCTCCTGTACAGTGTGTAGATACAGTAACAATCTCCTGTACACACTGTGTATGTATAGATAGTATAAATCTCCTGTACACACTGTGTATGTACAGACAGCAACAATCTCCAGTACACACTATGTATAGACAGTAACAATCTCCTGTATACACTGTGTTTCGACAGTCACAATCTCCTGTACAGTGTGTGTATAGACAGTAACAATCTCCCCTACACACTGTGTATAGACAGTAACAATCTCCTGTACACCCCGTGTATGTAGAGACAGTATCAATCACTTGTAAACACCATGTATGTATAGAAAGTAACAATCTCCTGTCCACACTGTGTATGTATAGATAGTATAAATCTCCTGTACACACTGTGTATGTATAGACAGCAACAATCTCCTGTACACACTATGAATAGCCAGTAACAATCTCCTGTACACAGTGTGTGTATAGACAGTAACAATCTCCTGTACACGCTGTGTATGTATAGATCGTATAAATCTCCTGTATACAGTGTATGTATAGACAATAACAATCTCCTGTACACACTGCCTGCACGCCCTTCCCACTGCGGCTAGATTTACACCTCAGCATTGCTCTTTTTCTACACACTGTGTAGGTATTGACAGTAACAATCTCCTGTACACACTGTGTATGTATAGACACAAACAATCTCCTGTACACAATATGTATAGCCAGTAACAATCTCATGTATACACTGTGTGTATAGCCAGTAACAATCTCCTGTACAGTGTGTGTATAGCCAGTAACAATCTCCTGTACACATTGTGTGTGTGTATAGACAGTAACAATCTCCTGTACGCAATGTGTGTACAGACAGTAACAATCTCCTGTACACACTGTGTGTGTACAGACAGTAATAATCTCCTGTACACTGTGTTTATAGACAGTAACAATCTCCTGTACACTGTGTATGTGTATAGACAGTAACAATCTCCTATACACACTGTGTATAGGCAGTAACAATCTCCTGTACACACTGTGTATAGACAGTAACAATCTTCTGTACACACTGTGTATGCATAGACAGTAACAATCTCCTGTACACACTGTGTATGTATAGACAATAACAATCTGCTGGACACACTGTGTGTGTATAGACAGCAACAATCTCCTGTACACATTGTGTGCACAGACAGTAACAATCTCCTGTGCACACTGTGTATAGACAGTAACAATCTCCTGTACACACTGTGTATAGGCAATAACAATTACCTGTACACGGTGTGTGTGTGTGTGTATAGATAGTAACAATCTCCTGTGCACAGTGTGTGTTTGGACAGTAACAATCTCCTGTGCACACTGTGAAAAGACAGTAACAATCTCCTGTACACACAGTGTATGGATAGACAGGAACAATCTCCTGTACACACTGTGTATGCATAAGCAATAACAATTTCCTGTCCATACTGTGTATGCATAGACAATAACAATCTCCTGTAGACACTGTTTGTACAGGCAGTAACAATCTCCTGTACTATGTGTATAGACAGTAACAATCTCCTGTACACACTGTGTATAGACAATAACAATCTCCTGTAGACACTGTTTGTATTGGCAGTAACAATCTCCTGTACTGTGTGTATAGACAGTAAAAATCTCCTGTACACACTATGTATAGACAGTAACAATCTCCTGTACACAGTTTGTGATTTGACAGTAACAATCTCCTGTGCACTGTATATAGACAGTAACAATCTCCTGTGCACTGTATATAGACAGTAACAATCTCCTGTGCACTGTATATAGACAGTAACAATCTCCAGTACACACTGTGTATAAACAGTAACAATCTCCTGTGCACAGTTTGTGACTCGACAGTAACAATCTCCTGTACACAGTTTGTGACTCGACAGTAACAATCTCCTGTGCACTGTATATAGACAGTAACCATCTCCAGTACACACTGTGTGTATAGACAGTAACAATCTCCTGTACACAGTTTGTGACTCGATAGTCACAATCTCCTGTGCACTGTATATAGACAGTAACAATCTCCTGTTCACACTGTGTATGTATAGACAGTAACAATCTCCTGTCCACTGTAGATAGACAGTCACAATCTCCTGCACACACTGTGTATGCATAGACAATAACAATCTCCTGTACACACAGTGTATGCATAGACAGTAACAATCTCCTGTACACACAGTGTATGTATAAACAGTAACAATCTCCTGCACTGTGTGTATAGACAGTAATAATCTCCTGTGCACGGTGTGTGCGTTTATAGACAGTAACAATCTCCTGTACACTGTGTATGTGTATAGCCAGCAAAAATCTCCTGTACACTGTGTGTATAAACAGTAACAATCTCCTGTACACTGTATATAGACAGTCACAATCTCCTGCACACACTGTGTATGTATAAACAGTAACAATCTCCTGCACTGTGTGTATAGATAATAACAATCTCCAGTACACACTGTGTGTATAGACAGTAACAATCTCCTGTACACAGTTTGTGTCTCGTCAGTAATAATCTCCTGTACACTGTATATAGACAGTAACAATCTCCTGTGCACACTGTGTATGTATAGACAGTAACAATCTCCTGTACACACTGTTTGTATAGACAGTAACAATCTCCTGTACACAGTGTGTGTATAGACAGTAACAATCTCCTGTACACTGTGTATGTGTATAGCCAGTAAGAATCTCCTGTACATACTGTGTGTGTATAGACAGTAACAATCTCCTGTACACTATGTATAAACAGTAACAATCTCCTGTACACTGTATATGGACAGTCACAATCTCCTGCACACACCGTGTATGCATAGACAATAACAATCTCCTGTACACACTGTGTATGCATAGACAGTAACAATCTCCTGTACTGTGTGTATAGATAATAACAATCTCCAGTACACACTGTGTGTATAGACAGTAAAAATCTCCTGTGCACAGTTTGTGTCTCGACAGTAACAATCTACTGTACACTGTATATAGACAGTAACAATCTCCTGTGCACAGTGTGTGTATAGCCAGTAACAATGTCCTGTACACAATGTGTGTGTGTATAGACAGTAACAATCTCCTGTATGCTGTGTGTATAGACAGTAACAATCTCCTGTGCACAGCGTGTGCGTTTATAGACAGTAACAATCTCCTGTACACTGTGTATGTGTATAGCCAGTAAGAATCTCCTGTAAATACTGTGTGTGTATAGACAGTAACAATCTCCTGTACACTATGTATAGACAGTAAAAATCTCCTGTAGGCATGGGGTGCATCGTCAGTAAAAATCTCCTGTGCACAGTTTGTGTCTCGACAGTAACAATCTCCTGTACACTGTTTCTAGACAGTAACAATCTCCTGTGCACACTGTGTATGTATAGACAGTAACAATCTCCTGTACACAGTGTGTGTATAGACAGTAACAATGTCCTGTACACAATGTGTGTGTGTATAGACAGTAACAATCTCCTGTACACTGTGTGTATAGACAGTAACAATCTCCTGTGCACAGTGTGTGTGTTTATAGACCGTAACAATCTCCTGTATACTGTGTATGTGTATAGCCAGTAAGAATCTCCTGTAAATACTGTGTCTGTATAGACAGTAAAAATTTCCAGTACACAGTGTATGGATAGACAGTAACAATTTCCTGTACAGTGTGTGTATAGACAGTAACAATCTCCTGTACACTGTGTGTGTGTGTATAGATAGTAACAATCTCCTGTACACTGCGTATGTGTATAGCCAGTAAGAATCTCCTGTAAATACTGTGTCTGTATAGACAGTAAAAATTAACAGTACACAGTGTATGGATAAGACAGTAAAAATTTCCAGTACACAGTGTATGGATAGACAGTAACAATCTCCTGTGCACAGTGTGTGTTTGGACAGTAACAATCTCCTGTACACACAGTGTATGGATAGACAGGAACAATCTCCTGTGCACACTGTGTATGCATAAGCAATAACAATCTCCTGTATATACTGTGTATGTATAGACAGTAACAATCTCCTGTGCACACTGTGTATGTAAAGACAGTAACAATCTCCTGTCCACTGTAGATTGACAGTCACAATCTCCTGCACACACTGTGTATGTATAGACAGTAACAATGGCCTGTACACAATGTGTGTGTGTGTGTACAGACAGTAACAAAACTCCTGTATACTGTGTGTATAGACAGTAACAATCTCCTGTACACTGTGTATGTGTATAGCCAGTAAGAATCTCCTGTAAATACTGTGTCTGTATAGACAGTAAAAATTTCCTGTACACAGTGTATGGATAGAAAGTAACAATTTCCTGTACACTGTCTGTGTGTGTATAGATAGTAACAATCTCCTGTGCACAGTGTGTGTTTGGACAGTAACAATCTCCTGTACACAGTGTGTGTATAGACAGGAACAATTTCCTGTACACACTGTGTGTATATATAGTAACAATCTCCTGTACACAGTGTGTATCGACAGTAACAATCTCCTGTACGCACTGTGTATGGATAGACAGTAACAATCTCCTGTATACACTGTGTATTGTTCGACAGTAACAATCTCCTGTACACTGTGTACAGACAGTAACAATCCCCTGCACATACTGTGTATGTATAGTCAGGAACAATCTCCTGTACACACTGTGTGTGTATAGACTGTGACAATCTCCTGTACACACAGTGTAGAGACAGTGACAATCTCCTGTACACAGTGTGTGTATAGACAGTAACAATCTCCTGTAAACACTGTGTGTATATAGACTGTAACAATCTCCTGTACACAGTGTATAGACAGTAACAATCTCCTGTACACACAGTGTATAGACAGTAACAATCTCCTGTACGCAGTGTGTATGTATAGACAATAACAATCTCCTGTACACACTGTGTATGTATCGCCAGTAACAATCTCCTGTACACACTGTGTATGTATCGACAGTAACAATCTCCTGTACACAGTGTGTGTATAGACAGTAACAATCTCCTGTACACACAGTGTATAGACAGTAACAATCTCCTGTACGCAGTGTGTCTGTATAGACAGTAACAATCTCCTGTACACACTGTGTGGAAAGACAGTAACAATCTCCTGTACACAATATGTGTATAGACAGTAACAATCTCCTGTACACACTGTGTATGTATAGACAGTAACAATCTCCTGTCCACTGTAGATAGACAGTCACAATCTCCTGCACACACAGTGTATGCATAGACAATAACGATCTCCTGTACACAGTGTATGTATAAACAGTAACAATCTCCTGTACACAGTGTATGTATAAACAGTAACAATCTCCTGCACTGTGTGTATAGATAATGATCTTCAGTACAAACTGTGTGTATAGACAGTAACAATCTCCTGTACACAGTTTGTGTCTCGTCAGTAACAATCTCCTGTACACTGTATATAGACAGTAACAATCTCCTGTACACACTGTTTGTATAGACAGTAACAATCTCCTGTGCACACTGTGTATGTAAAGACAGTAACAATCTCCTGTCCACTGTAGATAGACAGTCACAATCTCCTGCACACACTGTGTATGTATAGACAGTAACAATGGCCTGTACACAATGTGTGTGTGTGTGTGTGTACAGACAGTAACAAAACTCCTGTATACTGTGTGTATAGACAGTAACAATCTCCTGTACACTGTGTATGTGTATAGCCAGTAAGAATCTCCTGTAAATACTGTGTCTGTATAGACAGTAAAAATTTCCTGTACACAGTGTATGGATAGAAAGTAACAATTTCCTGTACACTGTCTGTGTGTGTATAGATAGTAACAATCTCCTGTGCACAGTGTGTGTTTGGACAGTAACAATCTCCTGTACACAGTGTGTGTATAGACAGGAACAATTTCCTGTACACACTGTGTGTATATATAGTAACAATCTCCTGTACACAGTGTGTATCGACAGTAACAATCTCCTGTACGCACTGTGTATGGATAGACAGTAACAATCTCCTGTATACACTGTGTATTGTTCGACAGTAACAATCTCCTGTACACTGTGTACAGACAGTAACAATCCCCTGCACATACTGTGTATGTATAGTCAGGAACAATCTCCTGTACACACTGTGTGTGTATAGACTGTGACAATCTCCTGTACACACAGTGTAGAGACAGTGACAATCTCCTGTACACAGTGTGTGTATAGACAGTAACAATCTCCTGTACACACTGTGTGTATATAGACTGTAACAATCTCCTGTACACACTGTGTATAGACAGTAACAATCTCCTGTACACACAGTGTATAGACAGTAACAATCTCCTGTACGCAGTGTGTATGTATAGACAATAACAATCTCCTGTACACACTGTGTATGTATCGCCAGTAACAATCTCCTGTACACACTGTGTATGTATCGACAGTAACAATCTCCTGTACACAGTGTGTGTATAGACAGTAACAATCTCTTGTACACACGGTGTATAGACAGTCACAATTTCCTGTTCACACTGTGTGTATAGACAGTAACAATCTCCTCTACGCACTGTGTATGTACAGACAATAACAATCTCCTGCACATACTGTGTATGTATAGTCAGGAACAATCTCCTGTACACACTGTGTATATACAGTAACAATCTCCTGTACACTGTGTGTATGTGTATAGCCTGTAAGAATCTCCTGTACATACTGTGCGTGTATAGACAGTAACAATCTCCTGTACACTATGTATAAACAGTAACAACCTCCTGTACACTGTATGTAGACAGTCACAATCTCCTGCACACACTGTGTATGCATAGACAATTACAATCTCCTGTACACACTGTGTATGCATAGACAGTAACAATCTCCTGTACACACAGTGTATTTATAAACAGTAACAATCTCCTGCACACAGTTTGTGTCTCGTCAGTAACAATCTCCTGTACACTGTATATAGACAGTAACAATCTCCTGTGCACACTGTGTATGTATAGACAGTAACAATCTCCTGTACACAGTGTGTGTATAGACAGTAACAATGTCCTGTACACAATGTGTGTGTGTATTGACAGTAACAAACTCCTGTACACTGTGTGTATAGTCAGTTACAATCTCCTGTGCACAGTTTGTGTGTTTATAGACAGTAACAATCTCCTGCACACTATGTATAAACAGTAACAATCTCCTGTACACTGTATATAGACAGTCACAATCTCCTGCACACACTGTGTATATACAGTAACAAGCTCCTGTACACTGTGTGTATGTGTATAGCCAGTAAGAATCTCTTGTACATACTGTGTGTGTATAGACAGTAACAATCTCCTGTACACTATGTATAAACAGTAACAATCTCCTGTACACTGTATATAGACAGTCACAATCTCCTGCACACACTGTGTATGCATAGACAATAACAATCTCCTGTACACACTGTGTATGCATAGACAGTAACAATCTCCTGTACACACAGTGTATGTATTGACAGTAACAATCTCCTGTACTGTGCGTATAGAAAATAACAATCTCCAGTACACACTGTGTGTATAGACAGTAACAATCTCCTGTACACAGTTTGTGTCTCGACAGTAACAATCTCCTGTACACTGTATATAGACAGTAACAATCTCCTGTGCACACTATGTATGTATAGCCAGTAACAATCTCCTGTACACAGTGTGTGTATAGACAGTAACAATGTCCTGTACACAATGTGTGTGTGTATAGACAGTAACAATCTCCTGTACACTGTGTGTATAGACAGTAAAAATCTCCTGTGCACAGCGTGTGTGTTTATAGACAGTAACAATCTCCTGTACACTGTGTATGTGCATAGCCAGTAAGAATCTCCTGTAAATACTGTGTGTTTATAGACAGTAACAATCTCATGTACACTATGTATAGACAGTAAAAGTCTCCTGTAGGCACGGGGTGCATAGTCAGTAAAAATCTCCTGTACACACTGTGCCTGTATATACAGTAAAAATTTCCTGTGCACAGTATATGGATAGACAGTAACAATTTCCTGTACAATGTGTGTATAGACAGTAACAATCTCCTGTACACTGTGTGTGTGTGTATAGATAGTAACAATCTCCTGTGCACAGTGTGTGTTTGGACAGTAACAATCTCCTGTGCACACTGTGAAAAGACAGTAACAATCTCCTGTACACACCGTGTATGTATAGACAGTAACAATCTCCTGTAAACACTGTATGTATAGACAATAACAATCTCCTGTAGACACTGTCTGTACAGGCAGTAACAATCTCCTGTACTGTGTGTATAGACATTAACAATCTCCTGTACACACTGTGTATAGACAGTAACACCCTATGTACACAGTTCGTGACTCGACAGTAACAATCTCCTGTGCACTGTATATAGACAGTAACAATCTCCTGTGTACACTGTGTATGTATAGACAGTAACAATCTCATGTCCACTGAAGATCTCCTGCACACACTGTGTATGCATAGACAATAACAATCTCCTGTACACACTGTGTATGCATAGACAGTAACAATCTCCTGTACACACAGTGTATGTATAAACAGTAACAATCTCCTGCACTGTGTGTATAGATAAAAACAATTTCCAGTACAAACTGTGTGTATAGACAGTAACAATCTCCTGTACACAGTTTATGTCTCGTCAGTAACAATCTCCTGTACACTGTATATAGACAATAATAATCTCCTGTGCACACTGTGTATGTAAAGACAGTAACAATCTCCTGTACACACTGATTGTATAGACAGTAACAATCTCCTGTACACAGTGTGTGTATAGATAGTAACAATGTCCTGTACACTGTGTATGTGTATAGCCAGTAAGAATCTCCTGTAAATACTGTGTGTGTATAGACAGTAACAATGTCCTGTACACTGTGTATGTGTATAGCCAGTAAGAATCTCCTGTAAATACTGTGTGTGTATAGACAGTAACAATCTCCTGTACACTATGTATAGACAGTAAAAATCTCCTGTAGGCACGGGGTGCATAGTCAGTAAAAATCTCCTGTACACACTGTGTCTGTATAGACAGTAAAAATTTCAGTATAGAGATAGACAGTAACAATTTCCTGTACAGTGTGTGTATAGACAGTAACAATCTCCTGTACACTGTGTGTGTGTGCATAGATAGTAACAATCTCCTGTGCACAGTGTGTGTTTGGACAGTAACAATCTCCTGTGCACACTGTGAAAAGACAGGAACAATCTCCTGTACACACTGTGTATGTATAGACAGTAACAATCTCCTGTACACACAGTGTATGGATAGACAGGAACAATCTCCTGTACACACTGTGTATGCATAAGCAATAACAATCTCCTGTACATACTGTGTATGCATAGACAATAACAATCTCCTGTAGACACTGTTTGTATAGGCAGAAACAATCTCCTGTATGTGTGTATAGACAGTAACAATCTCCTGTACACACTGTGTGTGTATAGACAGTAACAATCTCCTGTACACACTGTGTGTATATAGACTGTAACAATCTCCTGTACACACTGTGTATAGACAGTAACAATCTCCTGTACACACTGTGTATCGACAGTAACAATCTCCTGTACACACTGTGTATAGACTGTAACAATCTCCTGTACACACTGTGTGTGTATAGACTGTAACAATCTCCTGTACACACAGTGTAGAGACAGTAACAATCTCTTGTACACACTGTGTATGTATCGACTGTAACAATCTCCTGTACACACTGTGTATGTATCGACAGTCACAATCTCCTGTACACAGTGTGTGTATAGACAGTAACAATTTCCTGTACACACTGTGTGTATATATAGTAACAATCTCCTGTACACAGTGTGTATCGACAGTAACAATCTCCTGTACGCACTGTGTATTGTTAGACAGTAACAATCTCCTGTACACTGTGTACAGACAGTAACAATCCCCTGCACATACTGTGTATGTATAGTCAGGAACAATCTCCTGTACATACTGTGTGTGTATAGACAGTAACAATCTCCTGTACGCACTGTGTGCATAGTCAGTAACAATCTTCTGTATACACTGTTTCTGTATAGACAGTAAAAATTTCCTGTACACAGTGTATGGATAGACAGTAACAATTTCCTGTACACACTGTGTCTGCATAGACAATAACAATCTCCTGTACACACTGTGTGTGTATAGACTGTAACAAACTCCTGTACACTGTGTGTATAGACAGTAACAATCTCCTGTGCACTGTGTGTGTGTTTATAGACCGTAATAATCTCCTGTATACTGTGCATGTGTATAGCCAGTAAGAATCTCCTGTAAATACTGTGTCTGCAAAGACAGTAAAAATTTCCTGTACACAGTGTATGGATAGACAGTAACAAGTTCCTGTACACACTGTGTCTGCATAGACAATAACAATCTCCTGTACACACTGTGTGTGTATAGACTGTAACAATCTCCTGTACACACTGTGTATAGACAGTAACAATCTCCTGTACACACAGTGTATAGACAGTAACAATCTCCTGTACGCAGTGTGTATGTATAGACAGTAACAATCTCCTGTACACACTGTGTGTGTATAGACTGTAACAATCTCCTGTACACACAGTGTATAGACAGTAACAATCTCCTGTACGCAGTGTGTATGTATAGACAGTAACAATCTCCTGTGCACACTGTGTATAGACTGTAACAATCTCCTGTACACTGTGTGTGTGTGTATCGACAGTAACAATCTCCTGTACACACTGTGTATGTATTGACAGTAACAATCTCCTGTACACTGTATATAGACAGTCACAATCTCCTGCACACACTGTGTATGCATAGACAATAACAATCTCCTGTACACACCGTGTATGCATAGACAGTAACAATCTCCTGTACACACAGTGTATGTATTGACAGTAACAATCTCCTGTACTGTGCGTATAGAAAATAACAATCTCCAGTACACACTGTGTGTATAGACAGTAACAATCTCCTGTACACAGTTTGTGTCTCGACAGTAACAATCTCCTGTACACTGTATATAGACAGTAACAATCTCCTGTGCACACTATGTATGTATAGCCAGTAACAATCTCCTGTACACAGTGTGTGTATAGACAGTAACAATGCCCTGTACACAATGTGTGTGTGTATAGACAGTAACAATCTCCTGTACACTGTGTGTATAGACAGTAAAAATCTCCTGTGCACAGCGTGTGTGTTTATAGACAGTAACAATCTCCTGTACACTGTGTATGTGCATAGCCAGTAAGAATCTCCTGTAAATACTGTGTGTTTATAGACAGTAACAATCTCAAGTACACTATGTATAGACAGTAAAAATCTCCTGTAGGCACGGGGTGCATAGTCAGTAAAAATCTCCTGTACACACTGTGTCTGTATATACAGTAAAAATTTCCTGTGCACAGTATATGGATAGACAGTAACAATTTCCTGTACAATGTGTGTATAGACAGTAACAATCTCCTGTACACCGTGTGTGTGTGTATAGATAGTAACAATCTCCTGTGCACAGTGTGTGTTTGGACAGTAACAATCTCCTGTGCACACTGTGAAAAGACAGTAACAATCTCCTGTACACACCGTGTATGTATAGACAGTAACAATCTCCTGTAAACACTGTGTATGTATAGACAATAACAATCTCCTGTAGACACTGTCTGTACAGGCAGTAACAATCTCCTGTACTGTGTGTATAGACATTAACAATCTCCTGTACACACTGTGTATAGACAGTAACACCCTATGTACACAGTTCGTGACTCGACAGTAACAATCTCCTGTGCACTGTATATAGACAATAACAATCTCCTGTACACACTGTGTGTGTATAGACTGTAACAAACTCCTGTACACTGTATGTGTGTTTATAGACCGTAATAATCTCCTGTATACTGTGCATGTGTATAGCCAGTAAGAATCTCCTGTAAATACTGTGTCTGTAAAGACAGTAAAAATTTCCTGTACACAGTGTATGGATAGACAGTAACAAGTTCCTGTACACACTGTGTCTGCATAGACAATAACAATCTCCTGTACACAGTGTGTGTATAGACAGTAACAATTTCCTGTACACACTGTGTGTATATATAGTAACAATCTCCTGTACACAGTGTGTATCGACAGTAACAATCTCCTGTACGCACTGTGTATTGTTAGACAGTAACAATCTCCTGTACACTGTGTACAGACAGTAACAATCCCCTGCACATACTGTGTATGTATAGTCAGGAACAATCTCCTGTACATACTGTGTGTGTATAGACAGTAACAATCTCCTGTACGCACTGTGTGCATAGTCAGTAACAATCTTCTGTATACACTGTTTCTGTATAGACAGTAAAAATTTCCTGTACACAGTGTATGGATAGACAGTAACAATTTCCTGTACACACTGTGTCTGCATAGACAATAACAATCTCCTGTACACACTGTGTGTGTATAGACTGTAACAAACTCCTGTACACTGTGTGTATAGACAGTAACAATCTCCTGTGCACTGTGTGTGTGTTTATAGACCGTAATATCTCCTGTATACTGTGCATGTGTATAGCCAGTAAGAATCTCCTGTAAATACTGTGTCTGTAAAGACAGTAAAAATTTCCTGTACACAGTGTATGGATAGACAGTAACAAGTTCCTGTACACACTGTGTCTGCATAGGCAATAACAATCTCCTGTACACACTGTGTGTGTATAGACTGTAACAATCTCCTGTACACACTGTGTATAGACAGTAACAATCTCCTGTACACACAGTGTATAGACAGTAACAATCTCCTGTACGCAGTGTGTATGTATAGACAGTAACAATCTCCTGTACACACTGTGTGTGTATAGACTGTAACAATCTCCTGTACACACAGTGTATAGACAGTAACAATCTCCTGTACGCAGTGTGTATGTATAGACAGTAACAATCTCCTGTACACACTGTGTATAGACAGTAACAATCTCCTGTACACACTGTGTATGTAAAGACAGTAACAATCTCCTGTACACTGTGTGTATAGACAGTAAAAATCTCCTGTGCACAGCGTGTGTGTTTATAGACAGTAACAATCTCCTGTACACTGTGTATGTGCATAGCCAGTAACAATCTCCTGTACACTGTGTATGTGCATAGCCAGTAAGAATCTCCTGTAAATACTGTGTGTTTATAGACAGTAACAATCTCATGTACACTATGTATAGACAGTAAAAATCTCCTGTAGGCACGGGGTGCATAGTCAGTAAAAATCTCCTGTACACACTGTGTCTGTATATACAGTAAAAATTTCCTGTGCACAGTATATGGATAGACAGTAACAATTTCCTGTACAATGTGTGTATAGACAGTAACAATCTCCTGTACACTGTGTGTGTGTGTATAGATAGTAACAATCTCCTGTGCACAGTGTGTGTTTGGACAGTAACAATCTCCTGTGCACACTGTGAAAAGACAGTAACAATCTCCTGTACACACCGTGTATGTATAGACAGTAACAATCTCCTGTAAACACTGTATGTATAGACAATAACAATCTCCTGTAGACACTGTCTGTACAGGCAGTAACAATCTCCTGTACTGTGTGTATAGACATTAACAATCTCCTGTACACACTGTGTATAGACAGTAACACCCTATGTACACAGTTCGTGACTCGACAGTAACAATCTCCTGTGCACTGTATATAGACAGTAACAATCTCCTGTGCACACTGTGTATGTATAGACAGTAACAATCTCATGTCCACTGAAGATCTCCTGCACACACTGTGTATGCATAGACAATAACAATCTCCTGTACACACTGTGTATGCATAGACAGTAACAATCTCCTGTACACACAGTGTATGTATAAACAGTAACAATCTCCTGCACTGTGTGTATAGATAAAAACAATTTCCAGTACAAACTGTGTGTATAGACAGTAACAATCTCCTGTACACAGTTTATGTCTCGTCAGTAACAATCTCCTGTACAATGTATATAGACAGTAACAATCTCCTGTGCACACTATGTATGTATAGCCAGTAACAATCTCCTGTACACAGTGTGTGTATAGACAGTAACAATGTCCTGTACACAATGTGTGTGTGTATAGACAGTAACAATCTCCTGTACACTGTGTGTATAGACAGTAAAAATCTCCTGTGCACAGCGTGTGTGTTTATAGACAGTAACAATCTCCTGTACACTGTGTATGTGCATAGCCAGTAAGAATCTCCTGTAAATACTGTGTGTTTATAGACAGTAACAATCTCATGTACACTATGTATAGACAGTAAAAGTCTCCTGTAGGCACGGGGTGCATAGTCAGTAAAAATCTCCTGTACACACTGTGCCTGTATATACAGTAAAAATTTCCTGTGCACAGTATATGGATAGACAGTAACAATTTCCTGTACAATGTGTGTATAGACAGTAACAATCTCCTGTACACTGTGTGTGTGTGTATAGATAGTAACAATCTCCTGTGCACAGTGTGTGTTTGGACAGTAACAATCTCCTGTGCACACTGTGAAAAGACAGTAACAATCTCCTGTACACACCGTGTATGTATAGACAGTAACAATCTCCTGTAAACACTGTATGTATAGACAATAACAATCTCCTGTAGACACTGTCTGTACAGGCAGTAACAATCTCCTGTACTGTGTGTATAGACATTAACAATCTCCTGTACACACTGTGTATAGACAGTAACACCCTATGTACACAGTTCGTGACTCGACAGTAACAATCTCCTGTGCACTGTATATAGACAGTAACAATCTCCTGTGTACACTGTGTATGTATAGACAGTAACAATCTCATGTCCACTGAAGATCTCCTGCACACACTGTGTATGCATAGACAATAACAATCTCCTGTACACACTGTGTATGCATAGACAGTAACAATCTCCTGTACACACAGTGTATGTATAAACAGTAACAATCTCCTGCACTGTGTGTATAGATAAAAACAATTTCCAGTACAAACTGTGTGTATAGACAGTAACAATCTCCTGTACACAGTTTATGTCTCGTCAGTAACAATCTCCTGTACACTGTATATAGACAATAATAATCTCCTGTGCACACTGTGTATGTAAAGACAGTAACAATCTCCTGTACACACTGATTGTATAGACAGTAACAATCTCCTGTACACAGTGTGTGTATAGATAGTAACAATGTCCTGTACACTGTGTATGTGTATAGCCAGTAAGAATCTCCTGTAAATACTGTGTGTGTATAGACAGTAACAATGTCCTGTACACTGTGTATGTGTATAGCCAGTAAGAATCTCCTGTAAATACTGTGTGTGTATAGACAGTAACAATCTCCTGTACACTATGTATAGACAGTAAAAATCTCCTGTAGGCACGGGGTGCATAGTCAGTAAAAATCTCCTGTACACACTGTGTCTGTATAGACAGTAAAAATTTCAGTATAGAGATAGACAGTAACAATTTCCTGTACAGTGTGTGTATAGACAGTAACAATCTCCTGTACACTGTGTGTGTGTGCATAGATAGTAACAATCTCCTGTGCACAGTGTGTGTTTGGACAGTAACAATCTCCTGTGCACACTGTGAAAAGACAGGAACAATCTCCTGTACACACTGTGTATGTATAGACAGTAACAATCTCCTGTACACACAGTGTATGGATAGACAGGAACAATCTCCTGTACACACTGTGTATGCATAAGCAATAACAATCTCCTGTACATACTGTGTATGCATAGACAATAACAATCTCCTGTAGACACTGTTTGTATAGGCAGAAACAATCTCCTGTATGTGTGTATAGACAGTAACAATCTCCTGTACACACTGTGTGTGTATAGACAGTAACAATCTCCTGTACACACTGTGTGTATATAGACTGTAACAATCTCCTGTACACACTGTGTATAGACAGTAACAATCTCCTGTACACACTGTGTATCGACAGTAACAATCTCCTGTACACACTGTGTATAGACTGTAACAATCTCCTGTACACACTGTGTGTGTATAGACTGTAACAATCTCCTGTACACACAGTGTAGAGACAGTAACAATCTCTTGTACACACTGTGTATGTATCGACTGTAACAATCTCCTGTACACACTGTGTATGTATCGACAGTCACAATCTCCTGTACACAGTGTGTGTATAGACAGTAACAATTTCCTGTACACACTGTGTGTATATATAGTAACAATCTCCTGTACACAGTGTGTATCGACAGTAACAATCTCCTGTACGCACTGTGTATTGTTAGACAGTAACAATCTCCTGTACACTGTGTACAGACAGTAACAATCCCCTGCACATACTGTGTATGTATAGTCAGGAACAATCTCCTGTACATACTGTGTGTGTATAGACAGTAACAATCTCCTGTACGCACTGTGTGCATAGTCAGTAACAATCTTCTGTATACACTGTTTCTGTATAGACAGTAAAAATTTCCTGTACACAGTGTATGGATAGACAGTAACAATTTCCTGTACACACTGTGTCTGCATAGACAATAACAATCTCCTGTACACACTGTGTGTGTATAGACTGTAACAAACTCCTGTACACTGTGTGTATAGACAGTAACAATCTCCTGTGCACTGTGTGTGTGTTTATAGACCGTAATAATCTCCTGTATACTGTGCATGTGTATAGCCAGTAAGAATCTCCTGTAAATACTGTGTCTGCAAAGACAGTAAAAATTTCCTGTACACAGTGTATGGATAGACAGTAACAAGTTCCTGTACACACTGTGTCTGCATAGACAATAACAATCTCCTGTACACACTGTGTGTGTATAGACTGTAACAATCTCCTGTACACACTGTGTATAGACAGTAACAATCTCCTGTACACACAGTGTATAGACAGTAACAATCTCCTGTACGCAGTGTGTATGTATAGACAGTAACAATCTCCTGTACACACTGTGTGTGTATAGACTGTAACAATCTCCTGTACACACAGTGTATAGACAGTAACAATCTCCTGTACGCAGTGTGTATGTATAGACAGTAACAATCTCCTGTGCACACTGTGTATAGACTGTAACAATCTCCTGTACACTGTGTGTGTGTGTATCGACAGTAACAATCTCCTGTACACACTGTGTATGTATTGACAGTAACAATCTCCTGTACACTGTATATAGACAGTCACAATCTCCTGCACACACTGTGTATGCATAGACAATAACAATCTCCTGTACACACCGTGTATGCATAGACAGTAACAATCTCCTGTACACACAGTGTATGTATTGACAGTAACAATCTCCTGTACTGTGCGTATAGAAAATAACAATCTCCAGTACACACTGTGTGTATAGACAGTAACAATCTCCTGTACACAGTTTGTGTCTCGACAGTAACAATCTCCTGTACACTGTATATAGACAGTAACAATCTCCTGTGCACACTATGTATGTATAGCCAGTAACAATCTCCTGTACACAGTGTGTGTATAGACAGTAACAATGCCCTGTACACAATGTGTGTGTGTATAGACAGTAACAATCTCCTGTACACTGTGTGTATAGACAGTAAAAATCTCCTGTGCACAGCGTGTGTGTTTATAGACAGTAACAATCTCCTGTACACTGTGTATGTGCATAGCCAGTAAGAATCTCCTGTAAATACTGTGTGTTTATAGACAGTAACAATCTCAAGTACACTATGTATAGACAGTAAAAATCTCCTGTAGGCACGGGGTGCATAGTCAGTAAAAATCTCCTGTACACACTGTGTCTGTATATACAGTAAAAATTTCCTGTGCACAGTATATGGATAGACAGTAACAATTTCCTGTACAATGTGTGTATAGACAGTAACAATCTCCTGTACACCGTGTGTGTGTGTATAGATAGTAACAATCTCCTGTGCACAGTGTGTGTTTGGACAGTAACAATCTCCTGTGCACACTGTGAAAAGACAGTAACAATCTCCTGTACACACCGTGTATGTATAGACAGTAACAATCTCCTGTAAACACTGTGTATGTATAGACAATAACAATCTCCTGTAGACACTGTCTGTACAGGCAGTAACAATCTCCTGTACTGTGTGTATAGACATTAACAATCTCCTGTACACACTGTGTATAGACAGTAACACCCTATGTACACAGTTCGTGACTCGACAGTAACAATCTCCTGTGCACTGTATATAGACAATAACAATCTCCTGTACACACTGTGTGTGTATAGACTGTAACAAACTCCTGTACACTGTATGTGTGTTTATAGACCGTAATAATCTCCTGTATACTGTGCATGTGTATAGCCAGTAAGAATCTCCTGTAAATACTGTGTCTGTAAAGACAGTAAAAATTTCCTGTACACAGTGTATGGATAGACAGTAACAAGTTCCTGTACACACTGTGTCTGCATAGACAATAACAATCTCCTGTACACAGTGTGTGTATAGACAGTAACAATTTCCTGTACACACTGTGTGTATATATAGTAACAATCTCCTGTACACAGTGTGTATCGACAGTAACAATCTCCTGTACGCACTGTGTATTGTTAGACAGTAACAATCTCCTGTACACTGTGTACAGACAGTAACAATCCCCTGCACATACTGTGTATGTATAGTCAGGAACAATCTCCTGTACATACTGTGTGTGTATAGACAGTAACAATCTCCTGTACGCACTGTGTGCATAGTCAGTAACAATCTTCTGTATACACTGTTTCTGTATAGACAGTAAAAATTTCCTGTACACAGTGTATGGATAGACAGTAACAATTTCCTGTACACACTGTGTCTGCATAGACAATAACAATCTCCTGTACACACTGTGTGTGTATAGACTGTAACAAACTCCTGTACACTGTGTGTATAGACAGTAACAATCTCCTGTGCACTGTGTGTGTGTTTATAGACCGTAATATCTCCTGTATACTGTGCATGTGTATAGCCAGTAAGAATCTCCTGTAAATACTGTGTCTGTAAAGACAGTAAAAATTTCCTGTACACAGTGTATGGATAGACAGTAACAAGTTCCTGTACACACTGTGTCTGCATAGGCAATAACAATCTCCTGTACACACTGTGTGTGTATAGACTGTAACAATCTCCTGTACACACTGTGTATAGACAGTAACAATCTCCTGTACACACAGTGTATAGACAGTAACAATCTCCTGTACGCAGTGTGTATGTATAGACAGTAACAATCTCCTGTACACACTGTGTGTGTATAGACTGTAACAATCTCCTGTACACACAGTGTATAGACAGTAACAATCTCCTGTACGCAGTGTGTATGTATAGACAGTAACAATCTCCTGTACACACTGTGTATAGACAGTAACAATCTCCTGTACACACTGTGTATGTAAAGACAGTAACAATCTCCTGTACACTGTGTGTATAGACAGTAAAAATCTCCTGTGCACAGCGTGTGTGTTTATAGACAGTAACAATCTCCTGTACACTGTGTATGTGCATAGCCAGTAACAATCTCCTGTACACTGTGTATGTGCATAGCCAGTAAGAATCTCCTGTAAATACTGTGTGTTTATAGACAGTAACAATCTCATGTACACTATGTATAGACAGTAAAAATCTCCTGTAGGCACGGGGTGCATAGTCAGTAAAAATCTCCTGTACACACTGTGTCTGTATATACAGTAAAAATTTCCTGTGCACAGTATATGGATAGACAGTAACAATTTCCTGTACAATGTGTGTATAGACAGTAACAATCTCCTGTACACTGTGTGTGTGTGTATAGATAGTAACAATCTCCTGTGCACAGTGTGTGTTTGGACAGTAACAATCTCCTGTGCACACTGTGAAAAGACAGTAACAATCTCCTGTACACACCGTGTATGTATAGACAGTAACAATCTCCTGTAAACACTGTATGTATAGACAATAACAATCTCCTGTAGACACTGTCTGTACAGGCAGTAACAATCTCCTGTACTGTGTGTATAGACATTAACAATCTCCTGTACACACTGTGTATAGACAGTAACACCCTATGTACACAGTTCGTGACTCGACAGTAACAATCTCCTGTGCACTGTATATAGACAGTAACAATCTCCTGTGCACACTGTGTATGTATAGACAGTAACAATCTCATGTCCACTGAAGATCTCCTGCACACACTGTGTATGCATAGACAATAACAATCTCCTGTACACACTGTGTATGCATAGACAGTAACAATCTCCTGTACACACAGTGTATGTATAAACAGTAACAATCTCCTGCACTGTGTGTATAGATAAAAACAATTTCCAGTACAAACTGTGTGTATAGACAGTAACAATCTCCTGTACACAGTTTATGTCTCGTCAGTAACAATCTCCTGTACAATGTATATAGACAATAACAATCTCCTGTGCACACTGTGTATGTAAAGACAGTAACAATCTCCTGTACACACTGATTGTATAGACAGTAACAATCTCCTGTACACAGTGTGTGTATAGATAGTAACAATGTCCTGTACACTGTGTATGTGTATAGCCAGTAAGAATCTCCTGTAAATACTGTGTGTGTATAGACAGTAACAATGTCCTGTACACTGTGTATGTGTATAGCCAGTAAGAATCTCCTGTAAATACTGTGTGTGTATAGACAGTAACAATCTCCTGTACACTATGTATAGACAGTAAAAATCTCCTGTAGGCACGGGGTGCATAGTCAGTAAAAATCTCCTGTACACACTGTGTCTGTATAGACAGTAAAAATTTCAGTATAGAGATAGACAGTAACAATTTCCTGTACAGTGTGTGTATAGACAGTAACAATCTCCTGTACACTGTGTGTGTGTGCATAGATAGTAACAATCTCCTGTGCACAGTGTGTGTTTGGACAGTAACAATCTCCTGTGCACACTGTGAAAAGACAGGAACAATCTCCTGTACACACTGTGTATGTATAGACAGTAACAATCTCCTGTACACACAGTGTATGGATAGACAGGAACAATCTCCTGTACACACTGTGTATGCATAAGCAATAACAATCTCCTGTACATACTGTGTATGCATAGACAATAACAATCTCCTGTAGACACTGTTTGTATAGGCAGAAACAATCTCCTGTATGTGTGTATAGACAGTAACAATCTCCTGTACACACTGTGTGTGTATAGACAGTAACAATCTCCTGTACACACTGTGTGTATATAGACTGTAACAATCTCCTGTACACACTGTGTATAGACAGTAACAATCTCCTGTACACACTGTGTATCGACAGTAACAATCTCCTGTACACACTGTGTATAGACTGTAACAATCTCCTGTACACACTGTGTGTGTATAGACTGTAACAATCTCCTGTACACACAGTGTAGAGACAGTAACAATCTCTTGTACACACTGTGTATGTATCGACTGTAACAATCTCCTGTACACACTGTGTATGTATCGACAGTCACAATCTCCTGTACACAGTGTGTGTATAGACAGTAACAATTTCCTGTACACACTGTGTGTATATATAGTAACAATCTCCTGTACACAGTGTGTATCGACAGTAACAATCTCCTGTACGCACTGTGTATTGTTAGACAGTAACAATCTCCTGTACACTGTGTACAGACAGTAACAATCCCCTGCACATACTGTGTATGTATAGTCAGGAACAATCTCCTGTACATACTGTGTGTGTATAGACAGTAACAATCTCCTGTACGCACTGTGTGCATAGTCAGTAACAATCTTCTGTATACACTGTTTCTGTATAGACAGTAAAAATTTCCTGTACACAGTGTATGGATAGACAGTAACAATTTCCTGTACACACTGTGTCTGCATAGACAATAACAATCTCCTGTACACACTGTGTGTGTATAGACTGTAACAAACTCCTGTACACTGTGTGTATAGACAGTAACAATCTCCTGTGCACTGTGTGTGTGTTTATAGACCGTAATAATCTCCTGTATACTGTGCATGTGTATAGCCAGTAAGAATCTCCTGTAAATACTGTGTCTGCAAAGACAGTAAAAATTTCCTGTACACAGTGTATGGATAGACAGTAACAAGTTCCTGTACACACTGTGTCTGCATAGACAATAACAATCTCCTGTACACACTGTGTGTGTATAGACTGTAACAATCTCCTGTACACACTGTGTATAGACAGTAACAATCTCCTGTACACACAGTGTATAGACAGTAACAATCTCCTGTACGCAGTGTGTATGTATAGACAGTAACAATCTCCTGTACACACTGTGTGTGTATAGACTGTAACAATCTCCTGTACACACAGTGTATAGACAGTAACAATCTCCTGTACGCAGTGTGTATGTATAGACAGTAACAATCTCCTGTGCACACTGTGTATAGACTGTAACAATCTCCTGTACACTGTGTGTGTGTGTATCGACAGTAACAATCTCCTGTACACACTGTGTATGTATTGACAGTAACAATCTCCTGTACACTGTATATAGACAGTCACAATCTCCTGCACACACTGTGTATGCATAGACAATAACAATCTCCTGTACACACCGTGTATGCATAGACAGTAACAATCTCCTGTACACACAGTGTATGTATTGACAGTAACAATCTCCTGTACTGTGCGTATAGAAAATAACAATCTCCAGTACACACTGTGTGTATAGACAGTAACAATCTCCTGTACACAGTTTGTGTCTCGACAGTAACAATCTCCTGTACACTGTATATAGACAGTAACAATCTCCTGTGCACACTATGTATGTATAGCCAGTAACAATCTCCTGTACACAGTGTGTGTATAGACAGTAACAATGCCCTGTACACAATGTGTGTGTGTATAGACAGTAACAATCTCCTGTACACTGTGTGTATAGACAGTAAAAATCTCCTGTGCACAGCGTGTGTGTTTATAGACAGTAACAATCTCCTGTACACTGTGTATGTGCATAGCCAGTAAGAATCTCCTGTAAATACTGTGTGTTTATAGACAGTAACAATCTCAAGTACACTATGTATAGACAGTAAAAATCTCCTGTAGGCACGGGGTGCATAGTCAGTAAAAATCTCCTGTACACACTGTGTCTGTATATACAGTAAAAATTTCCTGTGCACAGTATATGGATAGACAGTAACAATTTCCTGTACAATGTGTGTATAGACAGTAACAATCTCCTGTACACCGTGTGTGTGTGTATAGATAGTAACAATCTCCTGTGCACAGTGTGTGTTTGGACAGTAACAATCTCCTGTGCACACTGTGAAAAGACAGTAACAATCTCCTGTACACACCGTGTATGTATAGACAGTAACAATCTCCTGTAAACACTGTGTATGTATAGACAATAACAATCTCCTGTAGACACTGTCTGTACAGGCAGTAACAATCTCCTGTACTGTGTGTATAGACATTAACAATCTCCTGTACACACTGTGTATAGACAGTAACACCCTATGTACACAGTTCGTGACTCGACAGTAACAATCTCCTGTGCACTGTATATAGACAATAACAATCTCCTGTACACACTGTGTGTGTATAGACTGTAACAAACTCCTGTACACTGTATGTGTGTTTATAGACCGTAATAATCTCCTGTATACTGTGCATGTGTATAGCCAGTAAGAATCTCCTGTAAATACTGTGTCTGTAAAGACAGTAAAAATTTCCTGTACACAGTGTATGGATAGACAGTAACAAGTTCCTGTACACACTGTGTCTGCATAGACAATAACAATCTCCTGTACACAGTGTGTGTATAGACAGTAACAATTTCCTGTACACACTGTGTGTATATATAGTAACAATCTCCTGTACACAGTGTGTATCGACAGTAACAATCTCCTGTACGCACTGTGTATTGTTAGACAGTAACAATCTCCTGTACACTGTGTACAGACAGTAACAATCCCCTGCACATACTGTGTATGTATAGTCAGGAACAATCTCCTGTACATACTGTGTGTGTATAGACAGTAACAATCTCCTGTACGCACTGTGTGCATAGTCAGTAACAATCTTCTGTATACACTGTTTCTGTATAGACAGTAAAAATTTCCTGTACACAGTGTATGGATAGACAGTAACAATTTCCTGTACACACTGTGTCTGCATAGACAATAACAATCTCCTGTACACACTGTGTGTGTATAGACTGTAACAAACTCCTGTACACTGTGTATAGACAGTAACAATCTCCTGTGCACTGTGTGTGTGTTTATAGACCGTAATATCTCCTGTATACTGTGCATGTGTATAGCCAGTAAGAATCTCCTGTAAATACTGTGTCTGTAAAGACAGTAAAAATTTCCTGTACACAGTGTATGGATAGACAGTAACAAGTTCCTGTACACACTGTGTCTGCATAGACAATAACAATCTCCTGTACACACTGTGTGTGTATAGACTGTAACAATCTCCTGTACACACTGTGTATAGACAGTAACAATCTCCTGTACACACAGTGTATAGACAGTAACAATCTCCTGTACGCAGTGTGTATGTATAGACAGTAACAATCTCCTGTACACACTGTGTGTGTATAGACTGTAACAATCTCCTGTACACACAGTGTATAGACAGTAACAATCTCCTGTACGCAGTGTGTATGTATAGACAGTAACAATCTCCTGTACACACTGTGTATAGACAGTAACAATCTCCTGTACACACTGTGTATGTAAAGACAGTAACAATCTCCTGTACACACTGTGTATAGACTGTAACAATCTCCTGTACACTGTGTGTGTGTGTGTATCGACAGTAACAATCTCCTGTACACACTGTGTGTGTATAGACAGTAACAATCTCCTGTACACACTGTGCGTGTGTAGACAGTAACAATCTCCTGTACACACTGTGTGGAAAGACAGTAACAATCTCCTGTACACAATATGTGTATAGACAGTAACAATCTCCTGCACATACTGTGTGTGTCGACTGTGGCAATCTCCTGTACACACTGTGTGTATCGTCAGTAACAATGTCCTGTGCACAGTTGGGCATTGACAATGACAATCTCCTTTACACGCTGTGAAAAGACAGTAACAATCTCCTGTACACCGTGTGTGTGTGTATAGATAGTAACAATCTCCTGTGCACAGTGTGTGTTTGGACAGTAACAATCTCCTGTGCACACTGTGAAAAGACAGTAACAATCTCCTGTACACACCGTGTATGTATAGACAGTAACAATCTCCTGTAAACACTGTGTATGTATAGACAATAACAATCTCCTGTAGACACTGTCTGTACAGGCAGTAACAATCTCCTGTACTGTGTGTATAGACATTAACAATCTCCTGTACACACTGTGTATAGACAGTAACACCCTATGTACACAGTTCGTGACTCGACAGTAACAATCTCCTGTGCACTGTATATAGACAATAACAATCTCCTGTACACACTGTGTGTGTATAGACTGTAACAAACTCCTGTACACTGTATGTGTGTTTATAGACCGTAATAATCTCCTGTATACTGTGCATGTGTATAGCCAGTAAGAATCTCCTGTAAATACTGTGTCTGTAAAGACAGTAAAAATTTCCTGTACACAGTGTATGGATAGACAGTAACAAGTTCCTGTACACACTGTGTCTGCATAGACAATAACAATTTCCTGTACACAGTGTGTGTATAGACAGTAACAATTTCCTGTACACACTGTGTGTATATATAGTAACAATCTCCTGTACACAGTGTGTATCGACAGTAACAATCTCCTGTACGCACTGTGTATTGTTAGACAGTAACAATCTCCTGTACACTGTGTACAGACAGTAACAATCCCCTGCACATACTGTGTATGTATAGTCAGGAACAATCTCCTGTACATACTGTGTGTGTATAGACAGTAACAATCTCCTGTACGCACTGTGTGCATAGTCAGTAACAATCTTCTGTATACACTGTTTCTGTATAGACAGTAAAAATTTCCTGTACACAGTGTATGGATAGACAGTAACAATTTCCTGTACACACTGTGTCTGCATAGACAATAACAATCTCCTGTACACACTGTGTGTGTATAGACTGTAACAAACTCCTGTACACTGTGTGTATAGACAGTAACAATCTCCTGTGCACTGTGTGTGTGTTTATAGACCGTAATATCTCCTGTATACTGTGCATGTGTATAGCCAGTAAGAATCTCCTGTAAATACTGTGTCTGTAAAGACAGTAAAAATTTCCTGTACACAGTGTATGGATAGACAGTACCAAGTTCCTGTACACACTGTGTCTGCATAGACAATAACAATCTCCTGTACACACTGTGTGTGTATAGACTGTAACAATCTCCTGTACACACTGTGTATAGACAGTAACAATCTCCTGTACACACAGTGTATAGACAGTAACAATCTCCTGTACGCAGTGTGTATGTATAGACAGTAACAATCTCCTGTACACACTGTGTGTGTATAGACTGTAACAATCTCCTGTACACACAGTGTATAGACAGTAACAATCTCCTGTACGCAGTGTGTATGTATAGACAGTAACAATCTCCTGTACACACTGTGTATAGACAGTAACAATCTCCTGTACACACTGTGTATGTAAAGACAGTAACAATCTCCTGTACACACTGTGTATAGACTGTAACAATCTCCTGTACACTGTGTGTGTGTGTGTATCGACAGTAACAATCTCCTGTACACACTGTGTGTGTATAGACAGTAACAATCTCCTGTACACACTGTGCGTGTGTAGACAGTAACAATCTCCTGTACACACTGTGTGGAAAGACAGTAACAATCTCCTGTACACAATATGTGTATAGACAGTAACAATCTCCTGCACATACTGTGTGTGTCGACTGTGGCAATCTCCTGTACACACTGTGTGTATCGTCAGTAACAATGTCCTGTGCACAGTTGGGCATTGACAATGACAATCTCCTTTACACGCTGTGAAAAGACAGTAACAATCTCCTGTACACACAGTGTATGGATAGACAGGAACAATCTCCTGTACACACTGTGTATGCATAAGCAATAACAATTTCCTGTACATACTGTGTATGCATAGACAATGACAATCTCCTGTAGACACTGTTTGTATAGGCAGTAACAATCTCCTGTACTATGTGCATAGACAGTAACAATCTCCTGTACACACTGTGTATAGACAGTAACAATCTCCTGTACACACTGTGTATGTATAGACAGTAACAATCTCCTGTCCACTGCAGATAGACAGTCACAATCTCCTGCACACACTGTGTATGCATAGACAATAACAATCTCCTGTACACAGTGTATTCATAGACAGTAACAATCTACTGTACACACAGTGTATGTATAAACAGTAACAATCTCCTGCACTGTGTGTATAGATAATAATCTCCAGGACAAACTGTGTGTATAGACAGTAACAATCTCCTGTACACAGTTTGTGTCTCGTCAGTAACAATCTCCTGTACACTGTATATAGACAGTAACAATCTCCTGTGCACACTGTGTATGTATAGACAGTAACAATCTCCTGTACACACTGTTTGTATAGACAGTAACAATCTCCTGTACACACAGTGTATAGACAGTAACAATCTCCTGTACGCAGTGTGTATGTATAGACAGTAACAATCTCCTGTACACACTGTGTATAGACAGTAACAATCTCCTGTACACACTGTGTATGTAAAGACAGTAACAATCTCCTGTACACACTGTGTATAGACTGTAACAATCTCCTGTACACTGTGTGTGTGTGTGTATCGACAGTAACAATCTCCTGTACACACTGTGTGTGTATAGACAGTAACAATCTCCTGTACACACTGTGCGTGTGTAGACAGTAACAATCTCCTGTACACAGTTTGTGTCTCGACAGTAACAATCTCCTGTACACTGTATATAGACAGTAACAATCTCCTGTGCACACTGTGTATGTATAGACAGTAACAATCTCCTGTACACACTGTTTGTATAGACAGTAACAATCTCCTGTACACACAGTGTATAGACAGTAACAATCTCCTGTACGCAGTGTGTATGTATAGACAGTAACAATCTCCTGTACACACTGTGTGTGTATAGACTGTAACAATCTCCTGTACACAGTGTATAGACAGTAACAATCTCCTGTACGCAGTGTGTATGTATAGACAGTAACAATCTCCTGTACACACTGTGTATAGACAGTAACAATCTCCTGTACACACTGTGTATGTAAAGACAGTAACAATCTCCTGTACACACTGTGTATAGACTGTAACAATCTCCTGTACACTGTGTGTGTGTGTGTATCGACAGTAACAATCTTCTGTACACACTGTGTGTGTATAGACAGTAACAATCTCCTGTACACACTGTGCGTGTGTAGACAGTAACAATCTCCTGTACACACTGTGTGGAAAGACAGTAACAATCTCCTGTACACAATATATGTATAGACAGTAACAATCTCCTATGCACACTGTGGAAAGACAGTAACAATCTCCTGTACACAATATGTGTATAGACAGTAACAATCTCCTGCACATACTGTGTGTGTCGACTGTGGCAATCTCCTGTACACACTGTGTGTATCGTCAGTAACAATGTCCTGTGCACAGTTGGGCATTGACAATGACAATCTCCTTTACACGCTGTGAAAAGACAGTAACAATCTCCTGTACACACAGTGTATGGATAGACAGGAACAATCTCCTGTACACACTGTGTATGCATAAGCAATAACAATTTCCTGTACATACTGTGTATGCATAGACAATGACAATCTCCTGTAGACACTGTTTGTATAGGCAGTAACAATCTCCTGTACTATGTGCATAGACAGTAACAATCTCCTGTACACACTGTGTATAGACAGTAACAATCTCCTGTACACACTGTGTATGTATAGACAGTAACAATCTCCTGTCCACTGCAGATAGACAGTCACAATCTCCTGCACACACTGTGTATGCATAGACAATAACAATCTCCTGTACACAGTGTATTCATAGACAGTAACAATCTACTGTACACACAGTGTATGTATAAACAGTAACAATCTCCTGCACTGTGTGTATAGATAATAATCTCCAGGACAAACTGTGTGTATAGACAGTAACAATCTCCTGTACACAGTTTGTGTCTCGTCAGTAACAATCTCCTGTACACTGTATATAGACAGTAACAATCTCCTGTGCACACTGTGTATGTATAGACAGTAACAATCTCCTGTACACACTGTTTGTATAGACAGTAACAATCTCCTGTACACAGTGTGTGTATAGACAGTAACAATGTCCTGTGCACTGTATAGAGACAGTAACAATCTCCTGTGCACACTGTGTATGTATAGACAGTAACAATCTCCTGTCCACTGTAGATAGACAGTCACAATCTCCTGCACACACTGTGTATGCATAGACAATAACAATCTCCTGTACACACTGTGTATGCATAGACAGTAACAATCTCCTGTACACACAGTGTATGGATAGACAATAACAATCTCCTGTACACACAGTGTATGTATAAACAGTAACAATCTCCTGCACTGTGTGTATAGATAATAACAATCTCCAGTACAAACTGTGTGCATAGACAGTAACAATCTCCTGTACACAGTTTGTGTCTCGTCAGTAACAATCTCCTGTACACAGTGTGTGTATAGACAGTAACAATGTCCTGTACACAATGTGTGTGTGTATAGACAGTAACAAACTCCTGTACACTGTGTGTATAGACAATAACAATCTCCTGAACACAGTGTGTGTGTGTTTATAGACAGTAACAATCTCCTGTACACTGTGTATGTGTATAGCTAGTGAGAATCTCCTGTAAATACTGTGTGTGTATAGACAGTAACAAACTCCTGTACACTATGTATAGACAGTAAAAATCTCCTGTAGGCATGGGGTGCATAGTCAGTAAAAATCTCATGTACACACTGTGTCTGTATAGACAGTAAAAATTTCCTGTACACAGTGTATGGATAGACAGTAACAATTTCCTGTACAGTGTGTGTATCGACAGTAACAATCTCTTGTGCACACTGTGTATAGACAGTAACAATCTCATGTACACAGCGTATGTTTAGACAGTAACAATCTCCTGCACACACTGTGTATGTATCGACAGTAACAATCTCCTGTACACACTGTGTATGTATCGACAGTAACAATCTCCTGTACACAGTGTGTGTGTATAGACAATAACAATCTCCTGTACACACTGTGTGTGTATAGACTAACAATCTCCTGTACACACTGTGTATAGACAGTAACAATCTCCTGTACACACAGTGTATAGACAGTAACAATCTCCTGTACACACTGTGTATGTATAGACAGTAACAATCTCCTGTACACACTGTGCATGTATAGACAGTAACAATTTCCTGTACACACTGTGTATAGACAGTAACAATCTCCTGTACACAGTGTGTGTATAAACAGTACTAATCTCCTGTACACACTGTGTATGTATCGACAGTAACAATCTCCTGTACACAGTGTGTGTGTATAGACAATAACAATCTCCTGTACACACTGTGTGTGTATAGACTAACAATCTCCTGTACACACTGTGTATAGACAGTAACAATCTCCTGTGCACACTGTGTGTATAGACAGTAACAATCTCCTGTACACAGTGTGTGTATAAACAGTAACAATCTCCTGTGCACACTGTGAAAATATAGTAACAATCTCCTGTACACACTGTGTATGTATAGACAGTAATAATCTCCTGTACACACAGTGTTTGGATAGACAGGAACAATCTCCTGTACACACTGTTTATGCATAGGCAATAACAATCTCCTGTACACACTGTGTATGCATAGACAATAACAATCTCCTGCACACACTGTTTGTGTAGGCAGTAACAATCTCCTGTGCACACTGTGTGTATGGACAGTAACAATCTCCTGTACACAGTTTGTGTCTCGACAGTAACAAACTCCTGTGCACTGTATATAGACAGAAACAATCTCCTGTACGCACTGTGTATGTATAAGAGAGTAACAATCTCCTGTACGCACTGTTTGTATAGACAGTAACAATCTCCTGTACACAATGTGTGTATAGACAGTAACAATGTCCTGTACACAATGTGTGTGTGTGTAGACAGTAACAATCTCCTGTACACTGTGTTTATAGTCAGTAACAATCTCCTGTACACTGTGTGTGTATAGTCAGTAACAATGTCCTGTGCACAGTTGTGCATAGACAATGACAATCTCCTTTACACACTGTGAAAAGACAGCAACAATCTCCTGTACACACAGTGTATGGATAGACAGGAATAATCTCCTGCACACACTGTGTATGCATCGACAATAACAATCTCCTGTACACACTGTGTATGCATAGACAATAACAATCTCCTGCACGCACTGTTTGTATAGGCAGTAACAATCTCCTGTGCACACTGTGTGTATGGACAGTAACAATCTCCTGTGCACACTGTGTGTATGGACAGTAACAATCTCCTGTACACACTGTGTATAGACAGTAACAATCTCCTGTACACACTGTGTATAGACAGCAACAATTTCCTGTATGCAGTGTGTATGTATAGACAGTAACAATCTCCTGTACACACTGTGTGTGTATAGACAGCAAAAATGTCCTGTACATACTGTGTATAGACAGTAACAATCTCTTGTGCACACTGCGTATGTATAAACAGTAACAATCTCGTGTATACACCGTGTGTATAGGCAGTAACAATCTCCCGTACACTGTATACAGACAGTCACAATCTCCTGCACACACTGTGTATGCATAGACAATAACAATCTCCTGTACACACTGTGTATGCATAGACGAGTAACTATCTCCTGTACACACAGTATATGTATAGACAGTGACAATCTCCTATACTGTGTGTATAGATAATAACAATCTCCAATACACACTGTGTATAAACAGTAACAATCTCCTGTACACACTGTGTATAGACAGCAACAATCTCCTGTATGCAGTGCGTATGTGTAGACAGTAACAATCTCCTGTAAATACTGTGTGTGTATAGACAGTAACAATCTCCTGTACACTATGTATAGACAGTAACAATCTCCTGTAGGCACGGGGTGCATAGTCAGTGACAATCTCCTGTACACACTGTGTCTGTGTAGACAGTAAAAATTTCCTGTACACAGTGTATGGATAGACAGTAACAATTTCCTGTACAGTGTGTGTATAGACAGTAACAATCTCTTGTACACACTGTTTGTGTATAGACAGTAACAATCTCATGTACACAGTGTATGTTTAGACAGTAACAATCTCCTGTACACACTGTATATGTATTTACAGTAACAATCTCCCGTACACACTGTGTATGTATCGACAGTAACAATCTACTGTACACAGTGTGTGTATAGACAGTAACAATCTCCTGTACGCACTGTGTATGGATAGACAGTAACAATCTCCTGTACACTGTGTACAGACGGTAACAATCTCCTGCACATACTTTGTATGTATAGTCAGGAACAATCTCCTGTACACACTGTGTATATACAGTAACAATCTCCTGTACACACAGTGTATGTATAGACAGTAACAATCTCCTGTACTGTGTGTATTGATAATAACAATCTCCAGTACACACTATGTGTATAGCAGTAACAATCTCCTGTACACAGTTTGTGTCTCGACAGTAACAATCTCCTGTACACTGTATATAGACAGTCACAATCTCCTGTGCACACTGTGTATGTATAGACAGTAACAATGTCCTGTATACAATGTGTGTGTTTATAGACAGTAACAATCTCCTGTACACTGTGTATGTGTATAGCCAGTAAGAATCTCCTGTAAATACTGTGTGTGTATAGACAGTAACAATCTCCTGTACACTATGTATAGACAGTAGAAATCTCCTGTAGGCACGGGGTGCATAGTCAGTAAAAATCTCCTGTACATACTGTGTCTGTATAGACAGTAAAAATTTCCTGTACACAGTGTATGGATAGACAGTAACAATCTCCTGTACACTGTGTGTGTATAGACAGTAACAATCTCCTGTACACTGTGTGCGTATAGACAGTAACAATCTATTGTACACACTGTTTGTTTATAGACAGTAACAATCTCATGTACACAGCGTATGTTTAGACAGTAACAATCTCCTGTACACACTGTGTTTGTATCGACAGTAACAATCTCCTGTACACAGTGTGTGTATAGACAGTAACAATTTCCTGTACACACGGTGTATATACAGCAACAATTTCCTGTACACAGTGTATATACAGTAACAATCTCCTGTACACAGTGTGTATCGACAGTAACAATCTCCTGTACGCACTGTGTATGGATGGACAGTAACAATCTCCTGTATACACTGTGTGTGTATAGATTGTAACAATCTCCTGTACACACTGTGTATAGACAGTAACAATCGCCTGTACACACAGTGTATAGACAGTAACAATCTCCTGTGCGCAGTGTGTATGTATAGACAATAACAATCTCCTGTACACACTGTGTATAGACAGTAACAATCTCCTGTACACACTGTGAAAAGACAGTAACACTCTCCTGCACACACTGTGTGCATAGACAATGACAATCTCCCATACACACTGTGAAAAGACAGCAACAATCTCCTGTACACACAGTGTATGGATAGACAGGAATAATCTTCTGTACACACTGTGTATGCATAGGCAATAACAATCTCCTGTACACACTGTGTATGCAGAGACAATAACAATCTCCTGTACACACTGTTTGTATAGGCAGTCACAATCTCCTGTGCACACAGTGTATGGATAGACAGGAATAATCTCCTGTACACACTGTGTATGCATAGACAGTAACAATCTACTGTACACACTGTGTACAGATAGTAACAATCCCCTGTACACACTGTGTGTATAGACAGTAACAATCTCCTGTACACAGTGTGTGTATAGACGTAACAATCTCCTGTACACATTGTGTGCACAGATAGTAACAATCTCCTGTGCACACTGTGTATAGACAGTAACAATCTCCTGTACACACTGTGTATAGACAGTAACAATCTCCTGTACACACTATGTATAGACAGTAACAATCTCCTGTACACACTGTGTATAGACAGTAAAAATCTCTTGTACGCAGTGTGTATGTATAGACAGTAACAATCTCCTGTATACACTGTGTATGCATAGACAGTAACAATCTCCTGTACACATTGTGCATAGACACTAACAATGTCCTGTACATACTGTGTACAGACAGTAACAATTTCTTGTACACACTGCGTATGTATAAACAGTAACAATCTTGTGTATACACTGTGACAATCTCCTGTACACTGTATATAGACAGTCACAATCTCCTGCACACACTGTGTATGCATAGACAGTAACAATCTCCTGTACACACAGTGTATGTATAGACAGTAACAATCTCCTGTACTGTGTGTATAGATAATAACAATCTTCAGTACACAGTTTGTGTCTCGACAGTAACAATCTCCTGTGCACACTGTGCATGTATAGACAGTAACAAGCTGCTGTACACACTGTTTGTATTGTCAGTAACCATCTCATGTACACACTGTGTATAGACAGTAACAATGTCCTGTGCACACTGTGTATGCATAGACAATAACAATCTTCTGTACACAGTGTGTGTGTATAGACAGTAACAATCTCCTGTGCACAGCGTGTGTGTTTATAGACAGTAACAATCTCCTGTGCACACTGTGCGGAAAGACAGTAACAATCTCCTGTACACACAGTGTATGTGTATCGACAGTAACAATCTCCTGTACACACCGTATATAGACAGTAACACTCTGCTGTACACACTGTGTATAGACAGTAATAATCTCCAGTACACAGTGTATATACAGTAATAATCTCCTGCACACATTGTTTATGGATAGACAGTAACAATCTCCTGTACAGTGTGTGTATAGACAGTAACAATCTCATGTAAACACTGTGTGTGTGTATAGACAGTAACAAGCTGCTGTACACAATGTGTATGTAATGACAGTAACAATCTCCTGTGCAGTCTGTGTATAGACAGTGACAATCTCGTGCACAAACTGTGTGTATAGACAGCAACAATCTCCTGTACACTATGTATAGACAGTAACAATCTCCTGTACGCACTGTGTGTATAGACAGTAACAATCTCCTTTACACACTGTGTGTATAGACAGTAACAATCTCTTGTGCGCAGTGTGTATGTATAGAAAGTAACAATCTCCTGTACACAATGTGTGTATAGACAGTAACAATCTCCTGTATGCACTGCGGATGCATAAACAGTAACAATCTCGTGTCTACAATGTGTGTATAGACCAGTAACAATCTCCTGTACAACTGTGTGTATAGACAATAACAATCTCCTGTACACTGTATATAGACAGTAACAATCTCCTGCATACACTGTGTATGTATAGACAGTAACAATCTCCTGTACTGTGTGTATAGATAATAACAATCACCTGTACACACTGCGGATGCATAAACAGTAACAATCTCGTGTATACACTGTGTGTATAGACCAGTAACAATCTCCTGTATACACTGTGTATGCATAGGCAGTAACAATCTCCTGCACACACTGTTTACGTATAGACAGTAACAATCTCCTGTACTGTGTGTATAGATAATAACAATCTCCAGTACACACTGTGTGTATAGACAGTAACAAGCTGCTGTACACAATGTGTGTATAGACAGTAACTATCTCCTGTACACACTGTGTGTGTATAGACAGTAACAAGCTCCTGTCCACACAGTGTATAGACAGTAAAAATCTCCTGTACACACTGTAGACAGTAACAATCTCCTGTACACAGTGTGAGTATAGCCAGTAACAATATCCTGTACTTACTGTGTGTGTATAGACAGTAACAATCACCTGCACACTATGTACAGACAGTAACAATCTCCTGTAGGCTCTGTGTGTATAGACAGTAACAATCTCCTGTACACACTGTATGTATAGACAGTAACAATCTCCTGTACACACTGTGTATCGACCGTTACAATCTCCTACACATACTGCGTATGTATAAACAGTAACAATCTCGTGTACACAATGTGTGTGTATAGACAGTAACACTCTCCTGTACACTGTGTGTATAGACAGTAACAATCTCCTGTGCACAGTGTATGTGTGTATAGACAGTAACAATTTCCTGTACACAATGTGTGTATAGACAGTAACAATTTCCTGTACACAATGTGTGTATAGACAGTAACAATCTACTGTACACAGTGTATGTATAGACAATAACAATCTACTGTACTGTGTATATAGACTATAACAATCTCCTGTACAATGTGTATAGACAGCAACGATCTCCTGTCCACACTGTATCGACAGTAACAATCTCCTGTACACTGTATATAGACAGTAACAATATCCTGTGCACACTGTGTATGTATAGACAGTAACAATCTCCTGTACACAGTGTGTGTATAGACAGTAACAATGTCCTGTACACAATGTGTGTGTGTGTATAGACAGTAACAATCTCCTGTACACGATGTGTATAGACAGTAACAATCTCCTGTGCACATTGTGTGTGTTTATAGACCGTAACAAACTCCTGTATACTGTGTATGTGTATAGCCAGTAAGAATCTCCTGTAAATACTGTGTCTGTATATACAGTAAATATTTCCTGTACACAGTGTATGGATAGACAGTAACAATTTCCTGCACAGTGTGTGTGTGTGTGTGTGTATAGATAGTAACAATCTCCTGTGCACAGTGTGTGTTTGGGACAGTAACAATCTCCTGTACACACAGTGTATGGATAGACAGGAACAATCTCCTGTACACACTGTGTATGCATAAGCAATAACAATCTCCTGTATATACTGTGTATGCATAGACAATGACAATCTCCTGTAGACACTGTGTATAGACAGTAACAATCTCCTGTACTGTGTATAGACAGTAACAATCTCCTGTGCACAGTTTGTGACTCGACAGTAACAATCTCCTGTACACTGTATATAGACAGTAACAATCTCCTGTGCACACTGTGTATGTATAGACAGTAACAATCTCCTGTACACAGTGTGTGTATAGACAGTAACAATCTCCTGTGCACACTGTGTATGTATAGACAGTAACAATCTCCTGTACACAGTGTGTGTATAGACAGTAACAATCTCCTGTCCACTGTAGATAGACAGTCACAATCTCCTGCACACACTGTGTATGCATCGACAATAACAATCTCCTGTACACACTGTGTATGCATAGACAATAACAATTTCCTGTACACACAGTGTATGTATAAACAGTAACAATCTCCTGCACTGTGTGTATAGATAATAACAATCTCCAGTACACACTGTGTGTATAGACAGTAACAATCTCCTGTACACAGTTTGTGTTTCGTCAGTAACAATCTCCTGTACACTGTATATAGACAGTAACAATCTCCTGTGCACACTGTGTATGTATAGACAGTAACAATCTCCTGTACACACTGTTTGTATAGACAGTAACAATCTCCTGTACACAGTGTGTGTATAGACAGTAACAATGTCCTGTACACAATGTGTGTGTGTATAGACAGTAACAAACTCCTGTACACTGTGTGTATAGACAGTAACAATCTCGTGTGCACAGTGTGTGTGTTTATAGACAGTAACAATCTCCTGTACACTGTGTATGTGTATAGCCAGTAAGAATCTCCTGTACATACTGTGTGTGTATAGACAGTAACAATCTCCTGTACACACTGTGTATGTATAGACAGTAACAATCTCCTGTACACACTGTGTATCGACAGTAACAATCTCCTGTAAACACCGTGTATGTATAGACAGTAACAATCTCCTGTACAAACTGTGTATGTATAGACAGTAACAATCTCCTGTACACACTGTGTATAGACAGTAACAATCTGCTGTACAGTGTGTAGATACAGTAACAATCTCCTGTACACACTGTGTATGTATAGATAGTATAAATCTCCTGTACACACTGTGTATGTACAGACAGCAACAATCTCCAGTACACAGTATGTATAGACAGTAACAATCTCCCCTACACACTGTGTATAGACAGTAACAATATCTTGTACACCCCGTGTATGTATAGACAGTATCAATCACTTGTAAACACCGTGTATGTATAGACAGTAACAATCTCCTGTACACACTGTGTATGTATAGATAGTGTAAATCTCCTGTACACACTGTGTATGTATAGACAGCAACAATCTCCTGTACACACTATGAATAGACAGTAACAATCTCCTGTACACAGTGTGTGTATTGACAGTAACAATCTCCTGTACACACTGTTGTATATAGATCGTATAAATCTCCTGTACACAGTGTATGTATAGACAGTAACAATCTCCTGTACACACTGCCTGCACGCCCTTCCCACTGTGGCTAGATTTACACCTCAGCATTGCTCTTTTTCTACACACTGTGTAGGTATTGACAGTAACAATCTCCTGTACACACTGTGTATGTATAGACACAAACAATCTCCTGTACACACTATGTATAGACAGTCACAATCTCATGTACACACTGTGTGTATAGCCAGTAACAATCTCCTGTACAGTGTGCGTATAGCCAGTAACAATCTCCTGTACACACGATGTATAGACAGTAACAATCTCCTGTACACACTGCGTATGTATAGACAGTAACAGTCTCCAGTACAGTGTGTATAGACAGTAACAATCTCCTGTACAGTGTGTGTATAGCCAGTAACAATCTCCTGTACACACGATGTATAGACAGTAACAATCTCCTGTACACACTGCGTATGTATAGACAGTAACAGTCTCCAGTACAGTGTGTATAGACAGTAACAATCTCCTGTACAGTGTGTGTATAGCCAGTAACAATCTCCTGTACACACGATGTATAGACAGTAACAATCTCCTATACACACTGCGTATGTATAGACAGTAACCGTCTCCAGTACAGTGTGTATAGACAGTAACAATGTCTTGTACAGTGCGTGTAGACAGTAACAATCTCCTGTACTTAGTGTGTATAGACAGTAAACATCTCCTGTACACACTGTGTATAGACAGTAACAATCTCCTGAACACACTGTGTGTGGACAGACAGTAACAATGCCCTGTACACATCGTGTATGTATAGACAGTAACAATCTCCTGTACAGTGTGTGTATCGACAGTAACAATCTCCTGTACACTGTGTGTGTGTATAGATAGTAACAATCTCCTGTGCACAGTGTGTGTTTGGACAGTAACAATCTCTTGTACACACTGTGTGTGTATAGACAGGAACAATCTCCTGTACACACTGTGTATGCATAAGCAATAACAATCTCCTGTATATATTATGTATGCATAGACAATGACAATCTCCTGTAGACACTGTGTATAGACAGTAACAATCTCCTGTACACAGTTTGTGACTCGACAGTAACAATCGCCTGTCCACTGTTTATAGACAGTCACAATCTCCTGTGCACACTGTGTATGCATAGACAGTAACAATCTCCTGTACACACTGTGTATGCATAGACAATAACAATCTCCTGTACACTATGTATAGACAGTAAAAATCTCCTGTAGGCACGGGGTGCATATTCAGTAAAAATCTCCTGTGCACACTGTGTATGTATAGACAGTAACAATCTCCTGTACACAGTGTGTGTATAGACAATAACAATCTCCTGTACACTGTGTGTATAGACAGTAACAATCTCCTGTGCACAGTGTGTGTGTTTATAGACCGTAACAAACTCCTGTATACTGTGTATGTTTATAGCTAGTAAGAATCTCCTGTAAATACTGTGTCTGTATAGACAGTAAAAATTTCCTGTACACACTGTATGGATAGACAGTAACAATTTCCTGCACAGTGTGTGTGTGTGTCTGTATAGATAGTAACAATCTCCTGTGCACAGTGTGTGTTTGGACAGTAACAATCTCCTGTACACACAGTGTATGGATAGACAGGAACAATCTCCTGTACACACTGTGTATGCATAAGCAATAACAATCTCCTGTATATACTGTGTATGCATAGACAATGACAATCTCCTGTAGACACTGTGTATAGACAGTAACAATCTCCTGTACACAGTTTGTGACTCGACAGTAACAATCTCCTGTACACTGTATATAGACAGTAACAATCTCCATCACACACTGTGTATTCATAGACAATAACAATCTCCTGTACACACAGTGTATGTATAAACAGTAACAATCTCCTGCACTGTGTGTATAGATAATAACAAACTCCAGTACACACTGTGTGTATAGACAGTAACAATCTCCTGTACACAGCTTGTGTCTCATCAGTAACAATCTCCTGTACACTGTATATAGACAGTAACAATATCCTGTGCACACTGTGTATGTATAGACAGTAACAATCTCCTGTACACAGTGTGTGTATAGACAGTAACAATGTCCTGTACACAATGTGTGTGTGTATAGACAGTAATAAACTCCTGTACACTGTGTGTATAGACAGTAACAATCTCCTGAACACACTGTGTGTGGACAGACAGTAACAATGCCCTGTACACAACGTGTATGTATAGACAGTAACAATCTCCTGTACAGTGTGTGTATCAACAGTAACAATCTCCTATACACTGTGTGTGTGTGTGTGTGTGTATAGATAGTAACAATCTCCTGTGCACAGTGTGTGTTTGGACAGTAACAATCTCCTGTACACACAGTGTATGGATAGACAGGAACAATCTCCTGTACACACTGTGTATAGACAGTAACAATCTCCTATACACAGTTTGTGACTCGACAGTAACAATATCCTGTGCACTGTATATAGACAGTAACAATCTCCTGTGCACAGTGTGTATGTATAGACAGTAACCATCTCCTGTAGACACTGTGTATAGACAGTAACAATCTCCTGTACACACTGTGTGTATAGACAGTAACAATCTCCTATACACAGTTTGTGACTCGACAGTAACAATCTCCTGTGCACTGTATATAGACAGTAACAATTTCCTGTACACACTGTGTATAGACAGTAACAATCTCCTATACACAGTTTGTGACTCGACAGTAACAATATCCTGTGCACTGTATATAGACAGTAACAATCTCCTGTGCACAGTGTGTATAGACAGTAACAATCTCCTATACACAGTTTGTGACTCGACAGTAACAATCTCCTGTGCACTGTATATAGACAGTAACAATCTCCTGTGCACACTGTGTATGTATAGACAGTAACAATCTCCTGTACACAGTGTGTGTATAGACAGCAACAATCTCCTGTACACACTGTGTATAGACAGTAACAATCTCCTGTACACACTGTGTATAGACAGTAACAATCTCCTATACACAGTTTGTGACTCGACAGTAACAATCTCCTGTGCACTGTATATAGACAGTAACAATCTCCTGTACATACTGTGTATAGACAGTAACAATCTCCTGTGCACACTGCGTATGTATAAACAGGAACAATCTTGTGTATACACTGTGTGTATAGGCAGTAACAATCTCCTGTACACTGTATATCGACAGTCACAATCTCCTGCACACACTGTGTATGCATAGACAATAACAATCTCCTGTACACACTGTCTATGCATAGACAGTAACAATCTCGTGTACATACTGTGTATGTATCGTCAGTAACAATCTCCTGTACATACTGTGTCTGTATAGACAGTAAAATTTTCCTGTACACAGTGTATGGATAGACAGTAACAATTTCCTGTACAGTGTGTGTATAGACAGCAACAATCTCTTGTACACACTGTTTGTGTATAGACAGTACCAATCTCATGTACACAGTGTATGTTTAGACAGTAACAATCTCCTGTACATACTGTGTATGTATCGACAGTAACAATCTCCTGTACACAGTGTGTGTATAGACAGTAACAACCTCTTGTACACACTGTGTGTATAGACAGTAACAATCTCCTGTACACACTGTGTATGGATAGACAGTAACAATCTCCTGTACACTGTGTACAGACAGTAACAATCTCCTGCACATACTGTGTATGTATAGTCAGGAACAATCTCCTGCACACACTGTGTATATACAGTAACAATCTCCTGTACACTGTGTGTATGTGTATAGCCAGTAAGAATCTCCTGTACATACTGTGTGTGTATAGACAGTAACAATCTCCTGTACACTATGTATAAACAGTAACAATCTCCTGTACACTGTATATAGACAGTCACAATCTCCTGCACACACTGTGTATGCATAGACAATAACAATCTCCTGTACACACTGTGTATGCATAGACAGTAACAATCTCCTGTACACACAGTGTATGTGTAGACAGTAACAATTTCCTGTACACTGTATATAGACAGTATCAATCTCCTGTGCACACTGTGTATGTATAGACAGTAACAATCTCCTGTACACAGTGTGTATATAGACAGTAACAATGTCCTGTACACAATGTGTGTATAGACAGTAATAATCTCCTGTGCACAGTGTGTGCGTTTATAGACAGTAACAATCTCCTGTACACTGTGTATGTGTATAGCCAGTAAGAATCTCCTGCACTGTGTGTATAGATAATAACAATCTCCAGTACACACTGTGTGTATAGACAGGAACAATCTCCTGTACACAATTTGTGTCTCGTCAGTAACAATCTCCTGTACACTGTATATAGACAGTAACAATCTCCTGTACACACTGTTTGTATAGACAGTAACAATCTCCTGTACACAGTGTGTGTGTGCATAGACAGTAACAAACTCCTGTGCACGTGTGTGTGTGTATAGACAGTAACAATCTCCTGTACACTATGTATAAACAGTAACAATCTCCTGTACACTGTATATAGACAGTCACAATCTCCTGCACACACTGTGTGTATACAGTAACAAGCTCCTGTACACTGTGTATGTGTATAACCAGTACGAATCTCCTGTATATACTGTGTATGTATAGACAGTAACAATCTCCTGCACACTGTATATAGACAGTAACAATCTCCTGTGCACACTGTGTGTGTATAGACAGTAACAATCTCCTGTACACAGTGTGTATAGCCAGTAACAATCTCCTGTGCACAGTGTGTGTGTTTATAGACAGTAACAATCTCCTGTACACTGTGTATGTGTATAGCCAGTAAGAATCTTTTGTAAATACTGTGTGTGTATAGACAGTACCAATCTCCTGTACACTATGTATAGACAGTAAAAATCTCCTGTGCACAGTTTGTGTCTCGACAGTAACAATCTCCTGTACACTGTATATAGACAGTAACAATATCCTGTGCACACTGTGTATGTATAGACAGTAACAATGTCCTGTACACAATGTGTGTGTGTATAGACAGTAACAATCTCCTGTACACAATGTGTATAGAAAGTAACAATCTCCTGTGCACAGTGTGTGTGTTTATAGACCGTAACAAACTCCTGTATACTGTGTATGTGTATAGCCAGTTAGAATGTCCTGTACACACTGTGTGTGCATAGACAGTAACAATCTCTTGTAAACACTGTGTATGTACAGACAGTAACAATCTCCTGTACACAGTGTATGTATAGACAGTAACAATCTCCTGTACACACTGTCTGTATAGACTGTAACAATCTCCTGTACACAGTGTATGTATCGACAGTAACAATCTCATGTACACAATGTGTACAGACAGAAACAATCTCCTGTACACAGTGTATGTATGGACTGCAACAATCTCCTGTAATCGCTCTGAGTGTATAGACAGTAACAATCTCCTGTACACACTTTATGTATAGGCAGTAACAATCTCCTGTACACAGTGTGTGTATAGACAGTAACAATGTCCTGTACACACTGTTTGTACAGACAGTAACAAACTCCTGTACACAGTGTGTATAGACTGTAACAATCTCCTGTACACAGTGTATGTATGGACAGTAACAATCTCTTGTACACCACTGTGTACAGACAGTAACAATCTTCTGTACACACTATGTATAGACAGTAACAATCTCCTGTCTACACTGTGTAGGTATCGACAGTAACAATCTCCTGTATAGACAGTAACAATCTCCTGTACACACTGTGTATGTATAGATCGTATAAATCTCCTGTACACAGTGTATGTATAGACAGTAACAATCTCCTGTACACACTGCCTGCACGCCCTTCCCACTGCGGCTAGATTTACACCTCAGCATTGCTCTTTTTCTACACACTGTGTAGGTATTGACAGTAACAATCTCCTGTACACACTGTGTATGTATAGACACAAACAATCTCCTGTACACACGATGTATAGACAGTAACAATCTCCTGTACACACTGCGTATGTATAGACAGTAACAGTCTCCAGTACAGTGTGTATAGACAGTAACAATGTCTTGTATAGTGCGTGTAGACAGTAACAATCTCCTGTACATAGTGTGTATAGACAGTAAACATCTCCTGTACACACTGTGTATAGACAGTAACAATCTCCTGAACACACTGTGTGTGGACAGACAGTAACAATGCCCTGTACACACCGTGTATGTATAGACAGTAACAATCTCCTGCACAGTGTGTGTATCAACAGTAGCAATCTCCTGTACACTGTGTGTGTGTGTGTGTGTGTGTGTAGATAGTAACAATCTCCTGTGCACAGTGTGTGTTTGGACAGTAACAATCTCCTGTACACACAGTGTATGGATAGACAGGAACAATCTCCTGTACACACTGTGTATGCATAAGCAATAACAATCTCCGATATATACTGTGTATGCATAGACAATGACAACCTCCTGTAGACACTGTGTATAGACAGTAACAATCTCCTGTACACACAGTGTATGGATAGACAGGAACAATCTCCTGTACACACTGTGTATGCATAAGCAATAACAATTTCCTGTACATACTGTGTATGCATAGACAATAACAATCTCCTGTAGACACTGTTTGTACAGGCAGTAATAATCTCCTGTACTATGTGTATAGACACAAACAATCTCCTGTACACACTGTGTATAGACAATAACAATCTCCTGTAGACACTGTTTGTATTGGCAGTAACAATCTCCTGTACTGTGTGTATAGACAGTAAAAATCTCCTGTACACACTGTGTATAGACAGTAACAATCTCCTGTACACAGTTTGTGACTCGACAGTAACAATCTCCTGTGCACTGTATATAGACAGTAACAATCTCCTGTGCACTGTATATAGACAGTAACAATCTCCTGTGCACTCTATATAGACAGTAACAATCTCCAGTACACACTGTGTGTATAGACAGTAACAATCTCCTGTACACACTGTGTGTGGACAGACAGTAACAATGCCCTGTACACACAGTGTATGGATAGACAGGAACAATCTCCTGTACAGTGTGTGTATCAACAGTAACAATCTCCTGTACACTGTGTGTGTGTGTGTGTATAGATAGTAACAATCTCCTGTACTTAGTGTGTATAGACAGTAAACATCTCCTGTACACACTGTGTATAGACAGTAACAATCTCCTGAACACACTGTGTATAGACGCTAACAATGTCCTGTACATACTGTGTATAGACAGTAACAATCTCCTGTGCACACTGCGTATGTATAAACAGGAACAATCTTGTGTATACACTGTGTATGCATAAGCAATAACAATTTCCTGTACATACTGTGTATGCATAGACAATAACAATCTCCTGTAGACACTGTTTGTACAGGCAGTAATAATCTCCTGTACTATGTGTATAGACACAAACAATCTCCTGTACACACTGTGTATAGACAATAACAATCTCCTGTAGACACTGTTTGTATTGGCAGTAACAATCTCCTGTACTGTGTGTATAGACAGTAAAAATCTCCTGTACACACTGTGTATAGACAGTAACAATCTCCTGTACACAGTTTGTGACTCGACAGTAACAATCTCCTGTGCACTGTATATAGACAGTAACAATCTCCTGTGCACTGTATATAGACAGTAACAATCTCCTGTGCACTCTATATAGACAGTAACAATCTCCAGTACACACTGTGTGTATAGACAGTAACAATCTCCTGTACACACTGTGTGTGGACAGACAGTAACAATGCCCTGTACACACAGTGTATGGATAGACAGGAACAATCTCCTGTACAGTGTGTGTATCAACAGTAACAATCTCCTGTACACTCTGTGTGTGTGTGTGTATAGATAGTAACAATCTCCTGTACTTAGTGTGTATAGACAGTAAACATCTCCTGTACACACTGTGTATAGACAGTAACAATCTCCTGAACACACTGTGTATAGACGCTAACAATGTCCTGTACATACTGTGTATAGACAGTAACAATCTCCTGTGCACACTGCGTATGTATAAACAGGAACAATCTTGTGTATACACTGTGTGTATAGGCAGTAACAATCTCCTGTACACTGTATATAGACAGTCACAATCTCCTGCACACAGTTTGTGACTCGACAGTAACAATCTCCTGTGCACTGTATATAGACAGCAAAAATCTCCTGTGCACACTGTGTATGTATAGAGAGTAACAATCTCCTGTACGCACTGTATGTATAGACAGTAACAATCTCCTGTACACAGTGTGTGTATAGACAGTAACAATGTCCTGTACTCACTGTGTATAGACACTAACAATGTCCTGTGCACTTTGTATAGACAGCAACAATCTCCTGTACACACTGTATGTATAGACAGCAACAATCTCCTGTACACACTGTGTATAGACAGTAACAATCTCATGTACACACTGTGTATGTATCGTCAGTAACAATCTCCTGTACATACTGTGTCTGTATAGACAGTAAAATTTTCCTGTACACAGTGTATGGATAGACAGTAACAATTTCCTGTACAGTGTGTGTATAGACAGCAACAATCTCTTGTACACACAGTGTATGGATAGACAGGAACAATCTCCTGTACACACTGTGTATGCATAAGCAATAACAATCTCCTGTGTATACTGTGTATGCATAGACAATGACAATCTCCTGTAGACACTGTGTATAGACAGTAACAATCTCCTGTACACACTGTGTATAGACAGTAACAATCTCCTGTAGACACTGTGTATAGACAGTAACAATCTCCTGTACACAGTTTGTGACTCGACAGTAACAATCTCCTGTGCACTGTATATAGACAGCAAAAATCTCCTGTGCACACTGTGTATGTATAGAGAGTAACAATCTCCTGTACGCACTGTATGTATAGACAGTAACAATCTCCTGTACACAGTGTGTGTATAGACAGTAACAATGTCCTGTACTCACTGTGTATAGACACTAACAATGTCCTGTGCACTTTGTATAGACAGCAACAATCTCCTGTACACACTGTATGTATAGACAGCAACAATCTCCTGTACACACTGTGTATAGACAGTAACAATCTCCTGTATACACTGTGTATAGACACTAACAATGTCCTGTACATACTTTGTATAGACAGTAACAATCTCCTGTACACACTGTTTGTGTATAGACAGTAACAATCTCATGTACACAGTGTATGTTTAGACAGTAACAATCTCCTGTACACACTGTGTATGTATCGCCAGTAACAATCTCCTGTACACACTGTGTATGTATCGACAGTAACAATCTCCTGTACACAGTGTGTGTATAGACAGTAACAATCTCTTGTACACACGGTGTATAGACAGTCACAATTTCCTGTTCACACTGTGTGTATAGACAGTAACAATCTCCTCTACGCACTGTGTATGGATAGACAGTAACAATCTCCTGTACACTGTGTACAGACAGTAACAATCTCCTGCACATACTGTGTATGTATAGACAGGAACAATCTCCTGCACACACTGTGTATATACAGTAACAATCTCCTGTACACTGTGTGTATGTGTATAGCCTGTAAGAATCTCCTGTACACACTGTGTCTGTATATACAGTAAAAATTTCCTGTGCACAGTATATGGATAGACAGTAACAATTTCCTGTACAGTGTGTGTATAGGCAGTAACAATCTTCTGTACACTGTGTGTGTGTGTATAGATAGTAACAATCTCCTGTGCACAGTGTGTGTTTGGACAGTAACAATCTCCTGTGCACACTGTGAAAAGACAGTAACAATCTCCTGTAAACACCGTGTATGTATAGACAGTAACAATCTCCTGTAAACACTGTGTATGTATAGACAGTAACAATCTCCTGTAAACACTGTGTATGTATAGACAATAACAATCTCCTGTAGACACTGTTTGTACAGGCAGTAACAATCTCCTGTACTGTGTGTATAGACATTAACAATCTCCTGTACACACTGTGTATAGACAGTAACACTCTCCTGTACACAGTTCGTGACTCGACAGTAACAATCTCCTGTGCACTGTATATAGACAGTAACAATCTCCTGTGCACACTGTGTATGTATAGACAGTAACAATCTCATGTCCACTGAAGATCTCCTGCACACACTGTGTATGCATACACAATAACAATCTCCTATACACACTGTGTATGCATAGACAGTAACAATCTCCTGTACACACAGTGTATGTATAAACAGTAACAATCTCCTGCACTGTGTGTATAGATAATAACAATTTCCAGTACAAACTGTGTGTATAGACAGTAACAATCTCCTGTACACAGTTTATGTCTCGTCAGTAACAATCTCCTGTACACTGTATATAGACAATAACAATCTCCTGTGCACACTGTGTATGTATAGACAGTAACAATCTCCTGTACACACTGTTTGTATAGACAGTAACAATCTCCTGTACACAGTGTGTGTATAGATAGTAACAATGTCCTGTACACTGTGTATGTGTATAGCCAGTAAGAATCTCCTGTAAATACGTGTGTGTATAGACAGTAACAATCTCCTGTACACTATGTATAGACAGTAAAAAATCTCCTGTAGGCACGGGGTGCATAGTCAGTAAAAATCTCCTGTACACACTGTGTCTGTATAGACAGTAAAAATTTCCTGTGCACAGTATATGGATAGACAGTAACAATTTCCTGTACAGTGTGTGTATAGACAGTAACAATCTCCTGTACATTGTGTGTGTGTGCATAGATAGTAACAATCTCCTGTGCACGGTGTGTGTTTGGACAGTAACAATCTCCTGTGCACACTGTGAAAAGACAGGAACAATCTCCTGTACACACTGTGTATGTATAGACAGTAACAATCTCCTGTACACACAGTGTATGGATAGACAGGAACAATCTCCTGTACACACTGTGTATGCATAAGCAATAACAATCTCCTGTACATACTGTGTATGCATAGACAATAACAATCTCCTGTAGACACTGTTTGTATAGGCAGTAACAATCTCCTGTATGTGTGTATAGACAGTAACAATCTCCTGTACACAGTTCGTGACGCGACAGTAACAATCTCCTGTGCACTGTATATAGACAGTAACAATCTCCTGTGCACACTGTGCATGTATAGACAGTAACAAACTCCTGTCCACTGTAGATAGACAGTCACAATCTCCTGCACACACTGTGTATGCATAGACAATAACAATCTCCTGTACACACTGTGTATGCATAGACAGTAACAATCTCCTGTACACACAGTGTATGTATAAACAGTAACAATCATCTGCACTGCATGTATAGATAATAACAATCTCCAGTACAAACTGTGTGTATAGACAGTAACAATCTCCTGTACACAGTTTATGTCTCGTCAGTAACAATCTCCTGTACACTGTATATAGACAGTAACAGTCTCCTGTGCACACTGTGTTTGTATAGACAGTAACAATCTCCTGTACACAGTGTGTGTATAGACAGTAACAATCTCTTGTGCACACTGTTTGTGCATAGACAGTCACAATCTCATGTACACAGCATATGTTTAGACAGTAACAATCTCCTGTACACACAGTGTATGGATAGACAGGAACAATCTCCTGTACACACTGTGTATGCATAAGCAATAACAATCTCCTGTACATACTGTGTATGCATAGACAATAACAATCTCCTGTAGACACTGTTTGTATAGGCAGTAACAATCTCCTGTATGTGTGTATAGACAGTAACAATCTCCTGTACACAGTTCGTGACGCGACAGTAACAATCTCCTGTGCACTGTATATAGACAGTAACAATCTCCTGTGCACACTGTGCATGTATAGACAGTAACAAACTCCTGTCCACTGTAGATAGACAGTCACAATCTCCTGCACACACTGTGTATGCATAGACAATAACAATCTCCTGTACACACTGTGTATGCATAGACAGTAACAATCGCCTGTACACACAGTGTATGTATAAACAGTAACAATCATCTGCACTGCATGTATAGATAATAACAATCTCCAGTACAAACTGTGTGTATAGACAGTAACAATCTCCCGTACACAGTTTATGTCTCGTCAGTAACAATCTCCTGTACACTGTATATAGACAGTAACAGTCTCCTGTGCACACTGTGTTTGTATAGACAGTAACAATCTCCTGTACACAGTGTGTGTATAGACAGTAACAATCTCTTGTGCACACTGTTTGTGCATAGACAGTCACAATCTCATGTACACAGCATATGTTTAGACAGTAACAATCTCCTGTACACACTGTGTATGTATCGACAGTAACAATCTCCTGTACACACTGTGTATGTATCGACAGTAACAATCTCCTGTACACACTGTGTATGTATCGACAGTAACAATCTCCTGTACACAGTGTGTATCGACAGTAACAATCTCCTGTACGCACTGTGTATGGATAGACAGTAACAATCTCCTGTATACACTGTGTATTGTTAGACAGTAACAATCTCCTGTACACTGTGTACAGACAGTAACAATCCCCTGCACATACTGTGTATGTATAGTCAGGAACAATCTCCTGTACATACTGTGTGTGTATAGACAGTAACAATCTCCTGTACGCACTTTGTGCATAGTCAGTAACAATCTTCTGTATACACTGTTTCTGTATAGACAGTAAAAATTTCCTGCACACAGTGTATGGATAGACAGTAACAATTTCCTGTACACACTGTGTCTGCATAGACAATAACAATCTCCTGTACACACAGTGTAGAGACAGTAACAATCTCCTGTACGCAGTGTGTATGTATAGACAGTAACAATCTCCTGTACACACAGTGTAGAGACAGTGACAATCTCCTGTCCGCAGTGTGTATGTATAGACAGTAACAATCTCCTGTACACACTGTGTGTGTATAGACAGTAACAATCTCCTGTACACACTGTGTGTATATAGACTGTAACAATCTCCTGTACACACTGTGTATAGACAGTAACAATCTCCTGTACACACTGTGTATAGACAGTAACAATCTCCTGTACACACTGTGTATAGACTGTAACAATCTCCTGTACACACTGTGTGTGTATAGACTGTAACAATCTCCTGTACACACAGTGTATAGACAGTAACAATCTCCTGTACGCAGTGTGTATGTATAGACAGTAACAATCTCCTGTATACACTGTGTATGTATCGCCAGTAACAATCTCCTGTACACACTGTGTATGTATCGACAGTAACAATCTCCTGTACACAGTGTGTGTATAGACAGTAACAATCTCTTGTACACACGGTGTATAGACAGTCACAATTTCCTGTACACACTGTGTGTATATAGACTGTAACAATCTCCTGTACACACTGTGTGTAGACAGTAACAATCGCCTGTACACACTGTGTGTGTATAGACTGTAACAATCTCCTGTACACACAGTGTATAGACAGTAACAATCTCCTGTACGCAGTGTGTATGTATAGACAGTAACAATCTCCTGTACACACTGTGTATGTATCGCCAGTAACAATCTCCTGTACACACTGTGTATGTATCGACAGTAACAATCTCCCGTACACAGTGTATGTATCGACAGTAACAATCTCCTGTACACAGTGTGTGTATAGACAGTAACAATCTCCTGTACGCACTGTGTATGGATAGACAGTAACAATCTCCTGTACACTGTGTACAGACAGTAACAATCCCCTGCACATACTGTGTATGTATAGTCAGGAACAATCTCCTGTACATACTGTGTGTGTATAGACAGTAACAATCTCCTGTACGCACTTTGTGCATAGTCAGTAACAATCTTCTGTATACACTGTTTCTGTATAGACAGTAAAAATTTCCTGCACACAGTGTATGGATAGACAGTAACAATTTCCTGTACACACTGTGTCTGCATAGACAATAACAAACTCCTGTACACACAGTGTATAGACAGTAACAATCTCCTGTACACACTGTGTATATATAGACAGTAACAATCTCCTGTACACACTGTGTATAGACAGTAACAATCTCCTGTACACACTGTGTGTGTATAGACTGTAACAATCTCCTGTACACACAGTGTATAGACAGTAACAATCTCCTGTACGCAGTGTGTATGTATAGACATTAACAATCTCCTGTACACACTGTGTATGTATCGCCAGTAACAATCTCCTGTACACACTGTGTATGTATCGACAGTAACAATCTCCTGTACACAGTGTGTGTATAGACAGTAACAATCTCTTGTACACACGGTGTATAGACAGTCACAATTTCCTGTACACACTGTGTATAGACAGTAACAATCTCCTGTACACACTGTGTGTGTATAGACTGTAACAATCTCCTGTACACACAGTGTATAGACAGTAACAATCTCCTGTACACACTGTGTGTGTATAGACTGTAACAATCTCCTGTACACACAGTGTATAGACAGTAACAATCTCCTGTATGCAGTGTGTATGTATAGACAGTAAAAATCTCCTGTACACACTGTGTCTGTATAGACAGTAAAAATTTCCTGTGCACAGTATATGGATAGACAGTAACAATTTCCTGTACAGTGTGTGTATAGACAGTAACAATCTCCTGTACACTGTGTGTGTGTGCATAGATAGTAACAATCTCCTGTGCACGGTGTGTGTTTGGACAGTAACAATCTCCTGTGCACACTGTGAAAAGACAGGAACAATCTCCTGTACACACTGTGTATGTATAGACAGTAACAATCTCCTGTACACACAGTGTATGGATAGACAGGAACAATCTCCTGTACACACTGTGTATGCATAAGCAATAACAATCTCCTGTACATACTGTGTATGCATAGACAATAACAATCACCTGTAGACACTGTTTGTATAGGCAGTAACAATCTCCTGTATGTGTGTATAGACAGTAACAATCTCCTGTACACAGTTCGTGACGCGACAGTAACAATCTCCTGTGCACTGTATATAGACAGTAACAATCTCCTGTGCACACTGTGCATGTATAGACAGTAACAAACTCCTGTCCACTGTAGATAGACAGTCACAATCTCCTGCACACACTGTGTATGCATAGACAATAATAATCTCCTGTACACACAGTGTATGTATAAACAGTAACAATCATCTGCACTGCATGTATAGATAATAACAATCTCCAGTACAAACTGTATGTATAGACAGTAACAATCTCCTGTACACAGTTTATGTCTCGTCAGTAACAATCTCCTGTACACTGTATATAGACAGTAACAGTCTCCTGTGCACACTGTGTTTGTATAGACAGTAACAATCTCCTGTACACAGTGTGTGTATAGACAGTAACAATCTCTTGTGCACACTGTTTGTGCATAGACAGTCACAATCTCATGTACACAGCATATGTTTAGACAGTAACAATCTCCTGTACACACTGTGTATGTATCGACAGTAACAATCTCCTGTACACACTGTGTATGTATCGACAGTAACAATCTCCTGTACACACTGTGTGTGTATAGACTGTAACAATCTCCTGTACACACAGTGTATAGACAGTAACAATCTCCTGTACACACTGTGTGTGTATAGACTGTAACAATCTCCTGTACACACAGTGTATAGACAGTAACAATCTCCTGTATGCAGTGTGTATGTATAGACAGTAAAAATCTCCTGTACACACTGTGTCTGTATAGACAGTAAAAATTTCCTGTGCACAGTATATGGATAGACAGTAACAATTTCCTGTACAGTGTGTGTATAGACAGTAACAATCTCCTGTACACTGTGTGTGTGTGCATAGATAGTAACAATCTCCTGTGCACGGTGTGTGTTTGGACAGTAACAATCTCCTGTGCACACTGTGAAAAGACAGGAACAATCTCCTGTACACACTGTGTATGTATAGACAGTAACAATCTCCTGTACACACAGTGTATGGATAGACAGGAACAATCTCCTGTACACACTGTGTATGCATAAGCAATAACAATCTCCTGTACATACTGTGTATGCATAGACAATAACAATCACCTGTAGACACTGTTTGTATAGGCAGTAACAATCTCCTGTATGTGTGTATAGACAGTAACAATCTCCTGTACACAGTTCGTGACGCGACAGTAACAATCTCCTGTGCACTGTATATAGACAGTAACAATCTCCTGTGCACACTGTGCATGTATAGACAGTAACAAACTCCTGTCCACTGTAGATAGACAGTCACAATCTCCTGCACACACTGTGTATGCATAGACAATAATAATCTCCTGTACACACAGTGTATGTATAAACAGTAACAATCATCTGCACTGCATGTATAGATAATAACAATCTCCAGTACAAACTGTATGTATAGACAGTAACAATCTCCTGTACACAGTTTATGTCTCGTCAGTAACAATCTCCTGTACACTGTATATAGACAGTAACAGTCTCCTGTGCACACTGTGTTTGTATAGACAGTAACAATCTCCTGTACACAGTGTGTGTATAGACAGTAACAATCTCTTGTGCACACTGTTTGTGCATAGACAGTCACAATCTCATGTACACAGCATATGTTTAGACAGTAACAATCTCCTGTACACACTGTGTATGTATCGACAGTAACAATCTCCTGTACACACTGTGTATGTATCGACAGTAACAATCTCCTGTACACAGTGTGTGTATAGACAGTAACAATTTCCTGTACATACTGTGTGTATATCTAGTAACAATCTCCTGTACACAGTGTGTATCGACAGTAACAATCTCCTGTACGCACTGTGTATGGATAGACAGTAACAATCTCCTGTATACACTGTGTATTGTTAGACAGTAACAATCTCCTGTACACTGTGTACAGACAGTAACAATCCCATGCACATACTGTGTATGTATAGTCAGGAACAATCTCCTGTACATACTGTGTGTGTATAGACAGTAACAATCTCCTGTACGCACTTTGTGCATAGTCAGTAACAATCTTCTGTATACACTGTTTCTGTATAGACAGTAAAAATTTCCTGCACACAGTGTATGGATAGACAGTAACAATTTCCTGTACACACTGTGTCTGCATAGACAATAACAATCTCCTGTACACACAGTGTAGAGACAGTAACAATCTCCTGTACGCAGTGTGTATGTATAGACAGTAACAATCTCCTGTACACACTGTGTGTGTATAGACTGTAACAATCTCCTGTACACACAGTGTAGAGACAGTGACAATCTCCTGTCCGCAGTGTGTATGTATAGACAGTAACAATCTCCTGTACACACTGTGTGTGTATAGACAGTAACAATCTCCTGTACACACTGTGTGTATATAGACTGTAACAATCTCCTGTACACACTGTGTATAGACAGTAACAATCTCCTGTACACACTGTGTATAGACAGTAACAATCTCCTGTACACACTGTGTATAGACTGTAACAATCTCCTGTACACACTGTGTGTGTATAGACTGTAACAATCTCCTGTACACAGTGTATAGACTGTAACAATCTCCTGTACACACTGTGTGTATATAGACTGTAACAATCTCCTGTACACACTGTGTGTAGACAGTAACAATCTCCTGTACACACTGTGTATAGACAGTAACAATCTCCTGTACACACTGTGTGTGTATAGACTGTAACAATCTCCTGTACACACAGTGTATAGACAGTAACAATCTCCTGTACACACTGTGTGTGTATAGACTAACAATCTCCTGTACACACAGTGTATAGACAGTAAAAATCTCCTGTACGCAGTGTGTATGTATAGACAGTAAAAATCTGCTGTACACACTGTGTGTGTATAGACAACACTGTGTGTATATAGACAGTAACAAGCTCCTGTGCACACTGTGTATGCATAGACAGTAACAATCTTCTGTACATACAGTGTATGGATAGACAGGAATAATTTCCTGTGTACACACTGTGTATGCATAGGCAATAACAATCTCCTGTACACACTGTGTATGCATAGACAGTAACAATCTCCTCTACACACAGTGTATGGATAGACAGGAACAATCTCATGTACACACACTGTGTATGCATAAGCAATAACAATTTCCTGTACATACTGTGTATGCATAGACAATGACAATCTCCTGTAGACACTGTTTGTATAGGCAGTAACAATCTCCTCTACTATGTGTATAGACAGTAACAATCTCCTGCACACACTGTGTATGCATAGACAATAACAATCTCCTGTACACAGTGTATGCATAGACAGTAACAATCTCCTGTACACACAGTGTATGTATAAACAGTAACAATCTCCTGCACTGTGTGTATAGATAATAATCTCCAGTACAAACTGTGTGTATAGACAGTAACAATATCCTGTACACAGTTTGTGTCTCGTCAGTAACAATCTCCTGTACACTGTATATAGACAGTAACAATCTCCTGTTCACACTGTGCATGTATAGACAGTAACAATCTCCTGTACACACTGTTTGTATAGACAGTAACAATCTCCTGTACACAGTGTGTGTATAGACAGTAACAATGTCCTGTGCACTGTATAGAGACAGTAACAATCTCCTGTGCACACTGTGTATGTATAGACAGTAACAATCTCCTGTCCACTGTAGATAGACAGTAACAATCTCCTGCACACACTGTGCATGCATAGACAATAACAATCTCCTGTACACACTGTGTATGCATAGATAGTAACAATCTGCTGTACACACAGTGTATGTATAAACAGTAACAATCCCCTGCACTGCATGTATAGATAATAACAATCTCCAGTACAAACTGTGTGTATAGACAGTAACAATCTCCTGTACACAGTTAATGTCTCGTCAGTAACAATCTCCTGTACACTGTATATAGACAGTAACAATCTCCTGTACACACTGTTTGTATAGACAGTAACAATCTCCTGTACACAGTGTGTGTATAGATAGTAACAATGTCCTGTACACAATGTGTGTATGTATAGACAGTAACAATCTCCTGTACACTGTGTATGTGTATAGCCAGTAAGAATCTCCTGTAAATACTGTGTGTATATAGACAGTAACAATCTCCTGTACACTATGTATAGACAGTAAAAATCTCCTGTAGGCATGGGGTGCATAGTCAGTAAAAATCTCCTGTACACACTGTGTCTGTATAGACTGTAAACATTTCCTGTACACAGTGTATGGATAGACAGTAACAATTTCCTGTACAGTGTGTGTATAGACAGTAACAATCTCCTGTACACACTGTGTATAGACAGTAACAATCTCTTGTTCACACTGTTTGTGTATAGACAGTAACAATCTCATGTACACAGCGTATGTTTAGACAGTAACAATCTCCTGTACACACTGTGTATTTATCGACAGTAACAATCTCCTGTACACACTGTGTATGTATCAACAGTAACTATCTCCTATACTGTGTGTATAGATAATAACAATCTCCAGTACACACTGTGTGTATAGACAGTAACAACCTCCTGTACACAGTTTGTGTCTCGACAGTAACAAACTCCTGTGCACTGTATATAGACAGAAACAATCTCCTGTACGCACTGTGTATGTATAGAGAGTAACAATCTCCTGTACGCACTGTTTGTATAGACAGTAACAATCTCCTGTACACAATGTGTGTGTGTATAGACAGTAACAATCTCCTGTACACTGTGTTTATAGACAGTAACAATCTCCTGTACACTGTGTGTGTATAGTCAGTAACAATGTCCTGTGCACAGTTGTGCATAGACAATGACAATCTCCTTTACACACTGTGAAAAGACAGTAACAATCTCCTGTACACACAGTGTATGGATAGACAGGAATAATCTCCTGTACACACTGTGTATGCATAGGCAATAACAATCTCCTGTACACACTGTGTATGCATAGACAATAACAATCTCCTGCACACACTGTTTGTATAGGCAGTAACAATATCCTGTGCACACTGTGTGTACAGACAGTAACAATCTCCTGTACACACTGTGTCTCGACAGCAACAATCTCCTGTATGCAGTGTGTATGTATAGACAGTAACAATCTCCTGTAAATACTGTGTGTGTATAGACAGTAACAATCTCCTGTACACTATGTATAGACAGTAACAATCTCCTGTAGGCACGGAGTGCATAGTCAGTGACAATCTCCTGTACACACTGTGTCTGTATAGACAGTAAAAATTTCCTGTACACAGTGTATGGATAGACAGTAACAATTTCCTGTACAGTGTGTGTATAGACAGTAACAATCTCTTGTACACAGTGTATGTTTAGACAGTAAAAATCTCCTGTACACACTGTATATGTATCGACAGTAACAATCTCCTGTACACAGTGTGTGTATAGACAGTAACAATCTCCTGTACGCACTGTGTATGGATAGACAGTAACAATCTCCTGTACACTGTGTACAGACGGTAACAATCTCCTGCACATACTGTGTATGTATAGTCAGGAACAATCTCCTGTACACACTGCGTATATACAGTAACAATCTCCTGTACACACAGTGTATGTATAGACAGTAACAATCTCCTGTACTGTGTGTATAGATAATAACAATCTCCAGTACACACTATGTGTATAGCAGTAACAATCTCCTGTACACAGTTTGTGTCTCAACAGTAACAATCTCCTGTACACTGTATATAGACAGTCACAATCTCCTGTGCACACTGTGTATGTATAGACAGTAACAATGTCCTGTAAATACTGTGTGTGTATAGACAGTAACAATCTCCTGTACACTATGTATAGACAGTAGAAATCTCCTGTAGGCACGGGGTGCATAGTCAGTAAAAATTTCCTGTACACAGTGTATGGATAGACAGTAACAATCTTCTGTACACTGTGTGTGTATAGACAGTAACAATCTCCTGTACACTGTGTGCGTATAGACAGTAACAATCTATTGTACACACTGTTTGTGTATAGACAGTAACAATCTCATATACACAGCGTATGTTTAGACAGTAACAATCTCCTGTACACACTGTGTATGTATCGACAGTAACAATCTCCTGTACACACTGTGTATGTATCGACATTAACAATCTCCAGCACACACTGTGTGTGTGTATAGGCAGTAACAAACTCCTGTACTGTGTGTATAGACAGTAACAATCTCCTGTACACATTGTGTGTATTCACAGCAACAATCTCCCGTACACATTGTGTGCACAGACAGTAACAATCTCCTGTTCACAATGTGTATAGACAGTAAAAATCTACTGTACACAGTGTATAGACAGTAACAATCTCCTGTACGCACTGTGTATAGACAGTAACAATCTCCTGTACGCAGTGTGTATGTATAGACAGTAACAATCTCCTGTACACACTGTGTACAGACAGCAACAATCTCCTGTACACACTGTGTCTCGACACTAACAATGTCCTGTACATACTGTGTATAGACAGTAACAATCTCCTGAGTACACTGTGTGTGTATAGACTGTAACAATCTCCTGTACACACTGTATAGACAGTAACAATCTCCTGTACACACTGTGTGTGGAAAGATCGTAACAATCTCCTGTACACACTGTGTGTATAGACAGTAACAACCCCCTGTACGCAGTGTATAAACAGTAACAATTTCCTGTGCACACTGTGTGTATAGACAGTAACAATCTACTGTACACAGTGTATGTATAGACAGTAACAATCTCCTGTACTGTGTATATAGACTGTAACAATCTCCTGTACACTCTGTATTGACAGTAACAATCTCCTGTACACACTATGTATAGACAGTAACAATCTCCTGTACACGCTATGTGTGGATAAACAGTAACAATCTTCTGTACAGTGTGTATAGACAGTAACAATCTCCTGTACACTGTGTATAGACAGTAGCAATCTCCTGTACACAGTGTGTGTATAGACAGTAACAAGCTCCTATACACACTGTGTGTGTGTATAGACAGTAACAAGCTGCTGTACACAATGTGTGTATAGACAGTAACAATCTGCTGTACACACTGTATACAGACAGTAATAATCTCCAGTACACAGTGTATATACAGTAATAATCTCCTGCACACATTGTGTATGGATAGACAGTAACAATCTCCTGTACAGTGTGTGTATAGACAGTAACAATCTCCTGTACACACTGTGTGTGTGTATAGACAGTAACAAGCTGCTGTACACAATGTGTATGTAAAGACAGTAACAATCTCCTGTGCAGTCTGTGTATAGACAGTGACAATCTCGTGCACAAACTGTGTGTATAGACAGCAACAATCTCCTGTACACTATGTATAGACAGTAACAATCTCCTGTACGCACTGTGTGTATAGACAGTAACAATCTCCTTTACACACTGTGTGTATAGAAAGTAACAATCTCCTGTACACACTGTGTATATACAGTAACAATCTCCTGTATGCACTGCGGATGCATAAACAGTAACAATCTCGTGTATACACTGTGTGTATAGACCAGTAACATTCTCCTGTACACACTGTGTGTATAGACAATAACAATCTCCTTTACACTGTATATAGACAGTAACAATCTCCTGCATACACTGTGTATGTATAGACAGTAACAATCTCCTGTACTGTGTGTATAGATAATAACAATCACCTGTACACACTGCGGATGCATAAACAGTAACAATCTCGTGTATACACTGTGTGTATAGACCAGTAACAATCTCCTGTATACACTGTGTATGCATAGGCAGTAACAATTTCCTGTACACACTGTGTGTATAGACAATAACAATCTCCTGTACACTGTATATAGACAGTAACAATCTCCTGCACACACTGTTTACGTATAGACAGTAACAATCTCCTGTACTGTGTGTATAGATAATAACAATCTCCAGTACACACTGTGTGTATAGACAGTAACAAGCTGCTGTACACAATGTGTGTATAGACAGTAACAATCTCCTGTACACACTGTGTGTGTATAGACAGTAACAAGCTCCTGTCCACACAGTGCATAGACAGTAAAAATCTCCTGTACACACTGTAGACAGTAACAATCTCCTGTACAGTGTGTGTATAGCCAGTAACAACCTCCTGTACTTACTGTGTGTGTATATACAGTAACAATCACCTGCACACTATGTACAGACAGTAACAATCTCCTGTAGGCTCTGTGTGTATAGACAGTAACAATCTCCTGTACACACTGTATGTATAGACAGTAACAATCTCCTGTACACACTGTGTATCGACCGTCACAATCTCCTGTACATACTGCGTATGTATAAACAGTAACAATCTCGTGTATACAATGTGTGTGTATAGACAGTAACACTCTCCTGTACACTGTGTGTATAGACAGTAACAATCTCCTGTGCACAGTGTATGTGTGTATAGACAGTAACAATTTCCTGTACACAATGTGTGTATAGACAGTAACAATTTCCTGTACACAATGTGTGTATAGACAGTAACAATCTACTGTACACAGTGTATGTATAGACAATAACAATCTACTGTACTGTGTATATAGACTATAACAATCTCCTGTACAATGTGTATAGACAGCAACGATCTCCTGTCCACACTGTATCGACAGTAACAATCTCCTGTACACAGTGTATAGACAGTAACAATGTCCTGTACGCACTGTGTATGTATAGACAGTAACAATCTCCTGTACACATTGTGTGCACAGACAGTAACAATCTCCTGTGCACACTGTGTATAGACAGTAACAATCTCCTGTACACACTGTGTATAGACAGTAACAATCTTCTGTACACAGTGTATAGACAGTAACAATGTCCTGTACACACTGTGTATGCATAGACAATAACATTCTCCTGTACACAGTGTGTGTATCGACAGTAACAACCCCCTGTACGCAGTGTATAAACAGTAACAATTTCCTGTGCACACTGTGTGTATAGACAGTAACAATCTACTGTACACAGTGTATGTATAGACAGTAACAATCTCCTGTACTGTGTATATAGACTGCAACAATCTCCTGTACACACTGTATTGACAGTAACAATCTCCTGTACACACTATGTATAGACAGTAACAATCTCCTGTACACGCTATGTGTGTATAAACAGTAACAATCTTCTGTACAGTGTGTATAGACAGTAACAATCTCCTGTACACTGTGTATCGACAGTAGCAATCTCCTGTACACAGTGTGTGTATAGACAGTAACAAGCTCCTATACACACTGTGTGTGTGTATAGACAGTAACAAGCTGCTGTACACAATGTGTGTATAGACAATAACAATCTGCTGTACACACTGTATACAGACAGTAATAATCTCCAGTACACAGTGTATATACAGTAATAATCTCCTGCACACATTGTGTATGGATAGACAGTAACACTCTCCTGTACACTGTGTGTATAGACAGTAACAATCTCCTGTGCACAGTGTATGTGTGTATAGACAGTAACAATTTCCTGTACACAATGTGTGTATAGACAGTAACAATTTCCTGTACACAATGTGTGTATCGACAGTAACAATCTACTGTACACAGTGTATGTATAGACAATAACAATCTACTGTACTGTGTATATAGACTATAACAATCTCCTGTACAATGTGTATAGACAGCAACGATCTCCTGTCCACACTGTATCGACAGTAACAATCTCCTGTACACAGTGTATAGACAGTAACAATGTCCTGTACGCATTGTGTATGTATAGACAGTAACAATCTCCTGTACACACTGTGTATAGACAGTAACAATCTTCTGTACACAGTGTATAGACAGTAACAATGTCCTGTACACACTGTGTATGCATAGACAATAACATTCTCCTGTACACAGTGTGTGTATCGACAGTAACAACCCCCTGTACGCAGTGTATAAACAGTAACAATCTCCTGTGCACACTGTGTGTATAGACAGTAACAATCTACTGTACACAGTGTATATATAGACAGTAACAATCTCCTGTACTGTGTATATAGACAGTAACAATCTCCTGTACACACTGTATTGACAGTAACAATCTCCTGTACACACTATGTATAGACAGTAACAATCTCCTGTACACGCTATGTGTGTATAAACAGTAACAATCTTCTGTACAGTGTGTATAGACAGTAACAATCTCCTGTACACTGTGTATAGACAGTAGCAATCTCCTGTACACAGTGTGTGTATAGACAGTAACAAGCTCCTATACACACTGTGTGTGTGTATAGACAGTAACAAGCTGCTGTACACAATGTGTGTATAGACAGTAACAATCTGCTGTACACACTGTATACAGACAGTAATAATCTCCAGTACACAGTGTATAGACAGCAACAATCTCCTGCACACATTGTGTATGTATCGACAGCAACAATCTCCTGCACACATTGTGTATGTGTGGACAGTAACAATCTCCTGTACACACAGTGTATGTATAGACAGTAACAATCTCCTGTACAGTGTTTGTATAGACAGTAACAATCTCCTGTACACTGTGTGTAGACAGTAACAATCTCCTGTACACAGTGTGTGTCTTGCCAGTAACAATGTCCTGTACACAGTGTGTATGCATAGACAATGACAATCTCCTGTACGCACTGTGTCTGTATAGACAGTAACAATCTCCTGTACATAGTGTATGGATAGACAGTAACAATTTCCTGTACACACTGTGTATGGATAGTCAGTAACAATCTCCTGTACACTGTGTGTATAGACAGTAACAATCTCCTGTGCACACTGTGTGTGTACAGACAGTAACAATCTCAAGCAGTCACTGTGTGTATAGACAGTAACAATCTCCTGTACACACTGTGTATCAGCAGTGACAATCTCCTGTACACAGTGTGTGTATAGGCAGTAACAATCTCCTGTACACTGTGTATATGGATAGACAGTAACAATCTCCTGCACACACAATGTCTCGACAGTAACAATCTGCTGTCCTCGCTGTGTATGTATAGACAGTAACAATCTCCTGTACACTGTGTATATGTATAGACAGTAACAATCTCCTGTACACCACCTTGTATAGACAGTAACAATCTCCTGTATACACTGTGTGTATATATAAACAGTAACAATCTCCTGTACACACTGTGTATAGACAGTAAGAATCTCCTGTCCACACTGTGTATGTATGGACAGTAACAATCTCCTGTACACACTGTGTATAGACAGTAACAATCTCCTGTACACACTGTGTGTATAGACAGTAACAATCTCCTGTACAGTGTGTGTATAGACAGTAACAATCTCCTGTACACAGTGTGTGTATCGACAGTAACAATCTCCTGTACAGTGTATACACAGTACACAGTGTGTATAGACAGTAACAATCTCCTGTACAGTGTATACACAGTAATAGTCTCCTGTACACGCTGTCTGTATACACAAGAACAATATCCTGTACACAGTGTATCTATAGACAGTAACAATCTCCTGTACACACTGTGTATGGATAGACAGTAACAATCTCTTGTACACACTATGTATAGACCGTAATAATCTCCTGTACTGTGTGTATCGACAATAACAATCTCCTGTACACAGTGTGGATAGACAGTAACAATCTCCTGTACACGCTGTGTATGCATAGACAATATCAATCTCCTGTACACACTATGTATAGACAGTAACAATCTCCTGTATACACTGTGTATGAAGAGACAGTAACAATCTCTTGTACACACTATGTATAGACAGTAACAATCTCCTGTACACACTGTGTATGTATAGACAGTAACAATCTCTTGTACACACTATGTATAGACCGTAATAATATCCTGTACTGTGTGTATCGACAATAACAATCTCCTGTACACAGTGTGGATAGACAGTAACAATCTCCTGTACACGCTGTGTATGCATAGACAATAACGATCTCCTGTACACACTGTTTGTATAGACAGTCACAATCTCCTGTACTGTGTGTACCGACAATAACAATCTCCTATACACAGTGTGTATAGACAGTAACAATCTCCTGTACACGCTGTGTGTATAGACGGTAACAATCTCCTCTACACACTGCGAATAGACAGTAACAATCTCCTGTGCACAGTATATGTGTATAGACAGTAACAATCTCCTGTACACACTGTGTGTATAGACAGTAACAATCTCCTGTACACAGTGTATGTATAGACAGTAACAATCTCCTGTACACACTGTGTATGTATAGACAGTAACAATCTCCTGTACACACTGTGTGTATAGACAGTAACAATTTCCTGTACACAGTGTATGTATAGACAGTAACAATCTCCTGTACACAGTGTGTATGTATAGACAGTAACAATCTCCTGTACACACTGTGTATGTATAGACAGTAACAATCTCCTGTACACACTGTGTGTATAGACAGTAACAATTTCCTGTACACAGTGTATGTATAGACAGTAACAATCACCTGTACACACTGTGTATGTATAGACAGTAACAATCTCCTGTACACACTGTGTATGTATAGACAGTAACAATCTCATGTACACACTGTGTGTATAGACAGTAACAATCTCCTGTACACAGTGTATGTATAGACAGTAACAATCTCCTGTACACACTGTGTATGTATAGACAGTAACAATCTCCTGTACACGCTGTGTATACAGACAGTAACAATCTCCTGTACACACTGTGTATGTATAGACAGTAACAATCTCCTGTACACACTGTGTGTATAGACAGTAACAATCTCCTGTACACAGTGTATGTATCGACAGTAACAATCTCCTGTACACACTGTGTATGTATAGACAGTAACAATCTCCTGTATACGCTGTGTATATAGACAGTAACAATCTGCTGTACACAGTGTATGTATCGACAGTAACAATCTCCTGTACACACTGTGTATCGACAGTAACAATCTCCTGTACACATGGTGTATAGACAGTAACAATCTCCTGTACACACTGTGTATGTATAGACAGTAACAATCTCCTGTATACACTGTGTATGTATAGACAGTAACAATCTCCTGTACACACTGTGTATGTATAGACAGTAACAATCTCCTGTACACACGGTGTATAGACAGTAACAATCTCCTGTACACACTGTGTATGTATAGACAGTAACAATCTCCTGTACACACTGTGTATGTATAGACAGTAACAATCTCCTGTACACACTGTGTATGTATAGACAGTAACAATCTCCTGTACACGCTGTGTGTGAGGATAGCTATTGATGTTCTGTCAATCTCCAGCTTGGCCCCACAAGAGCTGCAGGATGTGGTGAGGAGGTTGGAAGTGAAGCTTTGGTTGGTTCGCCCTGCCCAACACTGTCCACTGGTGCGAGCCGCCTACCTGAAAATAGTGTCCTTGGTGGTGAATTTGTGCAGTCAAGGTTTCTTGTGCGAGCTCCAGCAGTTGCTGCTCGCTGAACTGGAGTCTGCCCCCTCCCGGCTGATGGTATGGTAACTTGTTCAGTTACTGTCTCCAGATAGAGTGGCACCCGACAGTGCTGTAGGAATATGGGAAACGTCAGTGATATGAAGTGCTCATTGATGCCCCTCCCCCGGTACACTCACCCTCCCATTGAAGCCCCTCCCCCTGGTACACTCATCCTCCCATCGAAGCCCCTCCCCCTGGTACACTCACCCTCCCATCGAAGCCCCTCTCCCGGGACACAAACCCTCCCATCGAAGCCCCTGCACCGGTACACTCACCCTCCCATCGAAGCCCCTCCCCCTGGTACACTCACCCTCCCATCGAAGCCCCTCCCCCGGTACACTCACCCTCCCATCGAAGCTCCTCCCCCTGGTACACTCACTCTCCCATCGAAGCCCCTCCCCGTGGTACACTCACCCTCCCATCGAAGCCCCTCCCCCTGGTACACTCACCCCCCCATCGAAGCCCCTCCCCCTGGTACACTCACCCTCCCATCGAAGCCCCTCCCCCTGTTACACTCACCCTCCCATCGAAGCCCCTCCCCCTGGTACACTCACCCTCCCATCGAAGCCCCTGCCCCGGGACACAAACCCTCCCATCGAAGCCCCTCCCCCGGTACACGAACCCTCCCATCGAAGGTGACCCCAGTACACGAACCCTCCCATCGAAGCCCCTCCCCCTGGTACACTCACCCTCCCATCGAAGCCCCTCTCCCGGGACACAAACCCTCCCATCGAAGCCCCTGCACCGGTACACTCACCCTCCCATCGAAGCCCCTCCCCCTGGTACACTCACCCTCCCATCGAAGCCCCTCCCCGTGGTACAGTCACCCTCCCATCGAAGCCCCTCCCCCGGGACACAAACCCTCCCATCGAAGCCCTTCCCCCGGTACTCGTAGCCCTCCCCCCGTCGCCCCTCGCCGGTACACTCACCCTCCCATCGAAGACCCTCCCCCTGGTACACTCACCCTCCCATCGAAGCCCCTCCCCCGGTACACGAACCCTCCCATCGAAGATGACCCCGGTACACGAACCCTCCCATCGAAGATGACCCCGGTACACAAACCCTCCCATTGAAGCCCCTCCCCCTGGTAGACGAACCCTCCCATCGAAACCCCTCCCCCCGGTACTCGTAGCCCTCGCCCCTCGCTGGTACACTCACCCTCCCATCGAAGCCCCTCCCCCGAGACACAACCCCTCCCATCGAAGCCCCTCCCCCGGTACACGAACCCTCCCATCGAAGATGACCCCGGTACACAAACACTCCCATCGAAGCCCCTCCCCCTGGTAGACGAACCCTCCCATCGAAACCCCTCCCCCCGGTACTCGTAGCCCTCCCCCCCTCGCCCCTCGCTGGTACACTCACCCTCCCATCGAAGACCCTCCCCCTGGTACACTCACCTTCCCATCGAAGCCCCTCCCCCTGGTAGACGAACCATCCCCTCGAAGCCCCTCCCCCGGTACTCGTAGCCCTCCCACCCTCGCCCCTCGCCGGTACACTCACCCTCCCATCGAAGATCCTCCCCCTGGTACACGAACTCTCCCATCGAAGCCCCTCCCCCGGTACACAGACCCTCCCATTGAAGCCCCTCCCCCCCTGGTACACGAACCCTCCCATCGAAGCCCCCCCCATTCCCATGGTACACGAACCCTCCCATCGACGCCCCTCCCATGGTACACGAACCCTCCCATCGAAGCCCCTCCCCCCGGTACTCGAAGCTCGAAGCCCCCCTCCCCCCTCCCCGGGTACACTCACCCTCCCATCAAAGCCCCTCCCCCTGGTACACGAACCCTCCCATCGAAGCCCCTACCCCCAGTACTCGAAGCCCCCCCCCAGTACACTCACCCTCCCATTGAAGCCCCTTCCCCTGGTACACGAAACCTCCCATCGAAGCCCCCCCCCCCCCATGGTACACGAACCCTCCCACCGACGCCCCTCCCCCCGGTACACGAACCCTCCCATCAAAGCCCCTCCCCCCGGTACACGAACCCTCCCACCGAAGCCCCTCCCCCCCCGGTACACTCACCCTCCCATCGAAGCCACCCGCAACGGTACACGAACCCTCCCATCGAAACCCCTCATTCCGGTACACGAACCCTCCCACCGAAGCCCCTCTCCCTGGTGTACACACCCTCCCATTGAAGCCTCTCCTCCCCGGTACACTCACCCTCCCATCGAAGCCACCCGCAATGGTACACGAACCCTCCCATCGAAGCCCCTCATCCCGGTACACGAACCCTCCCATCGAAACCCCTCCCTCTAATAGTGACATTATTTTCTTTGTTACTAATGAGCTACAAACCCCCAGGGCCAGGTGGTTTCCATCCCAGGGTTTAAGGGAAGTAAGTGAAAACATCGCTGATGCCCTAACTTCCCAAATTCTCTCGATTCGGGAACCATTCCTTTCGATTGGAGAATTGTGCATGTCACCGTACTATTTGGGAATGGCGAGAGGGGGAAACCATGGAATTATGAGCAGTTAGCTTAACATCTGTTGTGGAGAAATGACTCGAGGATAGGGTGACTGAACACCGCCGAAATGTTCAGCTGATCAGAGAGAGCCAGCGTGGATTTGAGAAAGGCAGTTCGTGCCTGACAAACCTGATTGGGTTTTTTGAGGAGGTGACTAAAGTAGTGGACAGGGATGTCTATGGATGTGGTTTATATGGACTTCCAGAGGCATTTGATAAAGTCCTTCATAAGAGACAGTTAGTTAAAGTTGAAGCCTAAGGATTTGAAGCCAAATTGTTGACCTGGTTCAGAAATTGGCTGAGTTGGCAGTAGACAGGGTACGGATAATGGGCAGGTACTCTTAATTGTCAAGATGTGTCAATTGGTATCTCGCAGGGATCTGTGATCAGGCTTCACTCTTCACCGTATTTATTGACGACTTAGATGATGGGATGGAGAGCCACATATCCAAATTTACCGATGATTCAAAGATTTGTGGCATTGCAGGCAGTGTAGATGGAATCATAATCTTACAAAGGGATATCGACAGATTAAGTAAATGGGCAAAACTGTGGCAAATGGATTTCAATGTCAGCAAATGTGAGGTCATCCACTTTGGACCTAAAATGAATAGAACAGGGTACTTTCCAAATGGTAAAAAGCTAAAAACAGTAGGGTCCAGGGAGACTTGGATCCAGGTACGTCGACTATTAAAATGTCATGGACCGGTACAGAAAATAATCAAAAAGGCTCATGGGATGCTGGCCTTTCTATCTCGAGGACCAGAGTACAAGGGGGTAGAGGTTATGCTGCAGTTCTACAAAGCCCTGGTTAGACCACACCTGGAGCACTGTGAGCAGTTCTGGGCACCACACCTTGGGGAGGGTATATTGGCCTGGGAGGGAGTGCAGTGTCGGTTTAATAGAATGATACCCAGACTTCAAGGGTTAAGTTACGAGGAGAGATTACACAAATTAGGATTGTATTCCCTGGAATTTAGAATGTTACAGGGTGATCTGATTGAGGTTTTCAGGATATTAAGAGGAACAGAGAGGGTAGATAGAGACTTTTCCCGCTGGTTGGGGAGTCTGGGACTGGGAGACAATAGGCTGGATTTTGGGTGTTGCTGATTTCGGGGCAGTAATAGCGGCGGGGCGGTAAAGTTTGCGCCCGGGAACAGTTTGTGCCTCAGTCAGCAAAATTGGTCAGCTGGGCCCTGAGTGTGGGGCGGAGCGCTAGGCTGGCTGAGCATGGGAAAATCCTGAGCTAAACACCACCCTGAAACAGGCCATTTGGGAAAAAACACTCAAAACATTCCCAATCCATAGTCCATGCCACCACAACATAAATTGCAAAACAAATGCAAGAAAATCAACCAAACTTAGCTGAGGTGGACATTACTTAGCTCACTGCAGTCAGCATATGTTGGACTGCCCAATTTCCCAGGCATGTCCCAGCAGGGGGCGCTGCAGGGCGGACGAGTCGTGAGGGAGCCCAGTGTGATACGGTGTCGTGCCAGGGGGCGTTACTGCTCTGTGTCTCCGCAAAACCAGCCCTGAAAACCCACGCAGGGCGCTGGGGGCTGGCTGCCCGCCCAGAGAGTTCACCGCCGCCATTGCCGCCACTCCGGGGCGAAACACAGAGGTGGACATCGCCAGAAAATCCAGCCCATAGTCTAAACATTAGAGCCAGACTGCTCAGCACTGAAGTTAGGAAACACTTCTACACACACAGGGTGTCAGAAGTTGAGAACTCTCTTCCATAAACAGCAATTGACGTTAGATCTATTAATTGTAAATCTGAGACTGAGATTTCTATTAACCAAAGGTATCAAGAGATATGTGGAAAAGTGGGTACATAGAGTTAGGTCACAGATCAGTCATCATCTCATCGAATGGCAGAACAGGCTCAAGGGGCCGAATGGTCTACCCCTGTTCCTAAACACTTCCCCCATTTCTGGTACGCAACTCTCCCACTGAAACCGCTTGCCCCAGGTACACTAACTCTCCCACTGAAACCCCTTGCCCCAGGTACACTCACTCTCCCACTGAAACCCCTTGCCCCGGGTACACTAACTCTCCCACTGAAACCCTTTGCCCCGGGTACACCGACTCTCCCAGTGAAACCCTTTGCCCCAGGTACACTAACTCTCCCACTGAAACCGCTTGCCCCGGGTACACCGATTCTCCCACTGAAACCCTTTGCCCCGGGTACACTCACTCTCCCACTGAAACCCCTTGCCCCGGGTACACTCACTCTCCCACTGAAACCCCTTGCCCCGGGTACACTCACTCTCCCACTGAAACCCTTTGCCCCAGGTACACTCACTCTCCCACTGAAACCGCTTGCCCCGGGTACACTAACTCTCCCACTGAAACCCCTTGCCCCGGGTACACCGACTCTCCCACTGAAACCCCTTGCCCCGGGTACACTAACTCTCCCACTGAAACCCCTTGCCCCGGGTACACTCACTCTCCCACTGAAACCCTTTGCCCCAGGTACACTAACTCTCCCACTGAAACCGCTTGCCCCGGGTACACCGATTCTCCCACTGAAACCCTTTGCCCCGGGTACACTCACTCTCCCACTGAAACCCCTTGCCCCGGGTACACTCACTCTCCCACTGAAACCCCTTGCCCCGGGTACACTAACTCTCCCACTGAAACCCTTTGCCCCGGGTACACTAACTCTCCCACTGAAACCCTTTGCTCCGGGTACACTCACTCTCCCACTGAAACCCTTTGCCCCGGGTACACTAACTCTCCCACTGAAACCCCTTTCCCCGGGTACACTAACTCTCCCACTGAAACCCCTTGCCCCGGGTACACTCACTCTCCCACTGAAACCCTTTGCCCCAGGTACACTAACTCTCCCACTGAAACCCTTTGCCCCGGGTACACTCACTCTCCCACTGAAACCGCTTGCCCCGGGTACACAAACTCTCGCACTGAAACCCCTTGCCCCGGGTACACTCACTCTCCCACTGAAACCCTTTGCCCCGGGTACACTCACTCTCCCACTGAAACCGTTTGCCCCGGGTACACCGACTCTCCCACTGAAACCTCTTGCCCCGGGTACACTAACTCTCCCACTGAAACCCCTTGCCCCGGGTACACTCACTCTCCCACTGAAACCCTTTGCCCCGGGTACACTCACTCTCCCACTGAAACCCCTTGCCCCCGGGTGCACTAACTCTCCCACTGAAACCGCTTGCCCCGGGTACACTAACTCTCCCACTGAAACCGCTTGCCCCGGGTACACCGACTCTCCCACTGAAACCCCTTGCCCCGGGTACACTAACTCTCCCACTGAAACCCCTTGCCCCGGGTACACCGACTCTCCCACTGAAACCGCTTGCCCCCGGGTACACTAACTCTCCTACTGAAACCTCTTGCCCCGGGTACACTAACTCTCCCACTGAAACCCCTTGCCCCGGGAACACCGACTCTCCCAGTGAAACCGCTTGCCCCCGGGTACACTAACTCTCCCACTGAAACCTCTTGCCCCGGGTACGTGAACTTTTCCATTGAACTTTATCGAATGTTTTCTGGGAGTTCAGGCACATAAAGCTTTCCAATATTCACTTGGAATATCGCTCATTCAAAAGTCAGGGCCTATCTGCCCCTTCACAACCCTGCAGGCTGCACTTACTGCCTTATTTTTCAGGTAGTCCCCACCTTGGTTCATATTGACTGATTGCAGTTGTTAATCCTCCTGTATGTGAGCTGTGATGCTTGTGTGTCTAGATCGGCTCTGGGACCCTTCGCCGAGCTGTCACTCACTTCCTGTGTACCGAGACAGTCAGAGCTCGACGCATTGGTCAGCTCGAGCCAATCGGCAAGTTGCTGTTGTCGGATGATGTTGATGTCCGTGTTGCTGTCCTGACCTGGATCATAGAGAGCCATGGCTGCAAGGACCTGCAGGCTGGCCCCTGGATATTGAGACATCTTCTGGTACAGAAAACATTGTAGTTCCTATTGCAGGGTGGGGTAAGGAGCTGCCAATGTGTCTGTGCAGCACTGGCTGATGGGACATTGCATGTAAATGGTGTTAAAGCAAAACTACTTGTATATAGGTTGCACCTTTCACATAGAAGGTGCATAATTCATTGGGGTATAGTCTCTAAAGGTGCTGACTCTCCCTGGGGTACAGTCTCTGAAGGTGCTGACTCTCCCTGGGGTACAGTCCCTGAAGGTGCTGACTCTCCCTGTGGTACAGTTCCTGAAGGTGCTGACTCTCCCTGGGGTGGAGTACAGTTCCTGACTCTCCCTGGGGTATAGTCTCTAAAGGTGCTGACTCTCCCTGGGGTACAGTCTCTGAAGGTGCTGACTCTCCCTGAGGTACAGTTCCTGAAGATGCTGACTCTCCCTGGGGTACAGTTCCTGAAGGTGCTGACTCTCCCTGGGGTACAGTCTCTGAAGGTGCTGACTCTCCCTGGGGTACAGTTCCTGACTCTCCCTGGGTACAGTTCCACATGCACTGACTCCCTGGGATACAGTCTCTGAAGGTGCTGACTCACCCTGGGGTACAGTTCCTGACTCTCCCTGGGGTACAGTTCCACACGCACTGACTCCCTGGGGTACAGTTCCACACGCACTGACTTTCCCTGGGGTACAGTTCCTGAAGGTGCTGACTTTCCCTGGGGTACAGTTCCTGAAGGTGCTGACTCTCCCTGGGGTACAGTTCCTGAAGGTGCTGACTTTCCCTGGGGTACAGTTCCTGAAGGTGCTGACTCTCCCTGGAGTAGAGTTCCTGAAGGTGCTGACTCTCCCTGGGGTACAGTTCCTGAAGGTGCTGACTCTCCCTGGGGTACAGTTCCTGAAGGTGCTGACTTTCCCTGGGGTACAGTCTCTGAAGGTGCTGACTTTCCCTGGGGTACAGTCTCTGACGGTGCTGACTCTCCCTGGGGTACAGTCCCTGAAGGTGCTGACTCTCCCTGGGGTACAGTTCCTGAAGGTGCTGACTCTCCCTGGGGTACAGTCTCTGAAGGCGCTGACTCTCCCTGGGGTACAGTTCCACACGCACTGACTTTCCCTGGGGTACAGTCTCTGAAGGAACTGACTCTCCCTGGGGTACAGTTCCTGAAGGTGCTGACTCTCCCTGGGGTACAGTCTCTGAAGGTGCTGACTCTCCCTGGGGTACAGCTCCTGAAGGTGCTGACTCTCCCTGGGGTACAGTTCCTGAAGGTGCTGACTCTCCCTGGGGTACAGTTCCTGAAGATGCTGACTCTCCCTGGGGTACAGTTCCTGAAGGTGCTGACTCTCCCTGGGATACAGTTCCTGAAGGTGCTGACTCTCCCTGGGGTAGAGTTCCTGAAGGTGCTGACTCTCCCTGGAGTAGAGTTCCTGAAGGTGCTGACTGTCCCTGGAGTAGAGTTCCTGAAGGTGCTGACTCTCCCTGGGATACAGTTCCTGAAGGTGCTGACTCTCCCTGGAGTAGAGTTCCTGAAGGTGCTGTCTCTCCCTGGGATACAGTTCTTGAAGGTACTGACTCTCCCTGGAGTAGAGTTCCTGAAGGTGCTGACTCTCCCTGGAGTAGAGTTCCTGAAGGTGCTGACTCTCCCTGGGGTACAGTCCCTGAAGGTGCTGACTCTCCCTGGGGTACAGTCCCTGAAGGTGCTGACTCTCCCTGGAGTAGAGTTCCTGAAGGTGCTGACTCTTCCTGGAGTAGAGTTCCTGAAGGTGCTGACTCTCCCTGGGATACAGTTCCTGAAGGTGCTGACTCTCCCTGGAGTAGAGTTCCTGAAGGTGCTGACTCTCCCTGGAGTAGAGTTCCTGAAGGTGCTGACTCTCCCTGGAGTAGAGTTCCTGAAGGTGCTGACTCTCCCTGGGATACAGTTCCTGAAGGTGCTGACTCTCCCTGGAGTAGAGTTCCTGAAGGTGCTGACTCTCCCTGGGATACAGTCCCTGAAGGTGCTGACTCTCCCTGGAGTAGAGTTCCTGAAGGTGCTGACTCTCCCTGGGATACAGTCCCTGAAGGTGCTGACTCTCCCTGGAGTAGAGTTCCTGAAGGTGCTGACTCTCCCTGGGGTACAGTTCCTGAAGGTGCTGACTCTCCCTGGGATACAGTTCCTGAAGGTGCTGACTCTCCCTGGGGTACAGTTCCTGAAGGTGCTGACTCTCCCTGGGGTACAGTTCCTGAAGGTGCTGACTCTCCCTGGGGTACAGTTCCTGAAGGTGCTGACTCTCACTCAAGCCTTTGCAGAGAATGGTAGAGCAGTGTGTGGGAATGGAAAGGCGACGATAAATCCAAGGGACAACTGCAATACACAACCAATTCACAGGGCAGGAACCACGGTATTGGTGATCTCCTTTGTTTCTCAGGCACTGATTGAGTGCTGTGTTTTTGTTCTGGCTGTGAAGCTGTGTTTGGTGTGTGATAAAGTCAGCAGGTTGCATTGACGAAGCAATTGCTTTTTACATGGTGTGTGCAGAGCAGCCTGCGGAGGGTGGTGTCGGAAGAGGAGCCAGATGTGGAGCACTTGAAGCTCTGGCTGGAGGCCATCGTGTTGCTGCACGACAACTGTCGTGGGCTGGAGTGGGAGCCATTGTGTGGAGGGCAGGCCCAGCAAGTGGGCTGCATCGGGACACTGCTGTCTGAAATGGACGTGGAAAAGCACGGACCTGAAGTGCACGGCCACACTCTGTGTGCACTCAGCGGCCTGCTGGCTGGGAGGTGAGAGAGCACAAGGCGGGGGGGTGGGGGGGGAAGAGAGTGTGAAGGGAGGTGGGAGTGTGTGAGCGTCGGCACTAGGAGTGGAGGGGGGGTGGGTGGGAGAGAAAGAGTGAGCATCGGCACGAGGGTGGGAAGAATGTGAGCGTTGCTGGTGAGGGGAGCGCAGTGAGCACTGTTGGGGGCCGGGGGGTGGGAGAGGGAGGACTTGCTCATACCTGCTTTTATTCATTCATCCCCTCCCGGACTCGGGCCCCACCCCAGAAGGCACTCACTCTCTCAGTCCTGTCTGAGTGAGTATCAGCAGGAGATTGAGCGGTGCAGGGCAGCACAGCCAAGCCTCTAACCATTCCAGCAAGGTGTCCGCAGTGCAGGGGCATTGTGTTCAATTGCACTTTTCCTCTTTCTGCCCAGCCACAGGGTGCAACCGGCAGATACCCCCGATCTGCTCTGCTATCTGCTGCCCTGCATGGCGGAACAGGAATTGGCAGTCCAGCACCCAAACAACTCCTGCCATCTTCCCTTGAATTAAATCAATTCAGCGTTATAGGGCAGAATCTACCAACTGCCCATCAATCTCACTAACCTCACTTTATACTGCACCCGTCAAACTGTCACTGTACAACACTGGGGTACAGTACTGGTGGGTACAGGTCTGTCACTGTATAACACTGGGGTACAGTACTGGTGGGTACAGGTCTGTCACTGTATAACACTGGGGTACAGTACTGGTGGGTACAGATCTGTCAATGTATAACACGGGTACAGTACTGGTGGGTACAGGTCTGTCACTGTATAACACTGGGGTACAGTACTGGTGTGTACAGGTCTGTCACTGAATAACACTGGGGTACAGTACTGGTGGGTACAGGTCTGTCACTGTATAACACTGGGGTACAGTACTGGTGTGTACAGGTCTGTCACTGTATAACACGGATACATTACTGGTGGGTACAGGTCTGTCACTGTATAACACTGGGGTACAGTACCTGTGGGTACAGGTCTGTCACTGTATAATACGGTTACAGCACTGGTGGGTAGTGGTATGTCACTGTATAATATTGGGGCACAGTATTGGTGGGTACAGGTCTATCACTGTATAACATTGTGGTACAGTACTGGTGTGTACAGGTCTATCACTAACACTGGGGTACAGTACTGGTGGGTACATGTCTATCACTGTATAACACTGGGGTACAGTACTGGTGGGTACAGGTCTGTCGCTGTATAACACTGGGGTACAGTACTGGTGGGTACAGGTCTGTCACTGTATAACACTGGGGTACAGTACTGGTGGGTACAGGTCTGTCACTGTATAACACTGGGGTACAGTACTGGTGGATACAGGTCTGTCACTGTATAACACTGGGGTACAGTACTGGTGGGTACAGGTCTGTCACTGTATAACACTGGGGTACAGTACTGGTGGGTACAGGTCGGTCACTGTATAACACTGGGGTACAGTACTGGTGGGTACAGGCCGGTCACTGTATAACACTGGGGTACAGTACTGGTGGGTACAGGTCTGTCACTGTATAACACTGGGGTACAGTACTGGTGGGTACAGGTCTGTCACTGTATAACACTGGGGTACAGTACTGGTGTGTACAGGTCTGTCACTGTATAACACTGGGGTACAGTACTGGTGGGTACAGGCCTGTCACTGTATAACACTGGGGTACAGTACTGGTGGGTACAGGTCTGTCACTGTATAACACTGGGGTACAGTACTGGTGGGTACAGGTCTGTCACTGTATAACACTGGGGTACAGTACTGGTGGGTGCAGGTCTGTCACTGTATAACACTGGGTACAGTACTGGTGGGTACAGATCTGTCAATGTATAACACGGGTACAGTACTGGTGGGTACAGGTCTGTCACTGTATAACACTGGGGTACAGTACTGGTGTGTACAGGTCTGTCTCTGAATAACACGGATACAGTACTGGTGGGTACAGGTCTGTCACTGTATAACACTGGGGTACAGTACCTGTGGGTACAGGTCTGTCACTGTATAATACGGTTACAGCACTGGTGGGTAGTGGTATGTCACTGTATAACATTGGGGCACAGTATTGGTGGGTACAGGTCTGTCACTGTATAACATTGTGGTACAGTACTGGTGTGTACAGGTCTATCACTAACACTGGGGTACAGTACTGGTGGGTACATGTCTATCACTGTATAACACTGGGGTACAGTACTGGTGGGTACAGGTCTGTCACTGTATAACACGGTTAGATCACTGGTGGGTAGTGGTATGTCACTGTATAACACTGAGGTACAGTACTGGTGGGTGCAGGTGCATGACTGTATAACACGGATACAGTACTGGTGGTTACAGGTTTGTCACTGCATAACACTGGGGTACAGTACTGGTGGGTACAGGTCTGTCACTGTATAACACTGAGGTACAGTACTGGTGGGTGCAGGTGCATGACTGTATAACACGGATACAGTACTGGTGGTTACAGGTTTGTCACTGTATAACACTGGTGTACAGTACTGGTGGGTACAGGTCTGTCACTGTATAGCACTGGGGTACAGTATTGGTGTGTACTGATCTGTCACTGTACAACACTGGGGTACAGTACAGGTGGGTACAGGTTTGTCATTAACACTGGTGTACAGTACTGGTGGGTACAGGTCTTTCACTGTATAGCACTGGGGTACAGTACTCGTGGGTACAGCTCTATTACTTTAACACGGGTACAGTACTGGTGGGTGCAGCTCTGTCGCTGTATAATGCTGGGGTACAGTACTGGTGGGTACAGGTCTGTCATTGTACAACACTGGGGTACAGTACTGGTTGGTACAGCTCTATCACTGTATAACACGGGTACAGTACTGGTGTGTACAGGTCTGTCAGTGTATAACACTGGGGTACAGTACTGGTGTGTACAGGTCTGTCACTAACACTGGGGTACAATACTGTTGGGTACAGGTCTGTCACGGTATAATCTTGGGGTACAGTACTGGTTGGTACAGGTCTGTCACTGTATAACACTGGGGTACAGTAGTGGTGGGTACAGGTCTGTCACTGTATAACACTGGGGTACAGCACTGGTGGGTACAGGTCTGTCACTGTATAACATGGGTAAAGTCCTGGTGGGTACAGGTCTGTCACTGTATAACACTGGGGTACAGTACTGGTGGGTGCAGATCTGTAACTATCACACTGGGGTATAGTACTGGTGTGTACAGGTCATTCACTAACACAAGGATACAGTACTGGTGGGTACAGGTCTGTCATTGTATAACACTGGGGTACAATAATGGTCGGTACAGGTCTGTCACGGTATAACCCTGGGATACAGTACTGGTTGGTACAGGTCTGTCACTGTATAATGCTGGGGTACAGGACTGGTGGGTACAGGTCTGTCACTGTATAACACTGGATACAGTACTGGTGGGTACAGATCTGTAACTGTATCACACTGGGGTACAGGACTGGTGGGTACAGGTCTGTCACTGTATAATGATGGGGTACAGTACTGGTGGGTACAGGTCTGTCACTGTATACCACTGAGATACAGCACAGCTGGGTACAGGTCCGTTACTGTACAACACGGGTACAGTAGTGGTGGGTACAGCTCTGTCGCTGTATAACACGGGTACAGTACTGGTGGGTACAGGTCTGTCACTGTATAACACTGGGGTACAGTACTGGTGGGTACAGATCTGTAACTGTAAAAATGGGGTACAGTACTGGTGTGTATAGGACTGTAACTACAACATTGGGCTACAGTACTGGTGGGTTCAGGCCTGTCACTGTATAATACGGTTACAGCACTGGTGGGTAGTGGTATGTCACTGTATAACACTGGGGCACAGTACTGGTGGGTACAGGTCTGTCACTGTATAACATTGTGGTACAGTACTGGTGGGTACAGGTTCGTCACTAACACTAGGGTACAGTACTGGTGGGTACAAGTCTGTCACTGTATAACACGGGTACAGTACTGGTGGGTACTGGTCAGTCACTATAACACTGGGGAACAGTACTGGTGGGTACAGGTCTGTCACTGTATAACACGGGTACAGTACTGGTGGGTACTGGTCAGTCACTATAACACTGGGGAACAGTACTGGTGGGTACAGGTCTGTCACTGTATAACACTGGATACAGTACTGGTGGGTACAGATCTGTAACTGTATCACACTGGGGTACAGCACTGGTGGGTACAGGTATGTCACTGTATACCACTGAGATACAGCACAGGTGGGTACAGGTCCGTTACTGTATAACACGGGTACAGTACTGGTGGGTACAGCTCTGTCGCTGTATAACACGGGTACAGTACTGGTGGGTACAGGTCTGTCACTGTATAACACTGGGGTACAGTACTAGTGGGTACAGATCTGTAACTGTTTCACAGTGGTGTACAGTACTGGTGGGTACAGGTCTGTCACTGTATAACACTGAGGTACAGTACTAGTGGGTACAGGTCTGTCACTGTATAACACTGGGGTACAGTACTGGTGGGTACAGATCTGTAACTGTATCACACTGGGGTACAGCACTGGTGGGTACAGGTCTGTCACGGTATAACCCTGGGGTACAGTACTGGTTGGTACAGGTCTGTCACTGTATAATGCTGGGGTACAGGACTGGTGGATACAGGTCATCACTGTATAACATGGGTAAAGTCCTGGTGGGTACAGGTCTGTCACTGTATAACACTGGGGTACAGTACTGGTGCGTACAGGTCTGTCACTGTATAACACTGGGGTACAGTACTGGTGGGTGCAGATCTGTAACTGTATCACACTAGGGTATAGTACTGGTGTGTACAGGTCATTCACTAACACAAGGGTACAGTACAGGTGGGTAAAGTCCTGGTGGGTACAGATCTGTAACTGTATCACACTGGGGTACAGCACTGGTGGGTACAGGGATGTCACTGCAGAACACTGGGTTGCAGTACTGGTGGGTACAGGTCTGTCACTGTATAATGATGGGGTACAGTACTGGTGGGTACAGGTCTGTCACTGTATACCACTGAGATACAGCACAGGTGGGTACAGGTCCGTTACTGTATAAGATGGGTACAGTACTTGTGGGTACAGGTTTGTCACTAACACTGGGGTACAGTACTGGTGGGTACAGGTCTATCACTGTATAACACTGGTTTACATTACTGGTGGGTACAGGTCTGTCACTGTATAATGCTGGGGCACAGGACTGGTGGGTACAGGTCTGCCACTGTATAACATGGGTAAAGTACTGGTGGGTACAGGTCTGTCACTGTATAACACGGGTACAGTACTGGTGGGTACAGGTCTGTCACTGTATAACACTGGGGTACAGTACTGGTGGGTACAGGTCTGTCACTGTATAACACTGGGGTGCAGTACTGGTGGGTACAGCTCTGTCGCTGTATAACACGGGTACAGTACTGGTGGGTACAGGTCTGTCACTGTATAACACTGGGGTACAGTACTGGTGGGTACAGGTCTGTCACTGTTTCACACTGGTGTACAGTACTGGTGTGTACAGGTCTGTCACTGTATAACCCTGGGGTAAAGTACTGGTCGGTACAGGTCTGTCACTGTATAACACTGGGGTACAGTACTGGTGGGTACAGGTCTGTCACTGTATAACACTGGGGTACAGTAGTGCTGGGTACAGGTATGTCACTGTAACACTGGGGTACAGTACTGGTGGGTACAGATCTGTAACTATATCACACTGGGGTACAGCACTGGTGGGTACAGGGATGTCACTGTAGAACACTGGGGTGCAGTACTGGTGTGTACAGGTCTGTCAGTGTATAACACTGGGTACAATCCTGGTGGGTACAGGTCTGTCACTAACACTGGGGTACAGTACTGGTGGGTACAGGTCTGTCACGGTATAATCTTGGGGTACAATACTGGTTGGTACAGGTCTGTCACTGTATAACACGGGTAAAGTACTGGTGGGTACAGGTCTGTCACTGTATAACACTGGGGTACAGTACTGGTGGGTACAGGTCTGTCACTGTATAACACTGGGTTACAGTACTGGTGGGTACAGATCTGTAACTGCATCACACTGGGGTACAGCACTGGTGGGTACAGGGATGTCACTGTAGAACACTGGGGTGCAGTACTGGTGTGTACAGGTCTGTCAGTGTATAACACTGGGTACAATACTGGTGGGTACAGGTCTGTCACTAACACTGGGGTACAGTACTGGTGGGTACAGGTCTGTCACGGTATAACCCTGGGTTACAGTACTGGTGGGTACAGGTCTGTCACTGGAAAATACTGGGGTATAGTTCTGTCACTGTATACCACTGAAATACAGCACAGGTAGGTACAGGTCCGTGACTGTATAACACGGGTACAGTATTGGTGGGTACAGGTCTGTCACTGTATAACACGGGTACAGTACTGGGGGTACAGGTCTGTCACTGTAACACGGGTACAGTACTGGTGGGTACTGGTCTGTCACTGTATAACACTGGCGTACAGTACTGGTGCGTACAGGTCTGTCACTGTATAACACTGGGTACGGTACTGGTGGGTACAGGTCTGTCACTGTATGACACGGGTGCAGGACTGGTGTGTACAGGTCTGTCACTGTATAACACTGGGGTACAGTACTAGTGTGTACAGGTCTGTCACTGTATAACACGGGGTAAAGTACTGGTGGGTACAGGTCTGTCACTGTATAACACTGGGGTACAGTACTGGAGGGTACGGGTCTGTCGCTGTATAATACTGGGGTACAGTACTGGTGGGTACAGGTCTGTCACTGTATAACCCTGTGGTGCAGGTCTGTCACTGTATAACACTGGGGTACAGTACTGGTGGGTACAGGTCTGTCACTGTATCACACTGGGGTACAGCACTGGTGGGTACAGGGATGTCACTGTAGAACACTGGGGTACAGTACTGGTGGGTACAGGTCTGTCACTGTATCACACTGGGGTACAGCACTGGTGGGTACAGGTCTGTCACTGTATAACACTGGGGTACAGTACTGGTGGGTACAGGTCTGTCACTGTATAACACTGGGGTACAGTACTGGTGGGTACAGGTCTGTCACTGTATAACACTGGGGTGCAGTACTGGTGGGTACAGTTATTTAACTGTATAACACTGGGGTACAGTATTGGTTGGTGCAGGTCTATCACTGTATTACACTGGTTTACAGCACTGGTGGGTACAGATCTGTCACTGTTTAAAGCTGGGGTACAGTACTGGTGGGTACAGGTCCGTCACTGTATAACACTGGGGTGCAGTACTGGTGGGTACAGGTCTGTCACTGTATAACACTAGTGTACAGTACTAGTAGGTACAGGTCTGTCACTAACACTGGGGTACAGTACTGGTGGGTAGTGGTCTGTCACTGTATAACTCTGGGGTACAGTTCTGTTGCTGGATAACAGAGGTACAGTGGTGGGGACAGGTCTGTCACTCGAGCACTGAGGTACAGTACTGGTGCATACAGGTCTGTCACTGTGTCATACTGGGGTACAGTACTGGCGTGTACAGGCCTGTCACTGTATAACACTGGGGTACAGTACTGGTGCATACAGGTCTGTCACTGTGTCATACTGGGGTACAGTACTGGTGTGTACAGGCCTGTCACTGTATAACACTGGGGTACAGTACTGGTGCATACAGGTCTGTCACTGTGTCATACTGGGGTACAGTACTGGTGGGTACAGATCTGTCACTGCATAACATTGGGGTACAGTACTGGTGGGTACAGGTCTGTTACTATAACACAGGTACAATTCTGGTGGGTACAGGTCTGTCACAAACACTGGGGTACAGAACTGGTGGGTACAGCTCTGTCGCTGTATAACACTGGGGTACAGAACTGGTGGGTACAGGTCTGTCACTGTATAACATGGGTACAGAATTAATGGGTACAGGTCTGTAACTGTTTCACCCTGGGGTGCAGTACTGGTGGGTTCAGGTCTGTCACTGTATAATACGGTTACAGCAGTGGTGGGTAGTGGTATGTCACTGTATAACACTGGGGCACAGTACTGGTGGGTACAGGTCTATCACTAACACTGGGGTAGAGTACTGGTGGGTACATGTCTATCACTGTATAACACTGGGGTACAGTACTGGTGGGTTCAGGTCTGTCACTGTATAACACGGTTACAGCACTGGTGGGTAGTGGTATGTCACTGTATAACACTGGGGCACAGTACTGGTGGGTACAGGTCTCTCACTGGAAAGCACTGAGGTACAGTACTAGTGGGTGCAGGTCTGTCACTGTATAACACTGAGTTACAGTACTGGTGGGTACAGGTCTGTCACTGTATAACACTGGTGTACAGTACTGGTGGGTACAGGCCTGTCACTGTATAGCACTGGGGTACAGTACTGGTGTGTACTGATCTGTCACTGTACAACACTAGGGTACAGTACTGGTGCGTACAGGTGCGTTACTGTATAACACGGATACAGTACTCGTGGGTACAGGTTTGTCATTAACACTGGTGTACAGTACTGGTGGGTACAGGCCTGTCACTGTATAGCACTGGGGTACAGTACTGGTGTGTAATGATCTGTCACTGTACAACACTGGGGTACAGTACTGGTGGGTACAGGTTTGTCATTAAAACTGGTGTACAGTACTGGTGGGTACAGGTCTGTCACTGTATAGCACTGGGGTACAATACTGGTGGGTACAGGTCTGTCACTGTATAACACGGGTACAGTACTGGTGGGTACACGTCTGTCACTGTATAACACGGGTACAGTACAGGTGGGTACAGGTCTGTCACTAACACTAGGGTACAGTACTGGTGGGTGCAGCTCTGTCGCTGTATTACACTGGGGTACAGTACTGGTGGGTACACGTCTGTCACTGTATAACACTGGGGTACAGTACTGGTGGGTACAGGTCTGTCATTGTATAACACTGGGGTACAGTACTGGTGGGTACAGGTCTGTCACTGTATAACACGGGCACAGTACTGGTGCGTACAGGTCTGTCACTGTATAACACTGGGGTACAGTACTGGTGGGTACAGGTCAGTCATTGTATAACACTGGGGTACAGTACTGGTGCGTACAGGTCTGTCACTGTATAACACTGGGGTACAGTACTGGTGGGTACAGGTCAGTCATTGTATAACACTGGGGTACACTACTGGTGGGTACAGGTCTGTCACTGTATAACACTGGGGTACAGTACTGGTGGGTACAGGTCTGTCACTGTATAACCCTGGGTACAGTACTGATTGGTACAGGTCTATCACTGTATAACCCTGGGTACAGAACTGATTGGTACAGGTCTATCACTGTATAAAACTGGTGTACAGTACTGGTGGGCACAGCTCTGTCACTGTATAATGATGAGGTACAGTACTGGTGGGTACAGGTTTGTCACTGTATAACACGGGTACAGTACTGGTGGGTACAGGTCTGTCACTGTATAACACAGGCACAGTACTGGTGGGAACAGGTCTGTCACTGGATAACACTGGGGTACACTACTGGTGGGTACAGGTCTGACACTGTATAACACTGGGGTGCAGGTCTGTCACTGTATAACACTGGGGGACAGTACTGGTGGGTACAGGTCTGTCACTGTATAACACTGGGGGACAGTACTGGTGGGTACAGGTCTGTCACTGTATAACACTGGGGTACAGTACTGGTGGGTACAGGTCTGTCACTGTATAACCCTAGGGTACAGTACTGGTTGGTACAGGTCTATCACTGTACAACACTGGTGTACAGTACTGGTGGGTACAGATCTGTCACTGTATAACACTGGTACATTACTGGTGTGTACAGGTCTGTCACTGTATAACACTGGGATACAGTACTGGTGTGTACAGGGATGTCACTGTAGAACACTGGGGTAAAGTACTGGTCGGTACAGGTCTGTCACTGTATAACACTGGGGTACAGTACTGGTGGGTACAGGTCTGTCACTGTATAACACTGGGGTACAGTAGTGCTGGGTACAGGTATGTCACTGTAACACTGGGGTACAGTACTGGTGGGTACAGATCTGTAACTATATCACACTGGGGTACAGCACTGGTGGGTACAGGGATGTCACTGTAGAACACTGGGGTGCAGTACTGGTGTGTACAGGTCTGTCAGTGTATAACACTGGGTACAATCCTGGTGGGTACAGGTCTGTCACTAACACTGGGGTACAGTACTGGTGGGTACAGGTCTGTCACGGTATAATCTTGGGGTACAATACTGGTTGGTACAGGTCTGTCACTGTATAACACGGGTAAAGTACTGGTGGGTAAAGGTCTGTCACTGTATAACACTGGGGTACAGTACTGGTGGGTACAGGTCTGTCACTGTATAACACTGGGTTACAGTACTGGTGGGTACAGATCTGTAACTGCATCACACTGGGGTACAGCACTGGTGGGTACAGGGATGTCACTGTAGAACACTGGGGTGCAGTACTGGTGTGTACAGGTCTGTCAGTGTATAACACTGGGTACAATACTGGTGGGTACAGGTCTGTCACTAACACTGGGGTACAGTACTGGTGGGTACAGGTCTGTCACGGTATAACCCTGGGTTACAGTACTGGTGGGTACAGGTCTGTCACTGGAAAATACTGGGGTATAGTTCTGTCACTGTATACCACTGAAATACAGCACAGGTAGGTACAGGTCCGTGACTGTATAACACGGGTACAGTATTGGTGGGTACAGGTCTGTCACTGTATAACACGGGTACAGTACTGGGGGTACAGGTCTGTCACTGTAACACGGGTACAGTACTGGTGGGTACTGGTCTGTCACTGTATAACACTGGGGTACAGTACTGGTGCGTACAGGTCTGTCACTGTATAACACTGGGTACGGTACTGGTGGGTACAGGTCTGTCACTGTATGACACGGGTGCAGGACTGGTGTGTACAGGTCTGTCACTGTATAACACTGGGGTACAGTACTAGTGTGTACAGGTCTGTCACTGTATAACACGGGGTAAAGTACTGGTGGGTACAGGTCTGTCACTGTATAACACTGGGGTACAGTACTGGAGGGTACGGGTCTGTCGCTGTATAATACTGGGGTACAGTACTGGTGGGTACAGGTCTGTCACTGTATAACCCTGTGGTGCAGGTCTGTCACTGTAGAACACTGGGGTACAGTACTGGTGGGTACAGGTCTGTCACTGTATCACACTGGGGTACAGCACTGGTGGGTACAGGTCTGTCACTGTATAACACTGGGGTACAGTACTGGTGGGTACAGGTCTGTCACTGTATAACACTGGGGTACAGTACTGGTGGGTACAGGTCTGTCACTGTATAACACTGGGGTGCAGTACTGGTGGGTACAGTTATTTAACTGTATAACACTGGGGTACAGTATTGGTTGGTGCAGGTCTATCACTGTATTACACTGGTTTACAGCACTGGTGGGTACAGATCTGTCACTGTTTAAAGCTGGGGTACAGTACTGGTGGGTACAGGTCTGTCACTTTATAACACGGGTCCAGTACTGGTGGGTACAGGTCCGTCACTGTATAACACTGGGGTGCAGTACTGGTGGGTACAGGTCTGTCACTGTATAACACTAGTGTACAGTACTAGTAGGTACAGGTCTGTCACTAACACTGGGGTACAGTACTGGTGGGTAGTGGTCTGTCACTGTATAACTCTGGGGTACAGTTCTGTTGCTGGATAACAGAGGTACAGTGGTGGGGACAGGTCTGTCACTCGAGCACTGAGGTACAGTACTGGTGCATACAGGTCTGTCACTGTGTCATACTGGGGTACAGTACTGGCGTGTACAGGCCTGTCACTGTATAACACTGGGGTACAGTACTGGTGCATACAGGTCTGTCACTGTGTCATACTGGGGTACAGTACTGGTGTGTACAGGCCTGTCACTGTATAACACTGGGGTACAGTACTGGTGCATACAGGTCTGTCACTGTGTCATACTGGGGTACAGTACTGGTGGGTACAGATCTGTCACTGCATAACATTGGGGTACAGTACTGGTGGGTACAGGTCTGTTACTATAACACAGGTACAATTCTGGTGGGTACAGGTCTGTCACAAACACTGGGGTACAGAACTGGTGGGTACAGCTCTGTCGCTGTATAACACTGGGGTACAGAACTGGTGGGTACAGGTCTGTCACTGTATAACATGGGTACAGAATTAATGGGTACAGGTCTGTAACTGTTTCACCCTGGGGTGCAGTACTGGTGGGTTCAGGTCTGTCACTGTATAATACGGTTACAGCAGTGGTGGGTAGTGGTATGTCACTGTATAACACTGGGGCACAGTACTGGTAGGTACAGGTCTATCACTAACACTGGGGTAGAGTACTGGTGGGTACATGTCTATCACTGTATAACACTGGGGTACAGTACTGGTGGGTTCAGGTCTGTCACTGTATAACACGGTTACAGCACTGGTGGGTAGTGGTATGTCACTGTATAACACTGGGGCACAGTACTGGTGGGTACAGGTCTCTCACTGGAAAACACTGAGGTACAGTACTAGTGGGTGCAGGTCTGTCACTGTATAACACTGAGTTACAGTACTGGTGGGTACAGGTCTGTCACTGTATAACACTGGTGTACAGTACTGGTGGGTACAGGCCTGTCACTGTATAGCACTGGGGTACAGTACTGGTGTGTACTGATCTGTCACTGTACAACACTAGGGTACAGTACTGGTGCGTACAGGTGCGTTACTGTATAACACGGATACAGTACTCGTGGGTACAGGTTTGTCATTAACACTGGTGTACAGTACTGGTGGGTACAGGCCTGTCACTGTATAGCACTGGGGTACAGTACTGGTGTGTAATGATCTGTCACTGTACAACACTGGGGTACAGTACTGGTGGGTACAGGTTTGTCATTAAAACTGGTGTACAGTACTGGTGGGTACAGGTCTGTCACTGTATAGCACTGGGGTACAGTACTGGTGCGTACAGGTCTGTCACTGTATAACACTGGGTACGGTACTGGTGGGTACAGGTCTGTCACTGTATGACACGGGTGCAGGACTGGTGTGTACAGGTCTGTCACTGTATAACACTGGGGTACAGTACTAGTGTGTACAGGTCTGTCACTGTATAACACGGGGTAAAGTACTGGTGGGTACAGGTCTGTCACTGTATAACACTGGGGTACAGTACTGGAGGGTACGGGTCTGTCGCTGTATAATACTGGGGTACAGTACTGGTGGGTACAGGTCTGTCACTGTATAACCCTGTGGTGCAGGTCTGTCACTGTATAACACTGGGGTACAGTACTGGTGGGTACAGGTCTGTCACTGTATCACACTGGGGTACAGCACTGGTGGGTACAGGGATGCCACTGTAGAACACTGGGGTACAGTACTGGTGGGTACAGGTCTGTCACTGTATCACACTGGGGTACAGCACTGGTGGGTACAGGTCTGTCACTGTATAACACTGGGGTACAGTACTGGTGGGTACAGGTCTGTCACTGTATAACACTGGGGTACAGTACTGGTGGGTACAGGTCTGTCACTGTATAACACTGGGGTGCAGTACTGGTGGGTACAGTTATTTAACTGTATAACACTGGGGTACAGTATTGGTTGGTGCAGGTCTATCACTGTATTACACTGGTTTACAGCACTGGTGGGTACAGATCTGTCACTGTTTAAAGCTGGGGTACAGTACTGGTGGGTACAGGTCTTTCACTTTATAACACGGGTCCAGTACTGGTGGGTACAGGTCCGTCACTGTATAACACTGGGGTGCAGTACTGGTGGGTACAGGTCTGTCACTGTATAACACTAGTGTACAGTACTAGTAGGTACAGGTCTGTCACTAACACTGGGGTACAGTACTGGTGGGTAGTGGTCTGTCACTGTATAACTCTGGGGTACAGTTCTGTTGCTGGATAACAGAGGTACAGTGGTGGGGACAGGTCTGTCACTCGAGCACTGAGGTACAGTACTGGTGCATACAGGTCTGTCACTGTGTCATACTGGGGTACAGTACTGGCGTGTACAGGCCTGTCACTGTATAACACTGGGGTACAGTACTGGTGCATACAGGTCTGTCACTGTGTCATACTGGGGTACAGTACTGGTGTGTACAGGCCTGTCACTGTATAACACTGGGGTACAGTACTGGTGCATACAGGTCTGTCACTGTGTCATACTGGGGTACAGTACTGGTGGGTACAGATCTGTCACTGCATAACATTGGGGTACAGTACTGGTGGGTACAGGTCTGTTACTATAACACAGGTACAATTCTGGTGGGTACAGGTCTGTCACAAACACTGGGGTACAGAACTGGTGGGTACAGCTCTGTCGCTGTATAACACTGGGGTACAGAACTGGTGGGTACAGGTCTGTCACTGTATAACATGGGTACAGAATTAATGGGTACAGGTCTGTAACTGTTTCACCCTGGGGTGCAGTACTGGTGGGTTCAGGTCTGTCACTGTATAATACGGTTACAGCAGTGGTGGGTAGTGGTATGTCACTGTATAACACTGGGGCACAGTACTGGTGGGTACAGGTCTATCACTAACACTGGGGTAGAGTACTGGTGGGTACATGTCTATCACTGTATAACACTGGGGTACAGTACTGGTGGGTTCAGGTCTGTCACTGTATAACACGGTTACAGCACTGGTGGGTAGTGGTATGTCACTGTATAACACTGGGGCACAGTACTGGTGGGTACAGGTCTCTCACTGGAAAACACTGAGGTACAGTACTAGTGGGTGCAGGTCTGTCACTGTATAACACTGAGTTACAGTACTGGTGGGTACAGGTCTGTCACTGTATAACACTGGTGTACAGTACTGGTGGGTACAGGCCTGTCACTGTATAGCACTGGGGTACAGTACTGGTGTGTACTGATCTGTCACTGTACAACACTAGGGTACAGTACTGGTGCGTACAGGTGCGTTACTGTATAACACGGATACAGTACTCGGTACAGGTTTGTCATTAACACTGGTGTACAGTACTGGTGGGTACAGGCCTGTCACTGTATAGCACTGGGGTACAGTACTGGTGTGTAATGATCTGTCACTGTACAACACTGGGGTACAGTACTGGTGGGTACAGGTTTGTCATTAAAACTGGTGTACAGTACTGGTGGGTACAGGTCTGTCACTGTATAGCACTGGGGTACAATACTGGTGGGTACAGGTCTGTCACTGTATAACACGGGTACAGTACTGGTGGGTACACGTCTGTCACTGTATAACACGGGTACAGTACAGGTGGGTACAGGTCTGTCACTAACACTAGGGTACAGTACTGGTGGGTGCAGCTCTGTCGCTGTATTACACTGGGGTACAGTACTGGTGGGTACACGTCTGTCACTGTATAACACTGGGGTACAGTACTGGTGGGTACAGGTCTGTCATTGTATAACACTGGGGTACAGTACTGGTGGGTACAGGTCTGTCACTGTATAACACGGGTACAGTACTGGTGCGTACAGGTCTGTCACTGTATAACACTGGGGTACAGTACTGGTGGGTACAGGTCAGTCATTGTATAACACTGGGGTACAGTACTGGTGCGTACAGGTCTGTCACTGTATAACACTGGGGTACAGTACTGGTGGGTACAGGTCAGTCATTGTATAACACTGGGGTACACTACTGGTGGGTACAGGTCTGTCACTGTATAACACTGGGGTACAGTACTGGTGGGTACAGGTCTGTCACTGTATAACCCTGGGTACAGTACTGATTGGTACAGGTCTATCACTGTATAACCCTGGGTACAGAACTGATTGGTACAGGTCTATCACTGTATAAAACTGGTGTACAGTACTGGTGGGCACAGCTCTGTCACTGTATAATGATGAGGTACAGTACTGGTGGGTACAGGTTTGTCACTGTATAACACGGGTACAGTACTGGTGGGTACAGGTCTGTCACTGTATAACACAGGCACAGTACTGGTGGGAACAGGTCTGTCACTGGATAACACTGGGGTACACTACTGGTGGGTACAGGTCTGACACTGTATAACACTGGGGTGCAGGTCTGTCACTGTATAACACTGGGGGACAGTACTGGTGGGTACAGGTCTGTCACTGTATAACACTGGGGGACAGTACTGGTGGGTACAGGTCTGTCACTGTATAACACTGGGGTACAGTACTGGTGGGTACAGGTCTGTCACTGTATAACCCTAGGGTACAGTACTGGTTGGTACAGGTCTATCACTGTACAACACTGGTGTACAGTACTGGTGGGTACAGATCTGTCACTGTATAACACTGGTACATTACTGGTGTGTACAGGTCTGTCACTGTATAACACTGGGATACAGTACTGGTGTGTACAGGTATGTCACTGTATAATCCTGGGGTGCAGGTCTGTCACTGTATAACACTGGGGTACAGCACTGGTGGCTACGGGTCTGTCGCTGTATGGTACTGGGGTACAGTACTGGTGGGTACAGGTCTGTCACTTTATAACCCTGCGGTGCAGGTCTGTCACTGTATAACACGGGTACAGTACTGGTGGGTACAGGTCTGTCACTGTATAACCCTGTGGTGCAGGTCTGTCACTGTATAACACTGGGGTACAGTACTGGTGGGTACAGGTCCGTCACTGTATAACACTGGGGTACTGTACTGGTGGCTACGGGTCTGTCGCTGTATAACACTGGGGTACAGTCCTGGTGGGTACAGGTCTGTAACTGCATAACACTGGGGTACAGTCCTGGTGGGTGCAGGTCTGTCACTGTATATCACCGATACAGTACTGGTGGGTACAGGTCTGTCACTGTGTAACACTGGTGTACAGTACTGGTGGGTACAGGTCTGTCACTGTATAACACTGGGGTACGTACTGGTCTGTACAGTTCTGTCACTGTATAACACTGGGTTACAGTACTGGTGTGTACAGTTCTGTCACTGTGTAACACTGGGGTTCAGTACTGGTGGGTACAGGTCTGTCACTGTATAACACTGGGGTACAGTACTGGTGGGTACATGTCTGTCACTGTATAACACTGGGGTACAGTACTGGTGGGTACAGGTCTGTCATTGTATAACACTGGGGTACAGTACTGGTAGGTATGGGTAGTCGCAGTATAATACTGGGGTACAGTACTGGTGGGTACAGGTCTGTCACTGGATAACACTGGGGTACAGTACTGACAGGTACGGGTCTGTCGCAGTATAATACTGGGGTACAGTACTGTTGGGTACAGGTCTGTCACTGGATAACACTGGGGTACACTACTGGTGGGTACGGGTCTGTCGCTGTATAATACTGGGGTACAGTACTGGTGGGTACAGGTCTGTCACTGGATAACACTGGGGTACACTACTGGTGGGTACGGGTCTGTCGCTGTATAATACTGGGGTACAGTACTGGTGCGTACAGGTCTGCAGCTGTAAAAATGGGGTACAGTACTGGTGGGTACAGGTCTGTCACTGTATAACCCTAGGGTACAGTACTGGTTGGTACAGGTCTATCACTGTATAACACTGATTTACAGTACTGGTGGGTATAGATCTGTCACTGTATTATGATGGGGTACAGTACTGGTGGGTACAGGTCTGTCACTGTATAACACTGGTGTACAGTACTGGTGTGTACAGGTCTGTCACTGTATAACACGGGTACATGACTGGTGTGTACAGGTCTGTCACTGTATAACACTGGGGTACAGTACTGGTGTGTACAGGTCTGTCACTGTATAACACGGGGTAAAGTACTGGTGGGTACAGGTCTGTCACTGTATAACACTGGGGTACAGTACTGGTGGGTACAGGTCTGTCACTGTATAACCCTGGGGTGCAGGTCTGTCACTGAATAACATCGGGGTACAGTACTGGTGAGTACAGGTCTGTCACTGTATAACACTGGGGTACAGTACTGGTGGGTACAGGTCTGTCACTGTATAACACTGGGGTACAGTACTGGTGGGTACAGGTCTGTCACTGAATAACCCTGGGGTACAGTACTGGTGGGTACAGGTCTGTCACTTTATAATGATGGGGTACAGTACTGGTAGGTCCAGGTCTGTCACTGCACAACACGGGTACAGTACTGGTGGGTACAGGTCTCTCACTGTATAACACGGGTAAAGTACTGGTGGGTACAGGTCTGTCACTATAACATGGGTACAGTACTGCTGGGTACAGGTCTCTCACTGTATAACACTGGGGTACAGTACTTGTGGGTACATGTCTGTCACTGTATAACCCTAGGGTACAGTACTGGTTGGTACAGGTCTATCTCTGTACAACACTGGTGTACAGTACTGGTGGGTACAGCTCTGTCACTGTATAATGATGGGGTACAATACTGGTGGGTACAGGTCTGTCACTGTATAACACTGTGGAAAAGTACTGGTGGGTACGGGCCTGTCGCTGTATTACACTGGGGTGCCTTACTGGAGGGTACAGGTCTGTCACTGTATAACACTGGTACATTACTGGTGTGTACAGGTCTGTCACTGTATAATACTGGGGTACAGTACTGGTGGGTACGGGTCTGTCACTGTATAACACGGGTACAGTACGACTGGGTACAGGTCTGTCACTATAACACTGGTGTACAGTACTGGTGGGTACAGCTCTGTCACTGTATAATGATGGGGTACAGTACTGGTGGGTACAGGTTTGTCACTGTATAACACGGGTACAGTACTGGTGGGTACAGGTCTGTCACTGTATAACACAGGTACAGTGCTGCTGGGTACAGGTCTATCACTGTATAACACTGGGGTGCAGGTCTGGTGGGTACAGGTCTGTCACTGTATAACACGGGTGCAATACGGGTGCGTACAGGTCTGTAGCTGTAAAAATGGGGTACAGTACTGGTGGGTACAGGTCTGTCACTGTATAACCCTAGCGTACAGTACTGGTTGGTACAGGTCTATCACTGTACAACACTGGTGTACAGTACTGGTGGGTACAGATCTGTCACTGTATAACACTGGTACATTATTGGCGTATACAGGTCTGTCACTGTATAACACTGGGATACAGTACTGGTGTGTACAGGTATGTCACTGTATAATCCTGGGCTGCCGGTCTGTCACTGTATAACACTGGGGTACAGCACTGGTGAGTACAGGTCTGTCAATGAATAACACTGGGGTACAGTACTGGTGGGTACATGTCTGTCATTGTATAATACTGGGGTACAGTACTGGTGGGTACAGGTCTGTCATTGTATAACACTGGGGTACAGTACTGGTAGGTACGGGTCTGTCGCAGTATAATACTGGGGTACAGTACTGGTGGGTACAGGTCTGTCACTGTATAACACTGGGGTACAGTACTGGTGGGTACAGGTCTGTCACTGTATAACACAAGGGTACAGTACTGGTGGATACAGGTCTGTCACTGTATAACCCTGGGGTACAGTACTGGTTGGTACAGGTCTATCACTGTACAACACTGGTGTACAGTACTGGTGGGTACAGCTCTGTCACTGTATAACACTGGGGGAGATTACTGGTGGGTACGGGTCTGTCGCTGTATAACCCTGGGGTACAGTACTGGTGTGAACAGGTTTGTCACTGTATAACCCTGGGGTATAGGTCTGTCACTGTATAACACTGGGGTACAGTACTGGTGGGTACAGGTCTGTCACTGTATAACACTGGGGTACAGGTCTGTCACTGTATAACACTGGGGTACAGTACTGGTGTGTACAGGTTTGTCACTGTATAACACTGGGCTACAGGTCTGTCACTGTATAACACTGGGGTACAGTACTGGTGGGTACTGGTCTGTCACTGTATAACACTGGTGTACAGTACTGGTGGGTACAGGTCTGTCACTGTATAACACTGGGGTACAGTACTGGTGGGTACAGGCCTCTCACTGTATAACACTGGGGTACAGTACTGGTGGGTACAGGTCTGTCACTTTATAACACTGGGGTACAGTACTGGTGGGTACAGGTCTGTCACTGTATAACACTGGGGTACAGTACTGGTGGGTACAGGTCTGTCACTGTATAACACTGGGGTACAGTACTGGTGAGTACAGGTCTGTCACTGTATAACACTGGGGTACAGTACTGGTGGGTACAGGTCTGTCACTGTATAACACTGGGGTACAGTACTGGTGGGTACAGGTCTGTCACTGTATAACACGGGGTAAACTACTGGTGGGTACAGGTCGGTCACTGTATAACCCTGTGGTGCATGTCTGTCACTGAATAACACTGGGGTACAGTACTGGTGGGTACAGGTCTGTCGCTGTATAACACTGGGGTACAGTACTGGTGGGTACAGGTCTGGCATTGTATAACACTGGGGTACAGTACTGGTGAGTACAGGTCTGTCACTGTATAACACGGGTACAGTACTGGTGGGTACAGGTCTGTCACTGTATAACACTGGGGTACAGTACTGGTGGGTACGGGTCTGTCACTGTATAACACGGGTACAGTACTAGTGGGTACAGGTCTGTCACTCTAACACTGGTGTACAGTACTGGTGGGTACAGCTCTGTCACTGTATAATGATGGGGTACAGTACTGGTGGGTACAGGTCTGTCATTGTATAACACTGGGGTACAGAACTGGTAGGTACGGGTCTGTCGCAGTATAATACTGGGGTACAGTACTGGTGGGTACAGGTCTGTCACTGTATAACACTGGGGTACAGTACTGGTGGGTACAGGTCTGTCACTGTATAACCCTGGGGTACAGTACTGGTTGGTACAGGTCTATCACTGTACAACACTGGTGTACAGTACTGGTGGGTATAGCTCTGTCACTGTATAATGATGGGGTACAGTACTGGTGGGTATAGATCTGTCACTGTATAACACAGGTCGAGTACTGGTGGGTACAGGTCTGTCACTGTATAACACTGGGGGAGATTACTGGTGGGTACGGGTCTGTCGCTGTACAACACTGGGATACAGTACTAGTGTGTACAGGTTTGTCACTGTATAACCCTGGGGTACAGGTCTGTCACTGTATAACACTGGGGTACAGTACTGGTGGGTACAGGTCTGTCACTGTATAACACTGGGGTACAGTACTGGTGGGTACAGGTCTGTCACTGTATAACACTGGGGTACAGTACTCGTGGGTACAGGCCTGTCACTGTATAACACTGGGGTACAGGTCTGTCACTGTATAACACTGGGGTACAGTACTGGTGGGTACAGGCCTGTCACTGTATAACACTGGGGTACAGTACTGGTGTGTACAGGTTTGTCACTGTATAACCCTGGGGTACAGGTCTGTCACTATATAACACTGGGGTACAGTACTGGTGGGTACAGGTCTGTCACTGTATAACACTGGGGTACAGTACTGGTGGGTACAGGCCTGTCACTGTATAACACTGGGGTACAGTACTGGTGGGTACAGGTCTGTCACTTTATAACACTGGGGTACAGTACTGGTGGGTACAGGTCTGTCACTGTATAACACTGGGGTACAGTACTGGTGGGTACAGGTCTGTCACTGTATAACACGGGTACAGTACTGGTGAGTACAGGTCTGTCACTGTATAACACTGGGGTACAGTACTGGTGTGTACAGGTCTGTCACTAACACTGGAGTACAGTACTGGTGGGTACAGGTCTGTCACTGTATAACACTGGGGTACAGTACTGGTGGGTACAGGTTTGTCACTGTATAACACGGGTACAGTACTGGTGGGTGCAGGTCTGTCACTGTATAACACAGGTACAGTACTGGTGGGGACAGGTCTGTCACTGGATAACACTGGGGTACACTACTGGTGGGTACAGGTCTGTCACTGTATAACACTGGAGTACAGTACTGGTGGGTACAGGTCTGTCACTGTAAAAATGTGGTACAGTACTGGTGCGTACAGGACTGTCACTGTAGAACATTGGGGCACAGTACTGATTGGTACAGGTCTATCACTGTATAACACTGGGGTGCAGGTCTGTCAATGAATAACACCGGGGTACAGTACTGGTGGGTACAGGTCTGTCACTGTATAACCCTGTGGTGCAGGTCTGTCAATGAATAACACCGGGGTACAGTACTGGTGGGTACAGGTCTGTCACTGTATTACACTGGGGTACTGTACTGGTGGCTACGGGTCTGTCGCTGTATAACACTGGGGTACAGTCCTGGTGGGTACAGGTCTGTAACTGCATAACACTGGGGTACAGTCCTGGTGGGTGCAGGTCTGTCACTGTATATCACCGATACAGTACTGGTGGGTACAGGTCTGTCACTGTGTAACACTGGTGTACAGTACTGGTGGGTACAGCTCTGTCTCTTTATAATGATGGGGTACAGTACTGGTGGGAATAGGTATCACTGTATAATACTGGGGTACAGTACTGGCGGGTACAGGTCTGTCACTGTATAACACTGGGGTACAGTACTGGTCTGTACAGTTCTGTCACTATAACACTGGGGTACAGTACTGGTGTGTACAGTTCTGTCACTGTATAACACTGGGGTTCAGTACTGGTGGGTACAGGTCTGTCACTAACACTGGGGTAAAGTCCTGGTAGGTACGGGTCTGTCGCAGTATAATACTGGGGTACAGTACTGGTGGGTACAGGTCTGTCACTGAATAACACTGGGGTACAGTACTGGTGGGTACAGGTCTCTCACTGTATAACACTGGGGCACAGTACTGGTGGGTACAGGTCTGTCACTGTATAACACTGGGGTACAGTGCTGTTGGTTACAGGTCTGTCACTGTATACCCCTGGGGTACAGTACTGTTGGTTACAGGTCTGTCACTGTATAACACTGGGGTACAGTACTGGTGGGTACAGGTCTGTCACTGTATAACACTGGGGTACAGTACTGGTGGGTACAGGTCTGTCACTGTATAACACTGGGGTGCAGTACTGGTGGGTACAGGTCTGTCACTGTATAACACTGGGGTACAGTACTGGTGGGTACGGGTCTGTCGCTGTATGATACTGGGGTACAGTACTGGTGGGTACAGGTCTGTCACTGTATAACCCTGTGGTGCAGGTCTGTCAATGAATAACACCGGGGTACAGTACTGGTGGGTACAGGTCTGTCACTGTATAGCACTGGGGTACTGTACTGGTGGCTACGGGTATGTCGCTGTATAACACTGGGGTACAGTCCTGGTGGGTACAGGTCTGTAACTGCATAACACTGGGGTACAGTCCTGGTGGGTGCAGGTCTGTCACTGTATATCACCGATACAGTACTGGTGGGTACAGGTCTGTCACTGTGTAACACTGGTGTACAGTACTGGTGGGTACAGCTCTGTCACTTTATAATGATGGGGTATAGTACTGGTGGGAATAGGTATCACTGTATAATACTGGGGTACAGTACTGGCGGGTACCGGTCTGTCACTGTATAACACTGGGGTACAGTACTGGTCTGTACAGTTCTGTCACTGTATAACACTGGGGTACAGTACTGGTGTGTACAGTTCTGTCACTGTATAACACTGGGGTTCAGTACTGGTGGGTACAGGTCTGTCACTAATACTGGGGTAAAGTCCTGGTGGGTACAGGTCTGTCACTGTATAACACTGGGGTACAGTACTGGTGGGTACATGTCTGTCACTGTATAACACTGGGGTACTGTACTGGTGGGTACAGGTCTGTCATTGTATAACACTGGGGTACAGTACTGGTAGGTACGGGTCTGTCGCAGTATAATACTGGGGTACAGTACTGGTGGGTACAGGTCTGTCACTGAATAACACTGGGGTACAGTACTGTTGGGTACAGGTCTGTCACTGTATAACACTGGGGTACAGTACTGGTGGGTACAGGTCTGTCACTGTATAACCCTGGGGTACAGTACTGGTTGGTGCAGGTCTGTCACTGTACAACACTGGTGTACAGTACTGGTGGGTACAGCTCTGTCACTGTATAATGATGGGGTACAGTACTGGTCGGTACAGGTCTGTCACTGTATAACACAGGTCGAGTACTGGTGGGTACAGGTCTGTCACTGTATAACACTGGGGGAGATTACTAGTGTGTACAGGTCTGTCACTGTATAACACGGGGTAAACTACTGGTGGGTACAGGTCGGTCACTGTGTAACCCTGTGGTGCAGGTCTGTCACTGAATAACACTGGGGTACAGTACTGGTGGGTACAGGTCTGTCACTGTATAACACTGGGGTACAGTACTGGTGTGTACAGGTTTGTCACTGTATAACCCTGGGGTACAGGTCTGTCACTGTATAACACTGGGGTACAGTACTGGTGGGTACTGGTCTGTCACTGTATAACACTGGTGTACAGTACTGGTGGGTACAGGTCTGTCACTGTATAACACTGGGATACAGTACTGGTGGGTACAGGTATGTCACTGTATAACATTGGGGTAGAGTACTGGTGAGTACAGGTCTGTCACTGTATAACACTGGTGTACAGTACTGGTGGGTACAGGTCTGTCACTGTATAACACTGGGGTGCAGGTCTGTCACTGTATAACATTGGGGTAGAGTACTGGTGAGTACAGGTCTGTCACTGTATAACACTGGTGTACAGTACTGGTGGGTACAGGTCTGTCACTGTATAATCCTGGGGTGCAGGTCTGTCACTGTATAACATTGGGGTAGAGTACTGGTGAGTACAGGTCTGTCACTGTATAACATTGGGGTAGAGTACTGGTGGGTACAGGTCTGTCACTGTATAACACTGGTGTACAGTACTGGTGGGTACAGGTCTGTCACTGTATAACACGGGGTAAACTACTGGTGGGTACAGGTCGGTTACTGTATAACCCTGGGGTGCAGGCCTGTCACTGTATAACATTGGGGTAGAGTACTGGTGAGTACAGGTCTGTCACTGTATAATATTGGGGTAGAGTACTGGTGGGTACAGGTCTGTCACTGTATAACACTGGTGTACAGTACTGGTGGGTACAGGTCTGTCACTGTATAACACGGGTACAGTACTGGTGGGTACAGGTCTGTCACTGTATAACACTGGTGTACAGTACTGGTGGGTACAGGTCTGTCACTGTATAACACTGGGGTATAGTACTGGTGTGTACAGGTCTGTCACTAACACTGGGGTACAGTACTGGGGGGTACAGGTCGGTCACTGTATAACCCTGTGGTGCAGGTCTGTCACTGAATAACACTGGGGTGCAGTACTGGTGTGTACCGGTCTGTCACTGTATAACACGGGTACAGTACTGGTGAGTACAGGTCTGTCACTGAATAACACTGGGGTACAGTACTGGTGGGTACAGGTCTGTCGCTGTATAACACTGGGGTACAGTACTGGTGGGTACAGGTCTGGCATTGTATAACACTGGGTTACAGTACTGGTGGGTACAGGTCTGTCACTGTATAACACGGGTACAGTACTGGTGGGTACAGGTCTGTCACTGTATAACACTGGGGTACAGTACTGGTGGGTACGGGTCTGTCACTGTATAACACGGGTACAGTACTAGTGGGTACAGGTCTGTCACTCTATAACACTGGTGTACAGTACTGGTGGGTACAGCTCTGTCACTGTATAATGATGGGGTACAGTACCGGTGGGTACAGGTCTGTCATTGTATAACACTGGGGTACAGTACTGGTAGGTACGGGTCTGTCGCAGTATAATACTGGGGTACAGTACTGGTGGGTACAGGTCTGTCACTGTATAACACTGGGGTACAGTACTGGTGGGTACAGGCCTGTCACTGTATAACCCTGGGGTACAGTACTGGTTGGTACAGGTCTATCACTGTACAACACTGGTGTACAGTACTGGTGGGTACAGCTCTGTCACTGTATAATGATGGGGTACAGTACTGGTGGGTACAGGTCTGTCACTATAACACAGGTCGAGTACTGGTGGATACAGGTCTGTCACTGTATAACCTTGGGGTACAGTACTGGTTGGTACAGGTCTATCACTGTACAACACTGGTGTACAGTACTGGTGGGTACAGCTCTGTCACTGTATAATGATGGGGTACAGTACTGGTGGGTACAGGTCTGTCACTGTATAACACAGGTCGAGTACTGGTGGGTACAGGTCTGTCACTGTATAACACTGGGGGAGATTACTGGTGGGTACGGGTCTGTCGCTGTACAACACTGGGATACAGTACTAGTGTGTACAGGTTTGTCACTGTATAACCCTGGGGTACAGGTCTGTCACTGTATAACACTGGGGTACAGTACTGGTGGGTACAGGTCTGTCACTGTATAACACTGGGGTACAGTACTGGTGGGTACAGGTCTGTCACTGTATAACACTGGGGTACAGTACTCGTGGGTACAGGCCTGTCACTGTATAACACTGGGGTACAGGTCTGTCACTGTATAACACTGGGGTACAGTACTGGTGGGTACAGGTCTGTCACTGTATAACACTGGGGTACAGTACTGGTGTGTACAGGTTTGTCACTGTATAACCCTGGGGTACAGGTCTGTCACTGTATAACACTGGGGTACAGTACTGGTGGGTACTGGTCTGTCACTGTATAACACTGGTGTACAGTACTGGTGGGTACAGGTCTGTCACTGTATAACACTGGGGTACAGTACTGGTGGGTACAGGCCTGTCACTGTATAACACTGGGGTACAGTACTGGTGGGTACAGGTCTGTCACTTTATAACACTGGGGTACAGTACTAGTGGGTACAGGTCTGTCACTGTATAACACTGGGGTACAGTACTGGTGGGTACAGGTCTGTCACTGTATAACACGGGTACAGTACTGGTGAGTACAGGTCTGTCACTGTATAACACTGGGGTACAGTACTGGTGTGTACAGGTCTGTCACTAACACTGGAGTACAGTACTGGTGGGTACAGGTCTGTCACTGTATAACACTGGGGTACAGTACTGGTGGGTACAGGTCTGTCACTGTATAACACTGGGGTACAGTACTGGTGGGTACAGGTCTGTCACTGTATAACACGGGGTACAGTACTGGTGGGTACAGGTCTGTCACTGTATAACACGGGGTAAACTACTGGTGGGTACAGGTCGGTCACTGTATAACCCTGTGGTGCATGTCTGTCACTGAATAACACTGGGGTACAGTACTGGTGGGTATGGGTCTGTCGCTGTATAACACTGGGGTACAGTACTGGTGGGTACAGGTCTGGCATTGTATAACACTGGGGTACAGTACTGGTGGGTACAGGTCTGTCACTGTATAACACGGGTACAGTACTGGTGGGTGCAGGTCTGTCACTGTATAACACTGGGGTACAGTACTGGTGGGTACGGGTCTGTCACTGTATAACACGGGTACAGTACTGGTGGGTACAGGTCTGTCACTGTATAACACTGGGGTACAGTACTGGTGGGTACAGGTCTGTCACTGTATAACACGGGGTACAGTACTGGTGGGTACAGGTCTGTCACTGTATAACACGGGGTAAACTACTGGTGGGTACAGGTCGATCACTGTATAACCCTGTGGTGCATGTCTGTCACTGAATAACACCGGGGTACAGTACTGGTGGGTGCAGGTCTGTCACTGTAAAAATGTGGTACAGTACTGGTGCGTACAGGACTGTCACTGTAGAACATTGGGGCACAGTACTGATTGGTACAGGTCTATCACTGTATAACACTGGGTTGCAGGTCTGTCAATGAATAACACCGGGGTACAGTACTGGTGGGTACAGGTCTGTCACTGTATAACCCTGTGGTGCAGGTCTGTCAATGAATAACACCGGGGTACAGTACTGGTGGGTACAGGTCTGTCACTGTATTACACTGGGGTACTGTACTGGTGGCTACGGGTCTGTCGCTGTATAACACTGGGGTACAGTCCTGGTGGGTACAGGTCTGTAACTGCATAACACTGGGGTACAGTCCTGGTGGGTGCAGGTCTGTCACTGTATATCACCGATACAGTACTGGTGGGTACAGGTCTGTCACTGTGTAACACTGGTGTACAGTACTGGTGGGTACAGCTCTGTCACTTTATAATGATGGGGTACAGTACTGGTGGGAATAGGTATCACTGTATAATACTGGGGTACAGTACTGGCGGGTACAGGTCTGTCACTGTATAACACTGGGGTACAGTACTGGTCTGTACAGTTCTGTCACTATAACACTGGGGTACAGTACTGGTGTGTACAGTTCTGTCACTGTATAACACTGGGGTTCAGTACTGGTGGGTACAGGTCTGTCACTAACACTGGGGTAAAGTCCTGGTGGGTACAGGTCTGTCACTGTATAACACTGGGGTACAGTACTGGTGGGTACATGTCTGTCACTGTATAACACTGGGGTACTGTACTGGTGGGTACAGGTCTGTCATTGTATAACACTGGGGTACAGTACTGGTAGGTACGGGTCTGTCGCAGTATAATACTGGGATACAGTACTGGTGGGTACAGGTCTGTCACTGAATAACACTGGGGTACAGTACTGTTGGGTACAGGTCTGTCACTGTATAACACTGGGGTACAGTACTGGTGGGTACAGGTCTGTCACTGTATAACCCTGGGGTACAGTACTGGTTGGTGCAGGTCTGTCACTGTACAACACTGGTGTACAGTACTGGTGGGAACAGCTCTGTCACTGTATAATGATGGGGTACAGTACTGGTCGGTACAGGTCTGTCACTGTATAACACAGGTCGAGTACTGGTGGGTACAGGTCTGTCACTGTATAACACTGGGGGAGATTACTAATGTGTACAGGTCTGTCACTGTATAACACGGGGTAAACTACTGGTGGGTACAGGTCGGTCACTGTATAACCCTGTGGTGCATGTCTGTCACTGAATAACACTGGGGTACAGTACTGGTGGGTACAGGTCTGTCCATGTATAACACTGGGGTACAGTACTGGTGGGTACGGGTCTGTCGCTGTATAACCCTGGGGTACAGGTCTGTCACTGTATAACACTGGGGTACAGTACTGGTGGGTACTGGTCTGTCACTGTATAACACTGGTGTACAGTACTGGTGGGTACAGGTCTGTCACTGTATAACACTGGGGTACAGTACTGGTGGGTACAGGTCTGTCACTGTATAACACTGGGGTACAGTACTGGTGGGTACGGGTCTGTCGCTGTATAACACTGGGGTACAGTATTGGTGGGTACAGGTCTGTCACTGTATAACCCTGGGGTGCAGGTCTGTCACTGTATAACATTGGGGTAGAGTACTGGTGAGTACAGGTCTGTCACTGTATAACATTGGGGTAGAGTACTGGTGGGTACAGGTCTGTCACTGTATAACACTGGTGTACAGTACTGGTGGGTACAGGTCTGTCACTGTATAACACGGGGTAAACTACTGGTGGGTACAGGTCGGTCACTGTATAACCCTGGGGTGCAGGCCTGTCACTGTATAACTTTGGGGTAGAGTACTGGTGAGTACAGGTCTGTCACTGTATAACATTGGGGTAGAGTACTGGTGGGTACAGGTCTGTCACTGTATAACACTGGTGTACAGTACTGGTGGGTACAGGTCTGTCACTGTATAACACGGGTACAGTACTGGTGGGTACAGGTCTGTCACATAGAAACATAGAAACATAGAAAATAGGTGCAGGAGCAGGCCATTCAGCCCTTCTAGCCTGCACCGCCATTCAATGAGTTCATGGCTGAACATGAAACTTCAGTACCCCCTTCCTGCTTTCTCGCCATAACCCTTGATCCCCCGAGTAGTAAGGACTTCATCTAACTCCCTTTTGAATATATTTAGTGAATTGGCCTCAACTACTTTCTGTGGTAGAGAATTCCACAGGTTCACCACTCTCTGGGTGAAGAAGTTTCTCCTCATCTCGGTCCTAAATGGCTTACCCCTTATCCTCAGACTGTGACCCCTGGTTCTGGACTTCCCCAACATTGGGAACATTCTTTCTGCATCTAACCTGTCTAAACCCGTCAGAATTTTAAACGTTTCTATGAGGTCCCCTCTCATTCTTCTGAACTCCAGTGAATACAAGCCCAATTGATCCAATCTTTCTTGATAGGTCAGTCCCGCCATCCCGGGAATCAGTCTGGTGAACCTTCGCTGCACTCCCTCAATAGCAAGAATGTCCTTCCTCAAGTTAGGAGACCAAAACTGTACACAATACTCCAGGTGTGGCCTCACCAAGGCCCTGTACAACTGTAGCAACACCTCCCTGCCCCTGTATTCAAATCCCCTCGCTATGAAGGCCAACATGCCATTTGCTTTCTTAACCGCCTGCTGTACCTGCATACCAACCTTCAATGACTGATGTACCATGACACCCAGGTCTCGTTGCACCTTCCCTTTTCCTAATCTGTCACCATTCAGATAATAGTCTGTCTCTCTGTTTTTACCACCAAAGTGGATAACCTCACATTTATCCACATTATACTTCATCTGCCATGCATTTGCCCACTCACCTAACCTATCCAAGTCACTCTGCAGCCTAATAGCATCCTCCTCGCAGCTCACACTGCCACCCAACTTAGTATCATCCGCAAATTTGGAGATACTGCATTTAATCCCCTCGTCTAAATCATTAATGTACAATGTAAACAGCTGGGGCCCCAGCACAGAACCTTGCGGCACTCCACTAGTCACTGCCTGCCATTCTGAAAAGTACCCGTTTACTCCTACTCTTTGCTTCCTGTCTGACAACCAGTTCTCAATCCACGTCAGCACACTACCCCCAATCCCATGTGCTTTAACTTTGCACATTAATCTCTTGTGTGGGACCTTGTCGAAAGCCTTCTGAAAGTCCAAATATACCACATCAACTGGTTCTCCTTTGTCCACTTTACTGGAAACATCCTCAAAAAATTCCAGAAGATTTGTCAAGCATGATTTCCCTTTCACAAATCCATGCTGACTTGGACCTATCATGTCACCATTTTCCAGATGCACTGCTATGACATCCTTAATAATTGATTCCATCATTTTACCCACTACTGAGGTCAGGCTGACCGGTCTATAATTCCCTGTTTTCTCTCTCCCTCCTTTTTTAAAAAGTGGGGTTACATTGGCTACCCTCCACTCCATAGGAACTGATCCAGAGTCAATGGAATGTTGGAAAATGACTGTCAATGCATCCGCTATTTCCAAGGCCACCTCCTTAAGTACTCTAGGATGCAGGCCATCAGGCCCTGGGGATTTATCTGCCTTCAATCCCATCAATTTCCCCAACACAATTTCCCGACTAATAAAGATTTCCCTCAGTTCCTCTTCCTTACTAGACCCTCTGACCCCTTTTATATCCGGAAGGTTGTTTGTATCCTCCTTAGTGAATACCGAACCAAAGTACTTGTTCAATTGATCCGCCATTTCTTTGTTCCCCGTTATGACTTCCCCTGATTCTGACTGCAGGGGACCTACGTTTGTCTTCACCAACCTTTTTCTCTTTACATACCTATAGAAACTTTTGCAATCCGCCTTAATGTTCCCTGCAAGCTTCTTCTCGTACTCCATTTTCCCTGTCCTAATCAAACCCTTTGTCCTCCTCTGCTGAGTTCTAAATTTCTCCCAGTCCCCAGGTTCGCTGCTATTTCTGGCCAATTTGTATGCCACTTCCTTGGCTTTAATACTATCCCTGATTTCCCTAGATAGCCACGGTTGAGCCACCTTCCCCTTTTTATTTTTACGCCAGACAGGAATGTACAATTGTTGTACTTCATCCATGCGGTCTCTAAATGTCTGCCATTGCCCATCCACAGTCAACCCCCTAAGTATCATTCGCCAATCTATCCGAGCCAATTCTCGCCTCATACCTTCAAAGTTACCCTTCTTTAAGTTCTGGACCATGGTCTCTGAATTTACTGTTTCATTCTCCATCCTAATGCAGAATTCCACCATATTATGGTCACTCTTCCCCAAGGGGCCTCGCACAATGAGATTGCTAATTAATCCTCTCTCATTACACAACACCCAGTCTAAGATGGCCTCCCCCCTAGTTGGTTCCTCAACATATTGGTCTAGAAAACCATCCCTTATGCACTCCAGGAAATCCTCCTCCACCGTATTGCTTCCAGTTTGGCTAGCCCAATCTATGTGCATATTAAAGTCACCCATTATAACTGCTACACCTTTATTGCATGCACCCCTAATTTCCTGTTTGATGCCCTCCCCAACATCCCTATTACTGTTTGGAGGTCTGTACACAACTCCTACTAACGTTTTTTGCCCTTTGGTGTTCTGCAGCTCTACCCATATAGATTCCACATCATCCAAGCTAATGTCTTTCCTAACTATTGCATTAATCTCCTCTTTAACCAGCAATGCTACCCCACCTCCTTTTCCTTTTATTCTATCCTTCCTGAATGTTGAATACCCCTGAATGTTGAGTTCCCAGCCCTGATCATCCTGGAGCCACGTCTCCGTAATCCCAATCACATCATATTTGTTAACATCTATTTGCACAATTAATTCATCCACCTTATTGCGGATACTCCTTGCATTAAGACACAAAGCCTTCAGGCTTGTTTTATTAACACCCTTTGTCCTTTTAGAATTTTGCTGTACAGTGGCCCTTTTTGTTCTTTGCCTTGGGTTTCTCTGCCCTACACTTTTCCTCATCTCCTTTCTGTCTTTTGCTTTTGGCTCCTTTTTGTTTCCCTCTGTCTCCCTGCATTGGTTCCCATCCCCCTGCCATATTAGTTTAAATCCTCCCCAACAGCACTAGCAAACACTCCCCCGAGGACATTGGTTCCAGTCCTGCCCAGGTGCAGACCGTCCGGTTTGTACTGGTCCCACCTCCCCCAGAACCGGTCCCAATGCCCCAGGAATTTGAATCCCTCCCTGCTGTCACTGTATAACACTGGTGTACAGTACTGGTGGGTACAGGTCTGTCACTGTATAACACTGGGGTATAGTACTGGTGTGTACAGGTCTGTCACTAACACTGGGGTACAGTACTGGGGGGTACAGGTCGGTCACTGTATAACCCTGTGGTGCAGGTCTGTCACTGAATAACACTGGGGTGCAGTACTGGTGTGTACCGGTCTGTCACTGTATAACACTGGGGTACAGTACTCGTGGGTACAGGTCTGTTGCTGTATAACACTGGGGTACAGTACTGGTGGGTACTGGTCTGTCACTGTATAACACTGGGGTAGATTACTGGTGGGTACAGGTCTGTCGCTGTATAACACTGGAGTACAGTACTGGTGGGTACAGGTTTGTCACTGTATAACCCTGGGGTACAGGTCTGTCACTGTATAACACTGGGGTACAGTACTGGTGGGTACAGGTCTGTCACTGTATAACACTGGGGTACAGTACTGGTGGGTACAGGTCTGTCACTGTATAACACGGGTACAGTACTGGTGAGTACAGGTCTGTCACTGTATAACACTGGGGTACAGTACTGGTGTGTACAGGTCTGTCACTAACACTGGAGTACAGTACTGGTGGGTACAGGTCTGTCACTGTATAACACTGGGGTACAGTACTGGTGGGTACAGGTCTGTCACTGTATAACACTGGGGTACAGTACTAGTGGGTACAGGTCTGTCACTGTATAACACGGGTACAGTCCTGGTGGGTACAGGTCTGTCACTGTATAACACTGGGGTATAGTACTGGTGGGTACAGGTCTGTTGCTGTATAACACTGGGGTACAGTACTGGTGGGTACAGGTCTGTCACTGTATCACACTGGGGTATAGTACTGGTGGGTACAGGTCTGTCACTGTATAACACTGGGGTATAGTACTGGTGGGTACAGGTCTGTCACTGTATAACACTGGGGTACAGTACTGGTGGGTACAGGTCTGTCGCTGTATAACACTGGGGTACAGTACTGGTGGGTACAGGTCTGTCACTGTATAACCCTGGGGTGCAGGTCTGTCACTGTATAATATTGGGGTAGAGTACTGGTGAGTACAGGTTTGTCACTGTATAACACTGGTGTACAGTACTGGTGGGTACAGGTCTGTCACCAACACTGGGGTACAGTACTGGTAGATACAGGTCTGTCACTGTTTCACACTGGGGAACAGTACTGGTGGGTACTGATCGGCCAGTGTACAACACGGGTACAGTACTGGTGGGTACAGGTCTGTCACTGCATAACACGGGTACAGTACTGGTGGGTACGTCTCTATCACTGTATAACACGGCGGTACAGTACTCGTGGGTACCGGTCTGTCACTGTATAACACTGGGGTACAGTACCGGTGTGTACAGTTCTGTCACTGTATAATACTGGGGTTCAGTACTGGTGTGTACAGGTCTGTCACTGTATAACACGGGTACAGTCCTGGTGGGTACATGTCTGTCACTGTATAACACTGGGGAACAGTACTAGTCGTTACCGGTCTGTCACTGTATAACACTGGGGTACAGTACTGGTGTGTACAGTTCTGTCACTGTATAACCCTGGGGTGCAGTTCTGTCACTGTATAACACAAGGGTACAGTACTGGTGGATACAGGTCTGTCACTGTATAACACTGGGGTGCATTACTGGTGTGTACAGGTCTGTCACTGAATAACACTGGGGTACAGTACTGGTGGGTACGGGTCTGTCGCTGTATGATGCTGGGGTACAGTACTGGTGGGTACAGGTCTGTCTCTGTATAACCCTGTGGTGCAGGTCTGTCACTGAATAACACTGGGGTACAGTACTGGTGGGTACAGGTCTGTCATTGTATAACCCTGGGGTGCAGGTCTGTCACTGTATAACACTGGGGTGCAGTACTGGTGGGTACAGGTCTGTCACTGTGTAACACTGGGGTACAGTACTGATGGGTACAGTTCTGTCACTGTACAACATGGGTATAGTACTGGTGGGTACAGGTCTGTCACTGTCTAACACTGGGGTATAATACTGGTGCATACAGGTCTGTCACTGTATAACACTGGGATACAGTACTGGTGGGTACAGGTCTGTCACTGTCTAACACTGGGGTACAGTACTGGTGGGTAAAGGTCTGTCACAGTATACCACTGGGATACAGTACAGGTGGGTACAGGTCTGTTACTGTATAACACGGTAACAGTACTCATGGTTACAGGTCTGTCAGTAACACTGGGGTACAGTACTGGTGGGTACAGGTCTGTAACTGTATAACACTGGGGTGCAGTACTGGTTGGTACAGGTCTGTCACTGTTTAACAGGGGTACAATACTGGTGGGTACAGGTTTGTCACCAACACTGGGGTACAGTACTGGTAGATACAGGTCTGTCACTGTATAACACTGGGGTACAGCACTGGTGGGTACTGATCGTTCATTGTATTACACGGGTACAGTACTGGTGCGTACATCTCTCTCACTGTATAACACTGGGGTACAGGTCTGACACTGTATACCGGGGGTACAGTACTGGTGGGTACAGGTCTGTCACTGTATAATGATGGGGTACAGTACTGGTGGGTACAGGTCTGTCACTATAACACTGGGGTACAGTACTGGTGGGTACAAGTGTGTTGCTGTATAACACTGGGCTACAGTACTGGTGGGTACAGGTCTGTCACTGTATAACACTGGGGTACAGTACTGGTGGGTACAGGGCTGTCACTGTATAACACGGGTCAGTACTGGTGAGTACAGGTCTGTCACTGTATAACACTGGGGTACAGTACTGGTGAGTACAGGTCTGTCACTGTATAACACTGGGGTACAGTACTGGTGGGTACAGGTCTGTCACTGTACAACACCGGGGTACAGTACTGGTGGGTACAGGTCGGTCACTGTATAACACTGTAGTGCATGTCTGCCACTGAATAACACTGGGGTACAGTACTGGTGGCTACAGGTCTGTCACTGTATAACACTGGGGTACAGTACTGGTGGGTACGGGTCTGTCGCTGTATAACACTGGGGTACAGTACTGGTGGGTACAGGTCTGTCACTGTATAACACTGGGGTACAGTACTGGTGGGTACAGGTCTGTCACTATATAACACGGGTACAGTACTGGTGGGTACAGGTCTGTCACTGTATAACACTGGGGTATAGTACTGGTGGGTACAGGTCTGCCGCTGTATAACACTGGGGTACAGAACTGGTGGGTACAGGTCTGTCACTGTATAACACTGGGGTACAGTACTGGTGGGTACAGGTCTGTCACTGTATAACACTGGGGTATAGTACTGGTGGGTACAGGTCTGTCACTGTATAACACTGGGGTACAGTACTGGTGGGTACAGGTCTGTCACTGTATAACATTGGGGTACAGTACTGGTGGGTACAGGTCTGTCACTGTATAACACAGGGTAAACTACTGGTGGGTACAGGTCGGTCACTGTATAACCCTGTAGTGCATGTCTGCCACTGAATAACACTGGGGTACAGTACTGGTGGCTACAGGTCTGTCACTGTATAACACTTGGGTACAGTACTGGTGGGTACGGGTCTGTCGCTGTATAACACTGGGGTACAGTACTGGTGGGTACAGGTCTGTCACTGTATAACACTGGGGTACAGTACTGGTGGGTACAGGTCTGTCACTATATAACACGGGTACAGTACTGGTGGGTACAGGTCTGTCACTGTATAACACTGGGGTATAGTACTGGTGGGTACAGGTCTGCCGCTGTATAACACTGGGGTACAGAACTGGTGGGTACAGGTCTGTCACTGTATAACACTGGGGTACAGTACTGGTGGGTACAGGTCTGTCACTGTATAACACTGGGGTATAGTACTGGTGGGTACAGGTCTGTCACTGTATAACACTGGGGTACAGTACTGGTGGGTACATGTCTGTCACTGTCTAACACTGGGGTACAGTACTGGTGGGTACAGATCTGTAGCTGTAAAAATGGGGTACAGTACTGGTTGATACAGGTCTGTCACTGTATAACCCTGGGGTACAGTACAGGTTGATACAGGTCTATCACTACAACACTGGTGTACAGTACTGGTGGGTACAGCTCTGTCACTGTACAATGATGGGGTACAGTACTGGTGGGTACAGGTCTGTCACTGTATAACCCTGGGGTGCAGGTCTGTCACTGTATAACATTGGGGTAGAGTGCTGATGAGTACAGGTCTGTCACTGTATAACACTGGTGTACAGTACTACTGGTGGGTACGGGTCTGTCACCAACACTGGGGTACAGTACTGGTAGATACAGGTCTGTCACTGTTTCACACTGGGGTACAATACTGGTGGGTACTGATCGGTCATTGTATAACACGGGTACAGTACTGGTGGGTACAGGTCTGTCACTGTATAACACGGGTAAAGTACTACAGTACTGGTGGGTACGTCTCTATCACTGTATAACACGGGAGTACAGTACTGGTGGGTACAGGTCTGTCATTGTATAACATTGGGGTACAGTACTGGTGGGTATAGGTATCACTGTATAATACTGGGGTACAGTACTGGTGGGTACCGGTCTGTCACTGTATAACACTGGGGTACAGTACTGGTGTGTACAGTTCTGTCACTGTATAACACTGGGGTTCAGTACTGGTGTGTACAGGTCTGTCACTGTACAACACAGGTACAGTACTGGTGGGTACATGTCTGTCACTGTCTAACACTGGGGTACAGTACTGGTGGGTACAGATCTGTAGCTGTAAAAATGGGGTACAGTACTGGTTGATACAGGTCTGTCACTGTATAACCCTGGGGTACAGTACAGGTTGATACAGGTCTATCACTACAACACTGGTGTACAGTACTGGTGGGTACAGGTCTGTCACTGTATAACACAGGTATAGTACTGGTGGGTACGGGTCTGTCACTGTATAACACTGGGGTATAGTACTGGTGGTTACAGGTCTGTCACTGTATAACACTGGGGTACAGTACTGGTGGGTACAGGTCTGTCACTGCATAACCCTGGGGTGCAGGTCTGTCACTGTATAATATTGGGGTAGAGTACTGGTGAGTACAGGTTTGTCACTGTATAACACTGGTGTACAGTACTGGTGGGTACAGGTCTGTCACCAACACTGGGGTACAGTACTGGTAGATACAGGTCTGTCACTGTTTCACACTGGGGAACAGTACTGGTGGGTACTGATCGGTCATTGTACAACACGGGTACAGTACTGGTGGGTACAGGTCTGTCACTGCATAACACGGGTACAGTACTGGTGGGTACGTCTCTATCACTGTATAACACGGCGGTACAGTACTCGTGGGTACAGGTCTGTCATTGTATAACACTGGGGTACAGTACTGGTGGGTATAGGTATCACTGTATAATACTGGGGTACAGTACTGGTGGGTACCGGTCTGTCACTGTATAACACTGGGGTACAGTACTGGTGTATACAGTTCTGTCACTGTATAATACTGGGGTTCAGTACTGGTGTGTACAGGTCTGTCACTGTATAACACTGGGGTACAGTACTGGTGGGTACCGGTCTGTCACTGTATAACACTGGGGTACAATACTGGTGTGTACAGTTCTGTCACTGTATAACCCTGGGGTGCAGTTCTGTCACTGTATAACACAAGGGTACAGTACTGGTGGATACAGGTCTGTCACTGTATAACACTGGGGTACATTACTGGTGTGTACAGGTCTGTCACTGAATAACACTGGGGTACAGTACTGGTGGGTACAGGTCTGTCACTGTATAACACAGGTATAGTACTGGTGGGTACGGGTCTGTCGCTGTATAACACTGGGGTACAGTACTGGTGGGTACAGGTCTGTTGCTGTATAACACTGGGGTACAGTACTGGTGGGTACAGATCTGTCACTATCACACTGGGGTATAGTACTGGTGGGTACAGGTCTGTCACTGTATAACACTGGGGTATAGTACTGGTGGGTACAGGTCTGTCACTGTATAACACTGGGGTACAGTACTGGTGGGTACAGGTCTGTCACTGTATAACCCTGGGGTGCAGGTCTGTCACTGTATAATATTGAGGTAGATTACTGGTGAGTACAGGTTTGTCACTGTATAACACTGGTGTACAGTACTGGTGGGTACAGGTCTGTCACCAACACTGGGGTACAGTACTGGTAGATACAGGTCTGTCACTGTTTCACACTGGGGAACAGTACTGGTGGGTACTGATCGGTCATTGTACAACACGGGTACAGTACTGGTGGGTACAGGTCTGTCACTGCATAACACGGGTACAGTACTGGTGGGTACGTCTCTATCACTGTATAACACGGAGGTACAGTACTCGTGGGTACAGGTCTGTCATTGTATAACACTGGGGTACAGTACTGGTGGGTACAGATCTGTAGCTGTAAAAATGGGGTACAGTACTGGTTGATACAGGTCTGTCACTGTATAACCCTGGGGTACAGTACAGGTTGGTACAGGTCTGTCACTGTATAACCCTGGGGTATAGTACAGGTTGGTACAGGTCTATCACTACAACACTGGTGTACAGTACTGGTGGGTACAGCTCTGTCACTGTACAATGATGGGGTACAGTACTGGTGGGTACAGGTCTGTCACTGTATAACACAGGTATAGTACTGGTGGGTACGGGTCTGTCGCTGTATAACACTGGGGTACAGTACTGGTGGGTACAGGTTTGTCACTGTATAACCCTGGGGTGCAGTTCTGTCACTGTAAAACACTGGGGTACAGTACTGGTGGGTACAGGTCTGTCACTGTATAACACTGGGGTACATTACTGGTGTGTACAGGTCTGTCACTATAACACTGGGGTACAGTACTGGTGGGTACGGGTCTGTCGCTGTATGATACTGGGGTACAGTACTGGTGGGTACAGGTCTGTCTCTCTATAACCCTGTGGTGCAGGTCTGTCACTGAATAACACTGGGGTACAGTACTGGTGGGTACAGGTCTGTCACTGTATAACACTGGGGTACAGTACTACTGGTGGGTACAGGTCTCTCACTGTATAACACTGGGGTACAGTACTGGTGGGAACATGTCTGTCACTGTATAACCCTAGGGTACAGTCCTGGTTGGTACAGGTCTATCACTGTACAACACTGGTGTACAGTACTGGTGGGTACAGCTCTGTCACTGTATAATGATGGGGTACAATACTGCTGGGTACAGGTCTGTCACTATATAACACTGTGGTATAGTACTGGTGGGTACGGGCCTGTCGCTGTATTACACTGGGGTGCCGTACTGGAGGGTACAGGTCTGTCACTGTATAGCACGGGTACATTACTGGTGTGCACAGGTCTGTCACTTTATAACACTGGGGTACAGTACTGGTGGGTACGGGTCTGTCACTGTACAATGATGGGGTACAGTTGTGGTAGGTACAGGTTTGTCACTGTATAACACGGGTACAGTACTGGTGGGTACAGGTCTGTCACTGTATAACACTGGGGTACAGTACTGGTGGGTACAGGTCTGTCGCTGTATAACACTGGGGTACAGTACTGGTGGGTACAGGTCTGTCACTGTATAACCCTGGGGTGCAGGTCTGTCACTGTATAATATTGAGGTAGAGTACTGGTGAGTACAGGTTTGTCACTGTATAACACTGGTGTACAGTACTGGTGGGTACAGGTCTGTCACCAACACTGGGGTACAGTACTGGTAGATACAGGTCTGTCACTGTTTCACACTGGGGAACAGTACTGGTGGGTACTGATCGGTCATTGTACAACACGGGTACAGTACTGGTGGGTACAGGTCTGTCACTGCATAACACGGGTACAGTACTGGTGGATACGTCTCTATCACTGTATAACACGGCGGTACAGTACTCGTGGGTACAGGTCTGTCATTGTATAACACTGGGGTACAGTACTGGTGGGTACAGATCTGTAGCTGTAAAAATGGGGTACAGTACTGGTTGGTACAGGTCTGTCACTGTATAACCCTGGGGTACAGTACAGGTTGGTACAGGTCTGTCACTGTATAACCCTGGGGTACAGTACAGGTTGGTACAGGTCTATCACTACAACACTGGTGTACAGTACTGGTGGGTACAGCTCTGTCACTGTACAATGATGGGGTACAGTACTGGTGGGTACAGGTCTGTCACTGTATAACACAGGTATAGTACTGGTGGGTACGGGTCTGTCGCTGTATAACACTGGGGTACAGTACTGGTGGGTACAGGTTTGTCACTGTATAACCCTGGGGTGCAGTTCTGTCACTGTAAAACACTGGGGTACAGTACTGGTGGGTACAGGTCTGTCACTGTATAACACTGGGGTACATTACTGGTGTGTACAGGTCTGTCACTATAACACTGGGGTACAGTACTGGTGGGTACGGGTCTGTCGCTGTATGATACTGGGGTACAGTACTGGTGGGTACAGGTCTGTCTCTCTATAACCCTGTGGTGCAGGTCTGTCACTGAATAACTCTGGGGTACAGTACTGGTGGGTACAGGTCTGTCACTGTATAACACTGGGGTACAGTACTACTGGTGGGTACAGGTCTCTCACTGTATAACACTGGGGTACAGTACTGGTGGGAACATGTCTGTCACTGTATAACCCTAGGGTACAGTACTGGTTGGTACAGGTCTATCACTGTACAACACTGGTGTACAGTACTGGTGGGTACAGCTCTGTCACTGTATAATGATGGGGTACAATACTGCTGGGTACAGGTCTGTCACTATATAACACTGTGGTATAGTACTGGTGGGTACGGGCCTGTCGCTGTATTACACTGGGGTGCCGTACTGGAGGGTACAGGTCTGTCACTGTATAGCACGGGTACATTACTGGTGTGCACAGGTCTGTCACTTTATAACACTGGGGTACAGTACTGGTGGGTACGGGTCTGTCACTGTACAATGATGGGGTACAGTTGTGGTAGGTACAGGTTTGTCACTGTATAACACGGGTACAGTATTGGTGGGTACAGGTCTGTCACTGTATAACACAGTTACAGTACTGGTGGGTACAGGTCTGTCAGTGGATAACACTGGGGTACACTACTGGTGGGTACAGGTCTGTCACTGTATAACACTGGGGTACAGTACTGGTGGGTACAGGTCTGTCACTGTATAACTCTGGGTACAGTACTGATTGGTACAGGTCTATCACTGTATAACACTGGTGTACAGTACTGGTGGGTACAGTTCTGTCACTGTATAATGATGGGGTACAGTACTGGTGGGTACAGGTTTGTCACTGTATAACACGGGTACAGTACTGGTGGGTACAGGTCTGTCACTATAACACAGGCACAGTACTGGTGGGAACAGGTCTGTCACTGGATAACACTGGGGTACACTACTGGTAGGTACAGGTCTGTCACTGTATAACACTGGAGTACAGTACTGGTTGGTACAGGTCTATCACTGTACAACACTGGTGTACAGTACTGGTGGGTACAGATCCGTCACTGTATAACACTGATACATTACTGGTGTGTACAGGTCTGTCACTGTATAACACTGGGATGCAGTACTGGTGTGTACAGGTATGTCACTGTATAATCCTGGGCTGCAGGTCTGTCACTGTATAATGATGGGGTACAATACTGGTGGGTACAGGTCTGTCTCTGTATAACACTGTGGTATAGTACTGGTGGGTACAGGCCTGTCACTCTGTAACACGGGTGCCGTACTGGAGGGTACAGTTCTGTCACTCTATAACACTGCTGTACAGTACTGGTGGGTACAGCTCTGTCACTGTATAATGATGGGGTACAGTACTGGTGGGTACAGGTCTGTCACTGTATAACACAGGTACAGTACTGGTGGGTACAGGTCTGTCACTGGATAACACTGGGGTACACTACTGGTGCGTATAGGTCTGTCACTGTATAATCCTGGGCTGCAGGTCTGTCACTGTATAACACTGGGGTACAGTACTGGTGGGTACAGGTCTGTCACTGTGTAACCCTGGGTACAGTACTGATTGGTACAGGTCTATCACTGTATAACCCTGGGTACAGAACTGATTGGTACAGGTCTATCACTATATAGCACTGGTGTACAGTACTGGTGGGTACAGCTCTGTCACTGTATAATGATGTGGTACAGTACTGGTGGGTACAGGTTTGTCACTGTATAACAAAGGTACAGTACTAGTGGGTACAGGTCTTTCACTGTATAACACTGGGATACAGTACTGGTGTGTACAGGTATGTCACTGTATAATCCTGGGCTGCAGGTCTGTCACTGTATAACACTGGGGTACAGCACTGGTGGGTACAGGTTTGTCACTGTATAATCCTGGGGTACAGTACTGGTGGGTACGGGCCTGTCGCTGTATGATATTGGGGTACAGTACTGGTGGGTACAGGTCTGTCACTGTATAACACTGGGGTACAGTACTGGTGGGTACGGGTCTGTCGCTGTATGATATTGGGGTACAGTACTGGTGGGTACAGGTCTGTCACTGTATAACCCTGTGGTGCAGGTCTGTCAATGAATAACACTGGGGTACAGTACTGGTGGGTACAGGTCTGTCACTGTATAACACTGGGGTACAGTACTGGTGGCTACGGGTCTGTCATTGTATAACACTGGGGTACAGTACTGGTGGGTGCAGGTCTGTAACTGTATAACACTGGGGTACAGTCCTGGTGGGTGCAGGTCTGTCACTCTATATCACCGATACAGTACTGGTGGGTACAGGTCTGTCACTGTGTAACACTGGTGTACAGTACTGGTGGGTACAGCTCTGTCACTTTATAATGATGGGGTACATTACTGGTGGGAATAGGTATCACTGTATAATACTGGAGTACAGTACTGGTGGGTACCGGTCTGTCACTGTATAACACTGGGGTACAGTACTGGTCTGTACAGTTCTGTCACTGTATAACACTGGGGTACAGTACTGGTGGGTACAGGTCTGTCATTGTATAACACTGGGGTACAGTACTGGTAGGTACGGGTCTGTCGCAGTATAATACTGGGGTACAGTACTGGTGGGTACAGGTCTGTCACTGAATAACACTGGGGTACAGTACTGTTGGGTACAGGTCTGTCACTGTATAACACTGGGGTACAGTACTGGTGGGTACAGGTCTGTCACTGTATAACACAAGGGTACAGTACTGGTGGATACAGGTCTGTCACTGTATAACCTTGGGGTACAGTACTGGTTGGTACAGGTCTATCACTGTACAACACTGGTGTACAGTACTGGTGGGTACAGCTCTGTCACTGTATAATGATGGGGTACAGTACTGGTGGGTACAGGTCTGTCACTGTATAACACAGGTCGAGTACTGGTGGGTACAGGTCTGTCACTGTATAACACTGGGGGAGATTACTGGTGGGTACGGGTGTGTCGCTGTATAACACTGGGGTACAGTACTAGTGTGTACAGGTCTGTCACTGTATAACACGGGGTAAACTACTGGTGGGTACAGGAAGGTCACTGTATAACCCTGTGGTGCAGGTCTGTCACTGAATAACACTGGGGTACAGTACTGGTGGGTACAGGTCTGTCACTGTATAACACTGGGGTACAGTACTGGTGTGTACAGGTTTGTCACTGTATAACCCTGGAGTACAGGTCTGTCACTGTATAACACTGGGGTACAGTACTGGTGGGTACTGGTCTGTCACTGTATAATACTGGAGTACAGTATTGGTGGGTACAGGTCTGTCACTGTATAACCCTGGGGTGCAGGTCTGTCACTGTATAACATTGGGGTAGAGTACTGGTGAGTACAGGTCTGTCACTGTATAACATTGGGGTACAGTACTGGTGGGTACAGGTCTGTCACTGTGTAACCCTGGGTACAGTACTGATTGGTACAGGTCTATCACTGTATAACCCTGGGTACAGAACTGATTGGTACAGGTCTATCACTATATAGCACTGGTGTACAGTACTGGTGGGTACAGCTCTGTCACTGTATAATGATGTGGTACAGTACTGGTGGGTACAGGTTTGTCACTGTATAACAAAGGTACAGTACTAGTGGGTACAGGTCTTTCACTGTATAACACTGGGATACAGTACTGGTGTGTACAGGTATGTCACTGTATAATCCTGGGCTGCAGGTCTGTCACTGTATAACACTGGGGTACAGCACTGGTGGGTACAGGTTTGTCACTGTATAATCCTGGGGTACAGTACTGGTGGGTACGGGCCTGTCGCTGTATGATATTGGGGTACAGTACTGGTGGGTACAGGTCTGTCACTGTATAACCCTGTGGTGCAGGTCTGTCAATGAATAACACTGGGGTACAGTACTGGTGGGTACAGGTCTGTCACTGTATAACACTGGGGTACAGTACTGGTGGCTACGGGTCTGTCATTGTATAACACTGGGGTACAGTACTGGTGGGTGCAGGTCTGTAACTGTATAACACTGGGGTACAGTACTGGTGGGTGCAGGTCTGTCACTGTATAACACTGGGGTACAGTACTGGTGGGTACAGGTCTGTAACTGTATAACACTGGGGTACAGTACTGGTGGCTACGGGTCTGTCGCTGTATAACACTGGGGTACAGTCCTGGTGGGTGCAGGTCTGTAACTGTATAACACTGGGGTACAGTCCTGGTGGGTGCAGGTCTGTCACTCTATATCACCGATACAGTACTGGTGGGTACAGGTCTGTCACTGTGTAACACTGGTGTACAGTACTGGTGGGTACAGCTCTGTCACTTTATAATGATGGGGTACATTACTGGTGGGAATAGGTATCACTGTATAATACTGGAGTACAGTACTGGTGGGTACCGGTCTGTCACTGTATAACACTGGGGTACAGTACTGGTCTGTACAGTTCTGTCACTGTATAACACTGGGGTACAGTACTGGTGGGTACAGGTCTGTCATTGTATAACACTGGGGTACAGTACTGGTAGGTACGGGTCTGTCGCAGTATAATACTGGGGTACAGTACTGGTGGGTACAGGTCTGTCACTGAATAACACTGGGGTACAGTACTGTTGGGTACAGGTCTGTCACTGTATAACACTGGGGTACAGTACTGGTGGGTACAGGTCTGTCACTGTATAACACAAGGGTACAGTACTGGTGGATACAGGTCTGTCACTGTATAACCTTGGGGTACAGTACTGGTTGGTACAGGTCTATCACTGTACAACACTGGTGTACAGTACTGGTGGGTACAGCTCTGTCACTGTATAATGATGGGGTACAGTACTGGTGGGTACAGGTCTGTCACTGTATAACACAGGTCGAGTACTGGTGGGTACAGGTCTGTCACTGTATAACACTGGGGGAGATTACTGGTGGGTACGGGTCTGTCGCTGTATAACACTGGGGTACAGTACTAGTGTGTACAGGTCTGTCACTGTATAACACGGGGTAAACTACTGGTGGGTACAGGAAGGTCACTGTATAACCCTGTGGTGCAGGTCTGTCACTGAATAACACTGGGGTACAGTACTGGTGGGTACAGGTCTGTCACTGTATAACACTGGGGTACAGTACTGGTGTGTACAGGTTTGTCACTGTATAACCCTGGAGTACAGGTCTGTCACTGTATAACACTGGGGTACAGTACTGGTGGGTACTGGTCTGTCACTGTATAACACTGGTGTACAGTACTGGTGGGTACAGGCCTGTCGCTGTATAACACTGGGATACAGTTCTAGTGGGTACAGGTCTGTCACTGAATAACACTGGAGTACAGTACTGGTGGGTACAGGTCTAGCATTGTATAACACTGGGGTACAATACTGGTGGGTACAGGTCTGTCACTGTGTAACACGGGTACAGTACTGGTGGGTACAGGTCTGTCACTGTATAACACTGGGGTACAGTACTGGTGGGTACAGGTCTCTCACTGTATAACACTGGGGTACAGTACTGGTGGGTACAGGTCTGTCACTGTATAACACTGGGGTATAGTACTGGTGGGTACAGGTCTGTCACTGTATAACACTGGGGTACAGTACTGGTGGGTACAGGTCTGTCGCTGTATAACACTGGGGTAGAGTACTGGTGGGTACAGGTCTGTCACTGTATAACCCTGGGGTGCAGGTCTGTCACTGTATAATATTGGGGTAGAGTACTGGTGAGTACAGGTTTGTCACTGTATAACACTGGTGTACAATACTGGTGGGTACAGGTCTGTCACCAACACTGGTGTACAGTACTGGTAGATACAGGTCTGTCACTGTTTCACACTGGGGTACAGTACTGGTGGGTACTGATCGGTCATTGTATAACACGGGTACAGTACTGGTGGGTACAGGTCTGTCACTCTATAACACGGGTACAGTACTGGTGGGTACGTCTCTATCACTGTATAACACGGGGGTACAGTACTGGTGGGTACAGGTCTGTCATTGTATAACACTGGGGTACAGTACTGGTGGGTATAGGAATTACTGTATAATACTGGGGTACAGTACTGGTGGGTACCGGTCTGTCACTGTATAACACTGAGGTACAGTACTGGTGTGTACAGTTCTGTCACTGTATAACACTGGGGTTCAGTACTGGTGTGTACAGGTCTGTCACTGTATAACACGGGTACAGTCCTGGTGGGTACATGTCTGTCACTGTATAACACTGGGGTACAGTACTGGTAGATACAGGTCTGTCACTGTTTCACACTGGGGTACAATACTGGTGGGTACTGATCGGTCATTGTATAACACGGGTACAGTACTGGTGGGTACGTCTCTATCACTGTATAACACGGGTGTACAGTACTGGTGGGTACCGGTCTGTCACTGTATAACACTGGGGTACAGTACTGGTGTGTACAGGTCTGTCACTGTATAACACTGGGGTTCAGTACTGGTGTGTACAGGTCTGTCACTGTATAACACTGGGTTACAGTACTGGTGGGTATAGGTATCACTGTATAATATTGGGGTACAGTACTGGTGGGCACATGTCTGTCACTGTCTAACACTGGGGTACAGTACTGGGGGGTACAGATCTGTAGCTGTAAAAATGGGGTACAGTACTGGTTGGTACAGGTCTTGTCACTGTATAACCCTGGGGTACAGTACAGGTTGGTACAGGTCTATCACTACAACACTGGTGTACAGTACTGGTGGGTACAGCTCTGTCACTGTACAATGATGGGGTACAGTACTGGTGGGTACAGGTCTGTCACTGTATAACACAGGTATAGTACTGGTGGGTACGGGTCTGTCGCTGTATAACACTGGGGTACAGTACTGGTGGGTACAGGTTTGTCACTGTATAACCCTGGGGTGCAGTACTGGTGGGTACAGGTCTGTCACTATGTACAGTACGAGTGTGTACAGGTCTGTCACTGTATAACACTGGGGTACAGTACTGGTGGGTACGGGTCTGTCGCTGTATAACACTGGGGTACAGTCCTGGTGGGTACAGGCCTGTCACTGTATAACCCTGGGGTGCAGGTCTGTCACTGTATAACACTGGGGTACAGTACTGGTGGGTACAGGTCTGTCACTGTATTATACTGGGGTACAGTACTGATGGGTACAGGTCTGTCACTGTACAACACGGGTACAGTACTGGTGGGTACAGGTCTGTCACTGTCTAACACTGGGGTACATTGCTGGTGGGTACAGGTCTGTCACTGTATACCACTGGGATACAGTACAGGTGGGTACAGGTCCATTACTGTATAACACGGTAACAGTACTCATGGTTACAGGTCTGTCAGTAACACTGGGGTACAGTACTGGTGGGTACAGGTCTGTAACTGTATAACCCTGGGGTAAAGTACTGGTGGGTACAGGTATGTCACTGTATAACACTGGGGTGCAGTACTGGTTGGTACAGGTCTGTCACTGTTTAACAGGGGTACAATACTGGTGGGTACAGGTTTGTCACCAACACTGGGGTACAGTACTGGTAGATACAGGTCTGTCACTGTATAACACTGGGGTACAGGTCTGACACTGTATAACGGGGGTACAGTACTGGTGGGTACAGGTCTGTCACTGTATAATGATGGGGTACAGTACTGGTGGGTACAGGTCTGTCACTGTATAACACGGGTACAGTACTGGTGCGTACAGGTCTGTCATTGTATAACACTGGGGTACACTACTGGTGGGTACAGGTCTGTCACTGTATCATACTGGGGTACAGTACTGTTGGCTGCAGGTCTGTCACTATAAAACTGGGGTACAGTACTGGTGGGTACAGGTCTGTCACTATAACACTGGGGTACAGTACTGGTGGGTACAGGTCTGTTGCTGTATAACGCTGGGGTACAGTACTGGTGGGTACAGGTCTGTCACTGTATAACACTGGGGTACAGTACTGGTGGGTACAGGTCTGTCACTGTATAACACGGGTACAGTACTGGTGGGTACAGGTCTGTCATTGTATAACACTAGGGTACAGTACTGGTGGAAACAGGTCTGTCACTGTATAACACTGGGGTACAGTACTGGTGGGTACAGGTTTGTCACTGTATAACCCTGGGGTGCAGTTCAGTCACTGTATAACACTGGGGTACAGTACTGGTGGGTACAGGTCTGTCACTGTATAACACTGGGGTACATTACTGGTGTGTACACGTCTGTCACTTTAACACTGGGGTACAGTACTGGTGGGTACAGGTCTGTCACTATGTACAGTACGAGTGTGTACAGGTCTGTCACTGTATAACACTGGGGTACAGTACTGGTGGGTTCGGGTCTGTCGCTGTATGATACTGGGGTACAGTACTGGTGGGTACAGGTCTGTCTCTGTATAACCCTGTGGTGCAGGTCTGTCACTGAATAACACTGGGGTACAGTACTGGTGGGTACAGGTCTGTCACTGTATAACACTGGGGTACAGTACTGGTGGGTACGGGTCTGTCGCTGTATAACACTGGGGTACAGTACTGGTGGGTACAGGCCTGTCACTGTATAACCCTGGGGTGCAGGTCTGTCACTGTATAACACTGGGGTACAGTACTGGTGGGTACAGGTCTGTCACTGTATTATACTGGGGTACAGTACTGATGGGTACAGGTCTGTCACTGTACAACACGGGTACAGTACTGATGGGTACAGGTCTGTCACTGTCTAACACTGGGGTACATTGCTGGTGGGTACAGGTCTGTCACTGTATACCACTGGGATACAGTACAGGTGGGTACAGGTCCATTACTGTATAACACGGTAACAGTACTCATGGTTACAGGTCTGTCAGTAACACTGGGGTACAGTACTGGTGGGTACAGGTCTGTAACTGTATAACCCTGGGGTAAAGTACTGGTGGGTACAGGTATGTCACTGTATAACACTGGGGTGCAGTACTGGTTGGTACAGGTCTGTCACTGTTTAACAGGGGTACAATACTGGTGGGTACAGGTTTGTCACCAACACTGGGGTACAGTACTGGTAGATACAGGTCTGTCACTGTATAACATTGGGGTACAGCTCTGGTGGGTACTGATCGTTCATTGTATAACACGGGTACAGTACTGGTGCGTACATCTCTATCACTGTATAACACTGGGGTACAGGTCTGACACTGTATAACGGGGGTACAGTACTGGTGGGTACAGGTCTGTCACTGTATAATGATGGGGTACAGTTCTGGTGGGTACAGGTCTGTCACTGTATAACACGGGTACAGTACTGGTGCGTACAGGTCTGTCATTGTATAACACTGGGGTACACTACTGGTGGGTACAGGTCTGTCACTGTATAACACGGGTACAGTACTGGTGGGTACAGGTCTGTCATTGTATAACACTAGGGTACAGTACTGTTGGCTGCAGGTCTGTCACTGTATAACACTGGGGTACAGTACTGGTGGGTACAGGTCTGTCACTATAACACTGGGGTACAGTACTGGTGGGTACAGGTCTGTTGCTGTATAACGCTGGGGTACAGTACTGGTGGGTACAGGTCTGTCACTGTATAACACTGGGGTACAGTACTGGTGGGTACAGGTCTGTCACTGTATAACACGGGTACAGTACTGGTGGGTACAGGTCTGTCACTGTATAACACTGGGGTACAGTACTGGTGGGTACAGGTCTGTCACTGTCTGACATGGGTACAGTCCTGGTGGATACAGGTCTGTCATTAACACTGGGGTACAGTACTAGTGGAAACAGGTCTGTCATTGGGGAAGTGACAGTGAAGTGTAATTGCCATATAGTTGATGAGCTGAGAGGTGGTGTGCAGAACTCCTTTGATTGTTGATATAGTGGTTAATTCTGGACAATTGTACTTTCCCCTGTCTAAGTTGTCCAATGTTTCTCCCAGTTGCCAGATTGTCCCTGTGTCCCTCCTGGAGCAATAGGTTCAGCTGCTGGAGCAGTGCAGTGACCCCACATGCACGGAGGTACTCCGTCTCAGTGCTGTCACCTCGCTTGTCCGTGCAGGAGTACGGGTGGTAGAGTGGGCGTTGAAGGCCTCTCTGGGCAGTGCATCACTGTTGGTCAGGTAAGTAATCTGTGCCTTGCTCAATCAATCATGGAACATGAGCTGAGTGACTTATCTCCTGTGACTGTGTCTGAGTGTGGGGCGGTGAGCTCAGATTGAGGGAGGCAATGTCTTGCTCTCACGGCTGGTTTTAAACTGGTGTTGGCAGATGCCCAGCAAGAGCTGAGTGCCCTGTGGTTGCGTGCAGGGTGTGAGGAGACAGGCTGGGACAAAGCAATGGAAGGGAGCTCTCTCAGTTCGTGGGCTGTCGCACTCTTCCAGCATAAAATCTTTTCTTTTGTCGGGTTTTGATATAGCCGATGGGAGAAACTGTTTCATAACAACATAAATAGGAGCAGCTTTCGGCCCCTCGAGCCTCCTCCGCCATTCAATAAGATCATGGCTGATCCGATCATGGACTCAGCTCCACCTCACTACCCACTCCCCATAACCCCTTCTCCCCTTATCGTTTAAGAAACTGTCTATTTCTGTCTTAAATTTATTCAATGTCCCAGCTTCCACAGCTCTCTGAGCAGCGAATTCCACAGATTTACAACCCTCTGAGAGAAGAAATTTCTCCTCATCTCTGTTTTAAATGGGCGGCCCCTAATTCTAAGATTATGCCCCCTAGTTCGAATGTCCCCTATCAGTGGAAACATCCTCTCTGCATCCACCTTGTCAAGCCCCCTCATAATCTTATACATTTCGGTAAGATCACCTCTCATTCTTCTGAATTCCAAAGCGTAGAGGCCCAACCTACTCAACCTTTCCTTATAAGTCAACCTCCTCATCTCCGGAATCAACCCTGTGAACCTTCTCTCAACTGGCTCCAAAGCAAGTATATCGTGTCGTAAATAGGAAAACCAAAACTGCACGCAATATTCCAGGTGTGGCCTCACCAATACCATGTATATAGGTGTAGCAAGACTTCCCTGCTTTTATCCTCCATCCCCTTTGCAATAAAGGCCAAGATTCCATTGGCCTTCCTGATCACTTGCTATACCTGCATACTATCCTTTTGTGTTTCATGTACAAGTACCCCCAGGTCCCGCTGTACTGCAGCACTTCGCAATCTTTCTCTATTTCAATAATAACTTGCTCTTTGATTTTTTCTGCCAAAGTGCATGACTTCACACTTTCCAACATTATACACCATCTGCCATATTTTTGCCCACTCACTGAGCCCGTCTATGTCCTTTTGCAGATTTTTTGTGTCCTCCCATTGCTTTTCCTCCCATCTTTGTATCGTCAGCAAACTTGGCTACATTACACTCAGTCCCTTCTTCCAAGTCGTTAATATAGATTGTAAATAGTTGGGTCCCAGCACTGATCCCTGCAGCACCCCACTGGTTACTGATTGCCCACCCGAGAATTAACCATTTATCCCTACTCTCTGTTTTCTATTAGTTAGCCAATCCTTTATCCATGCTAATATATTATCCCCAACCCCGTGAACTTTTATCTAGTGCAGTAACCTTTTATGTGGCACCTTGTCAAATGCCTTCTGGAAGTCCAAATACACCACATCCACTGGTTCCCCTTTTATCCACCCTGCTCGTTACATCCTCAAAGAATTCCAGCAAATTTGTCAAATATGACTTCCCCTTCATAAATCCATGCTGACTCTGCCTGACTGAATTATGTTTTTCAAAATGTCCTGCTACTGCTTCTTTAATAATGGACTCCAACATTTTCCCAACCATAGATGAGAGACTAACTGGTCTATAGTTTCCTGCTTTTTGTCTGCCTCCTTTTTTAAATAGAGGCGTTACATTTGCAGTTTTCCAATCTGCTGGGACCTCCCCAGAATCCAGGGAATTTTGGTAGATTACAACCAATGCATCCACTATCCCTGCCGCTACTTCTCAAGACCCTAAGATGCAAGCCATCAAATCCAGGGGATTTATTCGCCATTAGTCCCATTATCTTACTGAGTACCACCTCCTTAGTGATTGCAATTGTGTTAAGTTCCTCCCCCCCTATAGCCCCTTGACTAACAACTGTTGGAATATTGTTAGTATCCTCTACCGTAAAGACTGATACAAAATATTTGTTCAGCGTTTCTGCCATCTCCATGTTCTCCATTACTAATTCCCCGGTCTCGTCCTCGGAGGGACCAACATTTACTTTAGCCACTCTTTTTCTTTTTATATACCTATTTCTTGCTATCTGCTTTTATATTTCATGCTAGTTTACTTTCATAGTCTATCTTCCCTTTCTTAATAATTTTTTGAATCATTCTTTGCTGGCTTTTAAAAGCTTCCCAGTCTTCTGTCCTCCCACTAGTTTTGGCCAAAAAGTTATCGTTCAAAAATCTGTTTATCTCCACCTTAAATACATTCAATGACCCAGCCTCCACAGCTCTCTGGGGCAGAGAATTCCAAAGATTCATGACTCTCTGAGAGATGAAATTCCTCCCCATTTCTGTCTTAAATGGGCGACCCCTTATTCTGAAACTATGCCCCCTCGTTCTGGACTCCCTCATGAGGGGAAACATCCTCTCTGCATCTACCCTGTCAAGACCCCTCAGAATCTAATTTGTTTCAATAAGATCACCTCTCATTCTTCTAAACTCCAATGAGTATAGGCTCAACCTTTCTTCATAAGACAACCCTTTCATCTCAGGAATCAACCTTGTGAATCTTCCCTGAACTGCCTCCAATGCAAGTAATGTATTCGCATTGGCTAACTAACAGAAAACAGAGTTGGGATAAATGGGTAATTTTCCGGTTGGCAAACGGTGACTGCTGGGGTGCCGCAGGGATCGGTGCTGGATCCTCAACTATTTACAATCTATATTAATGATTTGGATGAAGGGACCGAGTGTAATGGAGCCAAGTTTGCTGCTGATACAAAGATAGGTGGGAAAGCAAATTGTGAGGAGGACACACAAAATCTGCAAAGGGATATAGACAGGATAAGTGAGTGGGCAAAAATTTGGCAGATGGAATATAATGTGGGAAAATGTGAGTTTATCCAATTTGCCAGTAAAAATAAAGAAGCAAGTTACAATTTAATTGGAGAAAAATTGCAAAGTGTTGCAGTACAGAGGGACCTGGGGGTCCTTGTGCATGAAACAATCCTTAGGATAAGGGGTAAGCCATTTAGGACCGAGATGAGGAGAAATTTCTTCACTCAGAGTTGTGGGCATGTGGAATTGTCTACCACAGAAAGTTGTCGAGGCCAGTTTGTTAGATATATTCAAAAGGGAGTTAGATGTGGCGCTCGCGGCTAAAGAGATCAAGGGGTATGGAGAGAAAGCAGGAATAGGGTACTGAAGTTGCATGATCAGCCATGATCATATTGAATGGTGGTGCAGGCTTGAAGGGCCGAATGGTCTGCTCCTGCACCTATTTTCTACGTTTCTAAACACAAAAAGTTAGTATGCAGGTACAGCAAGTATTCAGGAAGGCAAATGGAATGTTGGCCTTTATTGCAAAGGGAATAGAGTATAAAAGCAGAGAAGTCCTGCTACAACTGTACAGGGTATTGGTGAAACAACATCTGGAGTACTGCGTACAGTTTTGGTCTCCGTATTTAAGGAAGGATGTACTTGCATTAGAGGCAGTTCAGAGAAGGTTCACAAGGTTGATTCCGGAGATGAGGGGGTTGACTTATGAAGATAGGTTGAGTAGGTTGGGCCTATACTCATTGGAGTTCAGAAGAATGAGATGTTAGAACATAAGAATTAGGAACAGGAGTAGGCCATCTAGCCCCTCGAGCCTGCTCCGCCATTCAACAAGATCATGGCTGATCTGGCCGTGGACTCAGCTCCACTTACCCACCCGCTCCCCATAATCCTTAATTCCCTTACTGGTTAAAAATCTATCTATCTGTGATTTGAATACATTCAATGAGCTAGTCTCAACTGCTTCCCTGGGCAGAGTATTCCACAGATTCACAACCCTCTGGGAGAAGAAATTCCTTCTCAACTCGGTTTTAAATTGGCTCCCCCATATTTTGAGGCTGTGCCCCCTAGTTCTAGTCTCCCCGACCAGTGGAAACAACCTCTCTGCCTCTATCTTGTCTATCCCTTTCATTATTTTAAATGTTTCTATCAGATCACCCCTCATCCTTCTGAACTCCAACGAGTAAAGACCCAGTCTACTCAATAAGGTAACCCCCTCATCTCCGGTATCAGTCTCTGTACCCCCTCCAAAGCTAGTATATCCTTCCTTAAGTAAGGTGACCAAAACTGCACGCAGTACTCCAGGTGCGGCCTCACCAATACCCTGTACAGTTGCAGCAGGACCTCTCTGTTTTTGTACTCCATCCCTCTCGCAATGAAGGCCAACATTCCATTCGCCTTCCTGATTACCTGCTGCACCTGCAAACTAACTTTTTGGGATTCATGCACAAGGACCCCCAGGTCCCTCTGCACCGCAGCATGGTGTAATTTTTCCCCATTCAAATAATATTCCCTTTTACTGTTTTTTTTCCCAAGGTGGATGACCTCACATTTTCCGACATTGTATTCCATCTGCCAAACCTTAGCCCATTCGCTTAACCAATCTAAATCTCTTTGCAGCCTCTCTGTGTCCTCTACACAACCCGCTTTCCCACTAATCTTTGTGTCATCTGCAAATTTTGTAACACTACACTCTGTCCCCTCTTCCAGGTCATCTATGTATATTGTAAACAGTTGTGGTCCCAGCACCGATCCCTGTGGCACACCACTAACCACCGATTTCCAACCCGAAAAGGACCCATTTATCCCGACTCTCTGCTTTCTGTTAGCCAGCCAATTCTCTATCCATGCTAATACATTTCCTCTGACTCCGCGTACCTTTATCATCTGCAGTAACATTTTGTGTGGCACCTTATTGAATGCCTTTTGGAAATCTAAATACACCACATCCATCGGTACACCTTATCGAAACATAATTGATAATGACGGAGCTCGACAAGGTGGATGCAGAGAGGATATTTCCACTTATGGGGGAAACTGAAACAAGGGGGCATAGTCTCAGAATAAGGGGCCGCCCATTTAAAACTGAGATGAGGAGGAATTTCTTCTCAGAGTGTTGTAAATCTGTGGAATTCTCTGCCTGAGAGAGCTGGGGAGTCCTTGTACATGAAACACAAAAAGTTAGCATGCAGGTACAGCAAATAATTAGGAAGGCAAATGGAATGTTGGCCTTTATTGCAAGGGGTAAGTCCTGCTCCAACTGTTGGTAAGACCACACGTGGAGTGCTGCGCACAGTTTTGGTCTCCTTATTTGAGGAAGAACATACATAAGAACATAAGAAATAGGAGCAGGAGTAGGCCATACGGCCCCTTGAGCCTGCTCCGCCATTCAATACAATCATGGCTGATCCGATCATGGACTCAGGTCCACTTCCCTGCCCGCTCCCCAAAACACCTTATTCCCTTATCGGTTAAGAAACTGTCTAGCTCTGTCTTAAATTTATTCAATGACCCAGCTTCCACAGCTCTCTGAGGCAGCAACTTCCACAGATTTACAACCCTCTGAGAGAAGAAATTCCTCCTTATCTCTGTTTTAAATGGCGGCCCCTTATTCTAAGATTATGCCCCCTAGTTCTAGTCTCCCCTATCAGTGGAAACATCCTCTCTGCATCCACCTTGTCAAGCCCCCTCATAATCTTAGACGTTTCGATAAGATCACCTCTCATTCTTCTGAACTCCAATGAGTACAGGCCCAACCTACTCAACCTTTCCTCATAAGTCAACCCTCCTCAACTCCGGAATCAACCTTCCAAAGCGAGTATATCCTTTCGTAAATATGGAAACCAAAACTCTACGCAGTATTCCAGATGTGGCCTCACCAATACTGTATAACTGTAGCAAGACGTCCTTGCTTTTATACTCCATCCCCTTTGCAATAAAGGCCAAGATTCCATTGGCCTTCCTGATCACTTGCTGTACCTGCATACTATACTTTTGTGTTTCCTGCACCAGAACTCCCAGGTACTGCAGCACTTTGCAATCTTTCTCCATTTAAATAATAACTTGCTCTTTGATTTTTTCTGTCAAAGTGCATGACCTCACACTTTCCAACATTATGCTCCATCTGCCAAATTTTTGCCCACTCGCTTACCCTGTCTATGTTCTTTTGCAGATTTTTCGTGTCCTCCTCACACATTGCTTTTCCTCCCATCTTTGTATCGTCAGCAAACTTGGCTACGTTACACTCAGTCCCTTCATCCAAGTCGTTAATATAGATTGTAAATAGTTGGGGTCCCAGCACTGATCCCTGCGGTACCCCACTAGATACTGATTGCCAACCTGAGAATGAACCATTTATCCCAACTCTGCTTTCTGTTAGTTAGCCAATCCTCTATCCATGCTAATATATTACCCCCAATCCCGTGAACTTTTATCTTGTGCAGTAAGCTTTTATGTGGCACCTTGTCAAATGCCTTCTGGAAGTCTAAATACACCACATCCACTGGCTCCCCTTTATCCACCCTGTCCGTTACATCCTCAAAGAATTCCAGCAAATTTGTCAAACATGACTTCCCCTTCATAAATCCATGCTGACTCTGCCTGACTGAATTATGTTTTTCAAAATGTCCTGCTACTGCTTCTTTAATAATGGACTCCAACATTTTCTCAACCACAGATGTTAGGCTAACTGATCTATAGTTTCCTACTTTTTGTCTGCCTCCCTTTTTAAATAGAGACGTTACATTTGCAGTTTTCCAATCTGCTGGGACCTCTCCAGAATCCAGGGAATGTTGGTAAATTACAACCAATGCATCCATTATCCCTGCCGCTACTTCTCGTAAGACCCTAGGATGCAAGCCATCAGGTCCAGGGGATTTATCCACCTTTAGTCCCATTATCCAACTGAGTACCACCTCCTTAGTGATTGCGATTGTGGTAAGTTCCTCCCCTCCTATAGCCCCAAGACTATCCACTGTTGGGATATTTTTAGTGTCCTCTACCGTAAAGACTGATACAAAATATTTGTTCAGAGTTTCTGCCATCTGCATTGTAAGGGGATAAAAAATGGTCACTAGAGTGGAGACTGACTGATGGTCACGCTGATGGTCACAAATGGAGATACTGAAGGTAGTGAATTGATCTGACACGTAAAATGGTCCAGATTAAGAGGGCTTATCAGTATTAGGAGATTCTGAGGAATCAGAAGATCCTCTACCTTATGGTATGGATTATTGCCTATTGTATGTAACACTTGCTTATGTAGATAAAGCACACTTATAACAAATTAAGCCTGATGGTTAATGCATCCTTAACCTTAGTAACACTTAACAAGGACAGTAGCGTTCACGTTTGAACTTCTCCCTTGCATATGCTCGTATAATGAAGCCGGTTGAAGCAAAGGTTTCTTTTGTTTGATTCCGTGGTCGTTATAGGTAATCGACACCTCGCCCTCCTTATATCAGGGAGTCCGCCTCGAGGAAGAGAAGTCTCCCTATTACCCCAACATCCACGTTCCCCATTACTAATTCCCCGGTCTCGTCATCTAGGGGACCAACAGTTACTTTAGCCACCCTTTTCCTTTTAATATACCTGTAGAAACTCTTGCTATCTGTTTTTATATTTCGTGCTAGTTTACTTTCATAGTCTAGTTTCCCTTTCTTAATCATTTTTTATTCATTCTTTGCTGGCTTTTAAAAGCTTCCCAATTTTCTGTCCTCCCTCTAGTTTTGGCCACTTTGTATGCCCTTGTTTTTAATTGGATACGGTCCTTTATTTCTTTAGTTAGCCACGGATGGCTATCTTTTCTCTTGCACCCTTTCCCCCTCACTGGAATATTCTTGAGAATTATAAAATATCTCCTTAAATGTACACCACTGTTCATCAACCGTCCTACACTTTAATCTATTTTCCCAGTCCACTTTAGCCAACTCTGCCCTCATAGCTTTTAGTCTCCTTTATTTAAGCTTAGTACGCTGGTTAGAGATCCAACTTTCTCACCCTCCATCTGAATTTGAAACTCAATCATGCTGTGATCACTCATTCCAAGGGGATCCTTTACTAGGAGATTGTTTATTAATCCTGTCTCATTACACAGGACCAGATCTAAGAGAGCCTGCCCCCTGGTTGGTTCCGTGACATACTGCTCAAGGAACCCATCCCTTATGCCCTCTATGAACTCTTCCTCAAGGCTACCCTGACCAATTTGATTTGTCCAATCAATATGGAGATTAAAATCACCCATGATTATTCCCTTTTAACAAGCCCCCACTATTTCTTGGTTTATGCTCCGACCAACAGAGTTGCTACTGTTAGGGGGCCTATAGACTACGCCCACCAGTGACTTTTTCCCCTTATTATTCCTTATCTCCACCCAAACTGTTTCAACATCCTGATCATTTGAGCCAATATCGTTTCTCACTATTACAGTGATACCATCCTTTATCAACAGAGCTACCCCACCTCCTTTTCCTTTCTGTCTGTCCTTCTGAATTGTCAAATATCCCTGAATATTTAGTTCCTGTCCTGGTCACCTTGCAACCAGGACTCTGTAATGGCTATCAGATCATACCCATTTGTATCTATTTGTGCCGACAGCTCATCTATTTTGTTATGAATGCTACGTGCATTTAGACAAAGAGCTTTTAAATTTTTTTTTTTTTAACCCTTTTTTCCTGCTTGTTTCCTCTCTCCTTCAAACTCACTTTCTTCATTTTTGCTTTCTAGTTCCAGTTTTACTCCCCTCCTTACTGAATCTATTTTCAGGTTCCCATCCCCCTGCCAAGCTAGGTTAAACCCTCTCCAACAGCACTAGCAACCTCGCCCCCCCCCCCCCCCCCCCCCCCCCCGCCCGGTGAGGATATTGGTCCCAGCTCTGTTGAGGTGCAACCCGTCCGGCTTGTACAGGTCCCACAGATTTTCTAAATGTCCTGCTACTACTTCCTTAATGATGGACTCTAGCATTTTCCCAATGACAAATGTTTGGCAAACTGGTCTATAGTTTCCTGCTTTCTGTCTCCTTTCTTAAATAGGGGCATTACATTTACGGTTTTCCAGTCCACTGGGACCTCTCCAAAATCCAGGGAATTTTGATACGTTACAACCAATACATCCACTATCTCTGCAGCCACTTCTTGTAAGACCCTAGGATGCAGGCTATCAGGTCCAGGGGACTTGTTCACTTTAATCCTATTAGTTTGCCTCGTACTCTATCTCTAGTGATAGTGATTGTTTTAAGTCCTCCCACCCCCTCCCCCCCAATAGCTCCTTGATTATCCACCATTTCCAGAGGAAGGAGGGTTGGTAGTTTGACGACACAGATTTAAGGTGATTGGCAAAAGAACCAGAGGGGGAGTTGAGAATGTTTTTATGCAGCGAGTTGTGATCGGGAACGCACTGCCTGCAAAAGGGAACTTGGACAAATACTTGCAGAGCTATGGAGAGCGAGTGGGCGAGGGAGATTAATTGGACAGCTCTATCGAAGAGCTGGCACAGGCACGATGGGCTAAATGGCCTCCTGTTCTGTCTGATTTTGTGATTCTGCTCTTGATATTTTTGTTGGGCTTTACGAGCTGCTGATCAGGAATAGCACAGACAAGATTTTGCTTTTAAACTTGTGAAACCCACATTCAGTGGCAGTAACTGCGGAAAGCCAGAGTGCCGAGGGAAGTGCAGAAGACCATGCTCCTCATGGCTGGCCATTCCATTCTGACAAGCCTGATGTGCAGGTGTGGGGTGGTGCTCCTAGAGCAGCAGTGATTGTATCGCTGTGTGGGGTAGTCAGGGACAGTGAGTGCCATGGAGCAAGGAGCTTTAGGACAAGAGACCCCCAAGATGTGGTAAGATGTTACGGTGCAGCACCAACCAAGGACGCAAGTGACCATGATGCACATATATGTATATGAGAATCGGCGTGGACCTCCGGACATTAAATGCTTTAAAACTTTTTCACATTGCCTTAATCCACACACTTTTAGTGCAAATTGTGCTGCAATGCAGCCCATGTAATGACAACATAGGACAGGTATATACACAGCTTGCTGGAAAAATGCAGATTGCTGACCTGCTTGACCGACATCCTGACAGTCTATCCAGCACAGGTGACTGGAGGCCGTCAGCCTGACCCAGCCTGGACAATCCCCCCTCCCCCACCCACTGGCCGACAGCACTGAGCACCATTGTACCATCTGCACTGTCCCGTCAGCTAAGATCAGTTTCCACTGGTCTGTACGGCGCAGTTAGTGCACGGCGCAGTCAGATCCTGTACAGTGGGGTTTAATATCAGACCAGTTGTTCTCTCTCCCTGGTGGTTCGCTTTGAATGAGGGATTGTGCTTGTGCCCAATGCTGGATGAAGCTGACTGTCTTGCTGTGATCTTTCTGACCATTCAGGTTAATAAACGGGGGACTGTGTTTGCTGCAGGACGAGGATCCCAGAGTGAGGACACAGGTGGCCATGTTCGCCACTTGTCCAAGGGCAGCGACGGCGAGTTCATTCACTTCCACAGTAACACTGGTCTGCTTTGTCTGCTCCAGTTCCTGCTGCACAATTGCTGGAACTCTGAGGGAACGTTTGAAATTCTCATGCTCCATATCCCAGCTCCCGATGTGCTTGAAATCCTTGTGGAATTGGAAAATGAGGAGTAAGTTTGCGTTTAGTCTGTGATATTTAATATTGATCGCTACATGCCCTGCTCCCAGAGCCCATGGGCTGATTCCCAGCTAGACCTGCTGACCTTGAGATCGGTATTATCTGCACCTCGTCCCATCACAGGAGGGAAGCCGCTGCCATCGAGGAGAGGAGGAATGGGCCTCAGCTCCCAGTCACCTGCCTGACTCAAACCTCACTAGATAGGTGTGTGGGTCCTCAGATAGTTATAGCCCACCCCCACTGCAAATGTGGGGAACGGAATGAGAACATAAGAATTAGGAGCAGGAGTAGGCCAAAAGGCCCCTCAAGCCTGTTCCACCATTCAATGAGATCTTGGCTGATTTACATCAACTCACCTTCTCGCAAGTCCCCATATTCCTTCATTCCCTTAGTGTTCATAAATCTTTCGATCTCAGCCTTCAACATATACACAGCCCTGTTCATCTCAGTCCCCTTATCCTGAGACTGACCCTTGGTTCCAGACTCTGCAGCCAGGGAAACATCCTCCCTGCATCTACCCTGTAAGAATTTTCTAAGTTTCAATAAGATCACCTCTCATTCTTCTAAACTCCAGAGAATATAGGATCATTCTTCTCAGTCTCTCCTCATAGGACGGCCCTCTCACCCCAGGAATCCATCTGGTGAACCTCCGTTGCACCGTCTCCAGGGCAAGTATATCCTTCCTGAGATAAGGAGACCAAAGCTGTGCACAGTACTCCAGGTGTGGTCTCACCAAGGCCCTGTACAATTGTAGCAAGACTTCCTTATTCTTGTACTCCAACCCCCTGCAATAAAGGCTAATATTGTTAAAGGCAAATCGTGTTTAACCAACTTGATTGAGTTTTTTGATCAGGTTAACAGAGAGGGTTGATGAGGGCAATGTGGTTGATGTGGTGTACATGGATTTCCAAAAGATGTTCAACAAAGTGCCACATAATAGGTTTGCCAGCAAAGTTGAAGCTCATGGAATAAAAGGGACAGTGACAGCATGGATACGAAATTAGCTCAGTGACAGAAAACAGAGAGTAGTGGTGAAGGGTTTTTTTTTGGACTGGAGGAAGGTATACAGTGGTGTTCCCCAGGGGTTGGTTCTAGGACCACTGCTTTTCTTGATCTACGTTAATGACTTGGATGTGGGTGTACAGGGCACAATTTCAAATGTTGCGAATGACACAAAACTTGGAAGTATAGTGAACAGTGAGAGGGATAGTGATAGACTTCAAGATGACAGGTGGAATGGGTGGACATATGGCAGATGAAATTTAACGCAGAAAAGTGCAAAGTGATACATTTTGGTAGAAAGAAGATGGCAGGGCAGGTTGAGAAACGGTTAAACAAGCTTACGAGATCCTGGGCTTCATAAATAGAGGTACAGAGTACAAAAGCAAGGAAGTTATGATGAACATTTATATAACACTGGTTCGGCCTCAACTGGAGTATTGTGTCCAATTCTGGGCACCGCACTTAGAGAGGATGCAGGAAAGATTTACGAGAATGGTTCCAGGGATGAGCGACTTCAGTTACGGGGAGAGACTGGAGAAGCTGGGGTTGTTCTCCTTGGAGCAGAGAAGGTTGAGAGGAGATTTGATCGAGGTGTTCAAAATCATGAGGGGTCTGGACAGAGTAGATAGAGAGAAACTGTTCCCATTGGTGGAAGGGTCAAGAACCAGAGGACACAGATTTAAGGTGATTGTCAAAAGAATCAACAGCAACTTGTATTTATATAGCGCCTTTAATGTAATAAAACATCCGAAGGTGCTTCACAGGAGTGTTTTAAGACAAAACAAATCAATTTGACACCAGAGGCAATGTAAGAAAAAGACTTTATTAAGCAGCGAGTGGTTAGGATCTGGAAGGCTCTGCCTGAGAGGGTGATGGAAGCAGACTCAATCACTGCTTTCAAAAGGGAGTTGGTTAAGTCCCTGAAATTTTAAAAACATTTGCTTCGGAGAAAGGGCGGTGAGTGGGACTGGCTGAGGGGCTCTTGCAGAGAGCCGGCACGGGCTCGACGGGCCCAATGGCCTTATATAAAAACATAAGAATTAGGAACAGGAGTAGGCCATCTAGCCTCTCGAGCCTGCTCCGCCATTCAATAAGATCATGGCTGATCTGGCCGTGGACTCAGCTCCACTTACCCGCCCGCTCCCCGTAACCCTTAATTCCCTTATTGGTTAAAAATCTATCTATCTGTGACTTGAATACATTCAATGAGCTAGCCTCAACTGCTTCCTTGGGCAGAGAATTCCACAGATTCACAACCCTCTGGGAGAAGAAATTTCTTCTCAACTCGGTTTTAAATTGGCTCCCCCGTATTTTGAGGCTGTGCCCCCTAGTTCTAGTCTCCCCGACCAGTGGAAACAACCTCTCTGCCTCTATCTTGTCTATCCCTTTCATTATTTTAAATGTTTCTATCAGATCACCCCTCATCCTTCTGAACTCCAACAAGTAGAGACCCAATCTACTCAATCTATCATCATAAGGTAACCCCCACATCTCCGGAATCAGCCTAGTGAATCGTCTCTGTGCTCCCTCCAAAGCTAGTATATCCTTCCTTAAGTAAGGTGACCAAAACTGCACGCAGTACTCCAGGTGCGGCCTCACCAATACCCTATACAGTTGCAGCAACACCTCCCTGCTTTTGTACTCCATCCCTCTCGCAATGAAGGCCAACATTCCTTTCGCCTTCCTGATTACTTGCTGCACCTGCAAACTAACTTTTTGGGATTCATGCACAAGGACCCCCAGGTCCCTCTGCACCACAGCATGTTGTAATTTCTCCCCATTCAAATAATATTCCCTTTTACTGTTTTTTTTCCCAAGGTGGATGACCTCACATTTTCCGACATTGTATTCCATCTGCCAAACCTTAGCCCATTCGCTTAACCTATCTAAATCTCTTTGCAGCCTCTCTGTGTCCTCTACACAACCTGCTTTCGTACTAATCTTTGTGTCATCTACAAATTTTGTTACATTACACTCTGTCCCCTCTTCCAAGTCATCTATGTATATTGTAAACAGTTGTGGTCCCAGCACCGATCCCTGTGGCACACCACTAACCACCGATTTCCAACCCGAAAAGGACCCATTTATCCCGACTCTCTGCCTTCCGTGCTGTGACCATTCTATGATTCTACCATTTGCCTTCCCAATTGCTTGCAGTACCTGCATGTTAACTTTCTTTGATTCAAATGCAAGGGCACCTAAATTCCTCTGAATTCCAACATTCACGAGTCTTTTAAAAAATATTCTGCTTTTCCATTCTTCTCACCAAAGTGGATAATTTCACTTCCCCACTTTATATTCGATCTGCCACAATTTTGCCCAATCACTTAACCTGTCTGTATCCCTTTGCAGCCTCTCTGTGTCTTCCTCACAGCTTACTTTCCACCTAGCTTTGTATCACCAGCAAACCTGGATATATTATACTTGGTCCCCTCATCCATGTCACTGATATCGATTGTGAATAGCTGAGGCCCCAGCACTGATCCTTGTGGCACTTCATTAGTTTACACCCTGCCATCCTGAAAATGACCTGTTTATTTGTATTCTGTTTTCTGTCGTGAAACAATTCTCAGTCCGTGCTAATATATTACCCCCAATCCTATGAGCCCTAATCTTGTGTAACAACCTCTTGTGTGGTACCTTATTGAATGCCTTCTGAAAATCCAATATACCACATCCACTGGTTCCCTCTTATCCACCCTGCCCGTTACAGCCTCAAAAAACTGTAAGAAATTTGTTAAACGTGGTTTCCCTTTCATAAAGCCGTGTTGACTCTGCCTGATACTGTGATTTTCCAAGTGTCCTGTCACCACATCCTTAATAAGAGATTCTAGCATTTTGCCTACGACTGATGTGAGGCTAACTCGCCTATAGTTCTCGGTTTTCTCTCCTCCCAATTTCCTTTTGAAAATTATTGAATCTGCTTCCATGACCCTTTCAGGCAGTGCATTCCAGATCGTCATAACTCGCTGTGTTTAAAAAAAAAACTGTTTCCTCATGTCACCTCTGGTTCTTCTATCTTAAGTCTGTGCCCTCAAGTTACTGCCGCTGCAAACTGTTTCTTCTTATTTACTCTTTGATCAAAAACATTGATGATTTTGATGAAATCTCCTCTTCACTTTCTCTGCTCTAAGGTGAACAACCCCAGGTTCTCCACATAACTGAATTCCCTCACCCTGGTCCCAGAATGGGCCATACAGTTATATAGCCCTCTTTCCACTCCCAGTGTGGGCCTCACTAGACGAGAATCCACACAGGGACTCCTGGTGTTTGTGTATTTCTGGACTGACCATTGAACCACAATTTCGCTCAGTCTCCTCCAGCGCTGGGTTATAGGAAGCCTCGAGTTATGGGAGCGGGGTCCTGTGATCTTGGGAGCTCCCCTTCTTCCCCAGTCCCTTCCCGTTTCATAGAAACATAGAAAATAGGTGCAGGAGTAGGCCATTCGGCCCTTCGAGCCTGCACCACCATTCAATAAGATCATGGCTGATCAGTTCCTCAGTACCCCTTTCCTGCTTTCTCTCCATACCCCTTGATCCCTTTAGCCGTAAGGGCCATATCTAACTCCCTCTTGAATATATCCAATGAACTGGCATCAACAACTCTCTGCCGCAGGGAATTCCACAGGTTAACAACTGAGTGAAGAAGTTTCTCCTCATCTCAGTCCTAAATGGCTTACCCCTTATCCTTAGACTGTGTCCCCTGGTTCTGTAACATTCTTCCTGCATCTAACCTGTCCAGTCCCGTCAGAATTTTATATGTTTCTATGAGATCCCCTCTCATTCTTCTAAACTCCAGTGAATACAGGCCAGTCGATCCAGTCTCTCCTCATAAGTCAGTCCAGCCATCCCGGGAATCAGTCTGGTGAACTTTCGCTGCACTCCCTCAATAGCAAGAACGTCCTTCCTCAGATTAGGAGACCAAAACTGAACACAATATTCCAGGTGAGGCCTCACCAAGGCCCTGTACAACTGCAGTAATACCTCCCTGCTCCTATACTCAAATCCTATACTCAAGCTATGAAGGCCAACATATCATTTGCCTTCTTCACCGCCTGCTGTACCTGCATGCCAACTTTCAATGACTGATGTAGATGTACCATGACACCCAGGTCTCATTGCAAATCCCCTTTTCCTAATCTGCCGCCATTCAGATAATCTGCCTTTGTGTTTTTGCCCCCAAAGTGAATAACCTCACATTTATCCACATTACAGCATCTGCCATGCATTTGCCCACTCACCTAACCTGTTCAAGTCACCCTGCAGCCTCTTAGCGTCCTCCTCACAGCTCACACCGCCACCCAGTTTAGTGTCATCTGCAAGCTTGGAGATATTACACTCAATTCCTTCATCTAAATCATTAATGTATATTGTAAATGGCTGGGGTCCCAGCACTGAGCCCTGCGGCACCCCACTAGTCACTGCCTGCCATTCTGAAAAGGACCCGTTTATCCCGACTCTCTGCTTCCTGTCTGCCAACCAGTTCTCTATCCACGTCAGTACATTTCCCCCAATACCATACGCTTTGATTTTGCACACCAATCTCTTGTGTGGGACCTTGTCAAAAGCCTTTTGAAAGTCCAAATACACCACATCCACTGGTTCTCCCTTGTCCACTCTACTAGTTACATCCTCAAAAAATTCTAGAAGATTTGTCAAGCATGATTTCCCCTTCATAAATCCATGCCGACTTGGACCGATCCTGTCACTGCTTTCCAAATGCACTGCTATTACGTCTTTAATAATTGATTCCAACATTTTCCCCACTACTGATGTCAGGCTAACCGGTCTATAATTACCTGTATTCTCGCTCCCTCCTTTTTTAAAAAGTGGTGTTCCATTAGCTACCCTCCAGTCCATAGGAACTGATCCAGAGTCGATAGACTGTTGGAAAATGATCACCAATGCATCCACTATTTCTAGGGCTGCTTGCTTAAGTACTCTGGGATGCAGACTATCAGGCCCCAAGGATTTATCGGCTTTCAATCCCATCAATTTCCCTAGCACAATTTCCCGCCTAATAAGGATATCCTTCAGTTCCTCCTTCTCACTAGACCCTCGGTCCAATAGTATTTCCGGAAGGTTATTTGTGTCTTCCTTCGTGAAGACAAAACCAAAATATTTGTTCAACTGGCCTGTCATTTCTTTGTTCCCCATTATAAATTCACCTGAATCTGACTGCAAGGGACCTACGATTGTCTTCACTAATATTTTTCTCGTCACATACCTATAAAAACTTTTGAAGTCAGTTTTTATGTTTCCAGCAAGCTTCCTCTCATACTCTATTTTCCCCCTCCTAATTAAACCCTTTGTCCTCTTCTGCTGAATTCTAAATTTCTCCCAGTCCTCAGGTTTGCTGCTTTTTCTCACCAATTTATATGCCTCTTCATTATATGCCTCTTCTTTAGTTTCCTGGAGGCACTTGACTGCTGGGGTACAGGTTCTATGGGTTCCAACTGTTAATTGCTACCCCTGCAGTGATTCTTGCAATCTGAGTCTCGGCAGCGAATGTCAGGATGATACTCAGCTTTGTGAGGGTCGATGGTACTGATCTCCACCCCGCGCTAACCCAGTACCACACACTGGCACTGGGTGGTGATGCCCCACCCAGCATGCACTGCCCTTGGCCCAGTCTCCGGGTGACACGCTGAATGTCAGCTACCATCACTGTACCTGGATTCTCAGCCCGTGATACGGTCACTGACTGTATCCGGATTCTCAGCCCGTGATACGGTCACTGACTGTATCCGGATTCTCAGCCCGTGATACGGTCACTGACTGTACCCGGATTCTCAGCCCGTGATACGGTCACTGACTGTATCCGGATTCTCAGCCCGTGATACAGTCACTGACTGTATCCGGATTCTCAGCCCGTGATACAGTCACTGACTGTATCCGGATTCTCAGCCCGTGATACGGTCACTGACTGTATCCGGATTCTCAGCCCATGATCCGGTCACTGACTGTATCCGGATTCTCAGCCCGTGATATAGTCACTGATTGTATCCGGATTCTCAGCCCGTGATACGGTCACTGACTGTATCCGGATTCTCAGCCCGTGATATAGTCACTGACTGTATCCGGATTCTCAGCCCGTGATCCGGTCACTGACTGTATCCGGATTCTCAGCTCGTGATCCGATCACTGACTGTATCCGGATTCTCAGCCCGTGACACAGTCACTGACTGTACCCGGATTCTCAGCCCGTGACACAGTCACTGACTGTATCCGGATTCTCAGCCCGTGATATAGTCACTGACTGTATCCGGATTCTCAGCCCGTGATCCGGTCACTGACTGTATCCGGATTCTCAGCCCGTGATCCGATCACTGACTGTATCCGGATTCTCAGCCCGTGATACGGTCACTGACTGTATCCGGATTCTCAGCCCGTGATATAGTCACTGACTGTATCCGGATTCTCAGCCCGTGATCCGGTCACTGACTGTATCCGGATTCTCAGCCCGTGATCCGATCACTGACTGTATCCGGATTCTCAGCCCGTGATACAGTCACTGACTGTATCCGGATTCTCAGCCCGTGATACGGTCACTGACTGTATCCTGATTCTCAGCCCGTGATATAGTCACTGACTGTATCCGGATTCTCAGCCCGTGATCCGGTCACTGACTGTATCCGGATTCTCAGCCCGTGATCCGATCACTGACTGTATCCGGATTCTCAGCCCGTGATACGGTCACTGACTGTATCCGGATTCTCAGCCCGTAATATAGTCACTGACTGTATCCGGATTCTCAGCCCGTGATCCGGTCACTGACTGTATCCGGATTCTCAGCCCGTGATCCGATCACTGACTGTATCCGGATTCTCAGCCCGTGATATAGTCACTGACTGTATCCGGATTCTCAGCCCGTGATCCGGTCACTGACTGTATCCGGATTCTCAGCCCGTGATACGGTCACTGACTGTATCCGGATTCTCAGCCCGTGATATAGTCACTGACTGTATCCGGATTCTCAGCCCGTGATCCGGTCACTGACTGTATCCGGATTCTCAGCCCGTGATCCGATCACTGACTGTATCCGGATTCTCAGCCCGTGATCCAGTCACTGACTGTACCCGGATTCTCAGCCCGTGATACGGTCACTGACTGTACCCGGATTCTCAGCCCGTGATACGGTCACTGACTGTATCCGGATTCTCAGCCCGTGATACGGTCACTGACTGCACCCGGATTCTCAGCCCGTGATCCGGTCCCTGACTGTACCCGGATTCTCAGCCCGTGATCCAGTCACTGACTGTATCCGGATTCTCAGCCCGTGATACGGTCACTGACTGTACCCGGATTCTCAGCCCGTGATACGGTCACTGACTGTATCCGGATTCTCAGCCCGTGATCCGATCACTGACTGTATCCGGATTCTCAGCCCGTGAGACAGTCACTGACTGTATCCGGATTCTCAGCCCGTGATCCGATCACTGACTGTATCCGGATTCTCAGCCCGTGAAAGGGTCACTGACTGTATCCGGATTCTCAGCCCGTGATCCGGTCACTGACTGTACCCAGATTCTCAGCCCGTGACACAGTCACTGACTGTATCCGGATTCTCAGCCCGTGATACGGTCACTGACTGTATCCGGATTCTCAGCCCGTGATCCGGTCACTGACTGTACCCAGATTCTCAGCCCGTGACACAGTCACTGACTGTATCCGGATTCTCAGCCCGTGATACGGTCACTGACTGTATCCGGATTCTCAGCCCGTGATCCGGTCACTGACTGTATCCGGATTCTCAGCCCGTGATATAGTCACTGACTGTATCCGGATTCTCAGCCCGTGATACAGTCACTGACTGTATCCGGATTCTCAGCCCGTGATACGGTCACTGACTGTATCCGGATTCTCAGCCCGTGATCCGATCACTGACTGTATCCGGATTCTCAGCCCGTGATACGGTCACTGACTGGATCCGGATTCTCAGCCCGTGATACGGTCACTGACTGTACCCGGATTCTCAGCCCGTGATCCAGTCACTGACTGTACCCGGATTCTCAGCCCGTGATCCGATCACTGACTGTATCCGGATTCTCAGCCCGTGATACAGTCACTGACTGTACCCAGATTCTCAGCCCGTGATACGGTCACTGACTGTATCCGGATTCTCAGCCCGTGATCCGGTCACTGACTGTACCCGGATTCTCAGCCCGTGATCCAGTCACTGACTGTATACGGATTCTCAGACCGTGATCCGGTCACTGACTGTACCCGGATTCTCAGCCCGTGATCCAGTCACTGACTGTATCCGGATTCTCAGCCCGTGATCCGGTTACTGACTGTACCCGGATTCTCAGCCCGTGATCCAGTCACTGACTGTATCCGGATTCTCAGCCCGTGATACAGTCACTGACTGTACCCGGATTCTCAGCCCATGACACAGTCACTGACTGTATCCGGATTCTCAGCCCATGATACAGTCACTGACTGTACCCGGATTCTCTGCCCGTGATACGGTCACTGACTGTATCCGGATTCTCAGCCCGTGATCCAGTCACTGACTTACCCGGATTCTCAGCCCGTGATCCGGTCACTGACTGTACCCGGATTCTCAGCCCGTGATCCGGTCACTGACTGTATCCGGATTCTCAGCCCGTGAACCAGTCACTGACTGTATCCGGATTTTCAGACCGTGATCCGGTCACTGACTGTATCCGGATTCTCAGCCCTTGATCCGGTCACTGACTGTACCCGGATTCTCAGCCCGTGATCCGGTCACTGACTTACCCGGATTCTCAGCCCGTGATCCGGTCACTGACTGTACCCGGATTCTCAGCCCGTGATCCGGTCACTGACTGTACCCGGATTCTCAGCCCGTGATACGGTCACTGACTGTACCCGGATTCACAGCCCGTGATCCGGTCACTGACTGTATCCAGATTCTCAGCCCGTGATCCGGTCACTGACTTACCCGGATTCTCAGCCCGTGATCCGGTCACTGACTGTATCCCGATTCTCAGCCCGTGATCCAGTCACTGACTGTATCCGAATTCTCAGACCGTGATCCGGTCACTGACTGTACCCGGATTCTCAGCCCGTGATACGGTCACTGACTGTACCCAGATTCTCAGACCGTGATACGGTCACTGACTGTACCCGGATTCTCAGCCCGTGATCCGGTCACTGACTGTACCCGGATTCTCAGCCCGTGATCCGGTCACTGACTGTACCCGGATTCTCAGCCCGTGATACGGTCACTGACTGTACCCGGATTCTCAGCCCATGATCCGGTCACTGACTGTATCCGGATTCTCAGCCCGTGATCCAGTCACTGACTGGATTTGGATTCTCAGACCATGATCCGGTCACTGACTGCACCCGGATTCTCAGCCCGTGATCCGGTCACTGACTTACCCGGATTCTCAGCCCGTGATCCGGTCACTGACTGTACCCGGATTCTCAGACCGTGATCCGGTCACTGACTGTACCCGGATTCTCAGCCCGTGATACGGTCACTGACTGTACCCGGATTCTCAGCCCGTGATCTGGTCACTGACTTACCCGGATTCTCAGCCCGTGATCCGGTCACTGACTGTACCCGGATTCTCAGCCTGTGATACGGTCACTGACTGTACCCAGATTCTCAGACCGTGATACGGTCACTGACTGTACCCGGATTCTCAGCCCGTGATCCGGTCACTGACTGTACCCGGATTCTCAGCCCGTGATCCGGTCACTGACTGTACCCGGATTCTCAGCCCGTGATACGGTCACTGACTGTACCCGGATTCTCAGCCCATGATCCGGTCACTGACTGTATCCGGATTCTCAGCCCGTGATCCAGTCACTGACTGGATCCGGATTCTCAGACCATGATCCGGTCACTGACTGTACCCGGATTCTCAGCCCGTGATCCGGTCAGTGACTTACCCAGATTCTCAGCCCGTGATCCGGTCACTGACTGTACCCGGATTCTCAGACCGTGATCCGGTCACTGACTGTATCCGGATTCTCAGCCCGTGATACGGTCACTGACTGTACCCGGATTCTCAGACCGTGATACAGTCACTGACTGTACCAGGATTCTCAGCCCGTGATCCGGTTACTGACTGTACCCGGATTCTCAGACCGTGATCCGGTCACTGACTTACCCGGATTCTCAGCCCGTGATACGGTCATTGACTGTATCCGGATTCTCAGCCCGTGATCCGGTCACTGACTGTACCCGGATTCTCAGCCCGTGATACGGTCACTGACTGTACCCGGATTCTCAGACCGTGATCCGGTCACTGACTGTACCCGGATTCTCAGCCCGTGATACGGTCACTGACTGTATCCGGATTCTCAGCCCATGATCCGGTCACTGACTGTATCCGGATTCTCAGCCCGTGATCCAGTCACTGACTGGATCCGGATTCTCAGACCATGATCCGGTCACTGACTGTACCCGGATTCTCAGCCCGTGATCCGGTCACTGACTTAACGGATTCTCAGCCCGTGATCCGGTCACTGACTGTACCCGGATTCTCAGACCGTGATCCGGTCACTGACTGTACCCGGATTCTCAGCCCGTGATACGGTCACTGACTGTACCCGTATTCTCAGCCCGTGATCCGGTCACTGACTTACCCGGATTCTCAGCCCGTGATCTGGTCACTGACTGTACCCGGATTCTCAGCCCGTGATACGGTCACTGACTGTACCCGGATTCTCAGACCGTGATACGGTCACTGACTGTACCCGGATTCTCAGCCCGTGATCCGGTCACTGACTGTACCCGGTTTCTCAGCCCGTGATCCGGTCACTGACTGCACCCGGATTCTCAGCCCGTGATACGGTCACTGACTGTACCCGGATTCTCAGCCCATGATCCGGTCACTGACTGTATCCGGATTCTCAGCCCGTGATCCAGTCACTGACTGGATCCGGATTCTCAGACCATGATCCGGTCACTGACTGTACCCGGATTCTCAGCCCGTGATCCGGTCACTGACTTACCCAGATTCTCAGCCCGTGATCCGGTCACTGACTGTACCCGGATTCTCAGACCGTGATCCGGTCACTGACTGTACCCGGATTCTCAGCCCGTGATACGGTCACTGACTGTACCCGGATTCTCAGACCGTGATCCGGTCACTGACTGTACCCGGATTCTCAGCCCGTGATACAGTCACTGACTGTACCAGGATTCTCAGCCCGTGATCCGGTTACTGACTGTACCAGGATTCTCAGACCGTGATCCGGTCACTGACTTACCCGGATTCTCAGCCCGTGATACGGTCATTGACTGTATCCGGATTCTCAGCCCGTGATCCGGTCACTGACTGTACCCGGATTCTCAGCCCGTGATACGGTCACTGACTGTACCCGGATTCTCAGACCGTGATCCGGTCACTGACTGTACCCGAATTCTCAGCCCGTGATCCGGTCACTGACTGTACCCGGATTCTCAGCCCGTGATCCGGTCACTGACTGTACCCGGATTCTCAGCCCGTGATACGGTCACTGACTGTACCCGGATTCTCAGACCGTGATCCGGTCACTGACTGTATCCGGATTCTCAGCCCTTGATCCGGTCACTGACTGTACCCGGATTCTCAGCCCGTGATCCGGTCACTGACTTACCCGGATTCTCAGCCCGTGATCCGGTCACTGACTGTACCCAGATTCTCAGCCCGTGATACGGTCACTGACTGTACCCGGATTCTCAGCCCGTGATACGGTCACTGACTGTACCCGGATTCACAGCCCGTGATCCGGTCACTGACTGTACCCAGATTCTCAGCCCGTGATCCGGTCACTGACTTACCCGGATTCTCAGCCCGTGATCCGGTCACTGACTGTATCCCGATTCTCAGCCCGTGATCCAGTCACTGACTGTATCCGGATTCTCAGACCGTGATCCGGTCACTGACTGTACCCGGATTCTCAGCCCGTGAAACGGTCACTGACTGTACCCAGATTTTCAGACCGTGATACGGTCACTGACTGTACCCGGATTCTCAGCCCGTGATCCGGTCACTGACTGTACCCGGATTCTCAGCCCGTGATCCGGTCACTGACTGTACCCGGATTCTCAGCCCGTGATACGGTCACTGACTGTACCCGGATTCTCAGCCCATGATCCGGTCACTGACTGTATCCGGATTCTCAGCCCGTGATCCAGTCACTGACTGGATCCGGATTCTCAGACCATGATCCGGTCACTGACTGTACCCGGATTCTCAGCCCGTGATCCGGTCACTGACTTACCCGGATTCTCAGCCCGTGATCCGGTCACTGACTGTACCCGGATTCTCAGACCGTGATCCGGTCACTGACTGTACCCGGATTCTCAGCCCGTGATACGGTCACTGACTGTACCCGGATTCTCAGCCCGTGATCCGGTCACTGACTTACCCGGATTCTCAGCCCGTGATCCGGTCACTGACTGTACCCAGATTCTCAGACCGTGATACGGTCACTGACTGTACCCGGATTCTCAGCCCGTGATCCGGTCACTGACTGTACCCGGATTCTCAGCCCGTGATCCGGTCACTGACTGTACCCGGATTCTCAGCCCGTGATACGGTCACTGACTGTACCCGGATTCTCAGCCCATGATCCGGTCACTGACTGTATCCGGATTCTCAGCCCGTGATCCAGTCACTGACTGGATTCGGATTCTCAGACCATGATCCGGTCACTGACTGTACCCGGATTCTCAGCCCGTGATCCGGTCACTGACTTACCCGGATTCTCAGCCCGTGATCCGGTCACTGACTGTACCCGGATTCTCAGACCGTGATCCGGTCACTGACTGTACCCGGATTCTCAGCCCGTGATACGGTCACTGACTGTACCCGGATTCTCAGACCGTGATCCGGTCACTGACTGTACCCGGATTCTCAGCCCGTGATACAGTCACTGACTGTACCAGGATTCTCAGCCCGTGATCCGGTTACTGACTGTACCCGGATTCTCAGCCCGTGATCCGGTCACTGACTGTACCCGGATTCTCAGCCCGTGATCCGGTCACTGACTGTACCCGGATTCTCAGCCCGTGATACGGTCACTGACTGTACCCAGATTCTCAGCCCATGATCCGGTCACTGACTGTATCCGGATTCTCAGCCCGTGATCCAGTCACTGACTGGATCCGGATTCTCAGACCATGATCCGGTCACTGACTGTACCCGGATTCTCAGCCCGTGATCCGGTCACTGACTTACCCAGATTCTCAGCCCGTGATCCGGTCACTGACTGTACCCGGATTCTCAGACCGTGATCCGGTCACTGACTGTATCCGGATTCTCAGCCCGTGATACGGTCACTGACTGTACCCGGATTCTCAGACCGTGATACAGTCACTGACTGTACCAGGATTCTCAGCCCGTGATCCGGTTACTGACTGTACCCGGATTCTCAGACCGTGATCCGGTCACTGACTTACCCGGATTCTCAGCCCGTGATACGGTCATTGACTGTATCCGGATTCTCAGCCCGTGATCCGGTCACTGACTGTACCCGGATTCTCAGCCCGTGATACGGTCACTGACTGTACCCGGATTCTCAGACCGTGATCCGGTCACTGACTGTACCCGGATTCTCAGCCCGTGATACGGTCACTGACTGTATCCGGATTCTCAGCCCATGATCCGGTCACTGACTGTACCCGGATTCTCAGCCCATGATCCGGTCACTGACTTACCCGGATTCTCAGCCCGTGATCCGGTCACTGACTGTACCCGGATTCTCAGACCGTGATCCGGTCACTGACTGTACCCGGATTCTCAGCCCGTGATACGGTCACTGACTGTACCCGTATTCTCAGCCCGTGATCCGGTCACTGACTTACCCGGATTCTCAGCCCGTGATCTGGTCACTGACTGTACCCGGATTCTCAGCCCGTGATACGGTCACTGACTGTACCCGGATTCTCAGACCGTGATACGGTCACTGACTGTACCCGGATTCTCAGCCCGTGATCCGGTCACTGACTGTACCCGGTTTCTCAGCCCGTGATCCGGTCACTGACTGCACCCGGATTCTCAGCCCGTGATACGGTCACTGACTGTACCCGGATTCTCAGCCCATGATCCGGTCACTGACTGTATCCGGATTCTCAGCCCGTGATCCAGTCACTGACTGGATCCGGATTCTCAGACCATGATCCGGTCACTGACTGTACCCGGATTCTCAGCCCGTGATCCGGTCACTGACTTACCCAGATTCTCAGCCCGTGATCCGGTCACTGACTGTACCCGGATTCTCAGACCGTGATCCGGTCACTGACTGTACCCGGATTCTCAGCCCGTGATACGGTCACTGACTGTACCCGGATTCTCAGACCGTGATCCGGTCACTGACTGTACCCGGATTCTCAGCCCGTGATACAGTCACTGACTGTACCAGGATTCTCAGCCCGTGATCCGGTTACTGACTGTACCAGGATTCTCAGACCGTGATCCGGTCACTGACTTACCCGGATTCTCAGCCCGTGATACGGTCATTGACTGTATCCGGATTCTCAGCCCGTGATCCGGTCACTGACTGTACCCGGATTCTCAGCCCGTGATACGGTCACTGACTTACCCGGATTCTCAGCCCGTGATCCGGTCACTGACTGTACCCAGATTCTCAGACCGTGATACGGTCACTGACTGTACCCGGATTCTCAGCCCGTGATACGGTCACTGACTGTACCCGGATTCACAGCCCGTGATCCGGTCACTGACTGTACCCAGATTCTCAGCCCGTGATCCGGTCACTGACTTACCCGGATTCTCAGCCCGTGATCCGGTCACTGACTGTATCCCGATTCTCAGCCCGTGATCCAGTCACTGACTGTATCCGGATTCTCAGACCGTGATCCGGTCACTGACTGTACCCGGATTCTCAGCCCGTGAAACGGTCACTGACTGTACCCAGATTTTCAGACCGTGATACGGTCACTGACTGTACCCGGATTCTCAGCCCGTGATCCGGTCACTGACTGTACCCGGATTCTCAGCCCGTGATCCGGTCACTGACTGTACCCGGATTCTCAGCCCGTGATACGGTCACTGACTGTACCCGGATTCTCAGCCCATGATCCGGTCACTGACTGTATCCGGATTCTCAGCCCGTGATCCAGTCACTGACTGGATCCGGATTCTCAGACCATGATCCGGTCACTGACTGTACCCGGATTCTCAGCCCGTGATCCGGTCACTGACTTACCCGGATTCTCAGCCCGTGATCCGGTCACTGACTGTACCCGGATTCTCAGACCGTGATCCGGTCACTGACTGTACCCGGATTCTCAGCCCGTGATACGGTCACTGACTGTACCCGGATTCTCAGCCCGTGATCCGGTCAATGACTTACCCGGATTCTCAGCCCGTGATCCGGTCACTGACTGTACCCAGATTCTCAGACCGTGATACGGTCACTGACTGTACCCGGATTCTCAGCTCGTGATCCGGTCACTGACTGTACCCGGATTCTCAGCCCGTGATCCGGTCACTGACTGTACCCGGATTCTCAGCCCGTGATACGGTCACTGACTGTACCCGGATTCTCAGCCCATGATCCGGTCACTGACTGTATCCGGATTCTCAGCCCGTGATCCAGTCACTGACTGGATCCGGATTCTCAGACCATGATCCGGTCACTGACTGTACCCGGATTCTCAGCCCGTGATCCGGTCACTGACTTACCCGGATTCTCAGCCCGTGATCCGGTCACTGACTGTACCCGGATTCTCAGACCGTGATCCGGTCACTGACTGTACCCGGATTCTCAGCCCGTGATACGGTCACTGACTGTACCCGGATTCTCAGACCGTGATCCGGTCACTGACTGTACCCGGATTCTCAGCCCGTGATACAGTCACTGACTGTACCAGGATTCTCAGCCCGTGATCCGGTTACTGACTGTACCCGGATTCTCAGACCGTGATCCGGTCACTGACTTACCCGGATTCTCAGCCCGTGATACGGTCATTGACTGTATCCGGATTCTCAGCCCGTGATCCGGTCACTGACTGTACCCGGATTCTCAGCCCGTGATACGGTCACTGACTGTACCCGGATTCTCAGACCGTGATCCGGTCACTGACTGTACCCGGATTCTCAGCCCGTGATACGGTCACTGACTGTACCCGGATTCTCAGACCGTGATCCGGTCACTGACTGTACCCGGATTCTCAGCCCGTGATACGGTCACTGACTGTACCAGGATTCTCAGCCCGTGATCCGGTTACTGACTGTACCCGGATTCTCAGACCGTGATCCGGTCACTGACTTACCCGGATTATCAGCCCATGATCCGGTCACTGACTGTATCCGGATTCTCAGCCCGTGATCCAGTCATTGACTGTATCCGGATTCTCAGCCCGTGATCCGGTCACTGACTGTACCCGGATTCTCAGCCCGTGATACGGTCACTGACTGTACCCGGATTCTCAGACCGTGATCCGGTCACTGACTGTACCCGGATTCTCAGCCCGTGATACGGTCACTGACTGTACCCGGATTCTCAGACCGTGATCCGGTCACTGACTGTACCCGGATTCTCAGCCCGTGATACAGTCACTGACTGTACCCGGATTCTCAGTCCGTGATCCGGTCCCTGACTGTACCCGGATTCTCAGCCCGTGATACGGTCACTGACTGTACCCGGATTCTCAGTCCGTGATCCGGTCACTGACTGTATCCGGATTCTCAGCCCGTGATATAGTCACTGACTGTATCCGGATTCTCAGCCCGTGATCCGGTCACTGACTGTATCCGGATTCTCAGCCCGTGATACGGTCACTGACTGTATCCGGATTCTCAGCCCGTGATATAGTCACTGACTGTATCCGGATTCTCAGCCCGTGATCCAGTCACTGACTGTACCCGGATTCTCAGCCCGTGATACGGTCACTGACTGTATCCGGATTCTCAGCCCGTGATACGGTCACTGACTGTACCCGGATTCTCAGCCCGTGATCCGGTCCCTGACTGTACCCGGATTCTCAGCCCGTGATACTGTCACTGACTGTATCCGGATTCTCAGCGCGTGATACGGTCACTGACTGTACCCGGATTCTCAGCCCGTGATACGGTCACTGACTGTATCCGGATTCTCAGCCCGTGACACAGTCACTGACTGTACCCGGATTCTCAGCCCGTGATACGGTCACTGACTGAATCCGGATTCTCAGCCCATGATACAGTCACTGACTGTATCCGGATTCTCAGCCCGTGATACGGTCACTGACTGTATCCGGATTCTCAGCCCGTGATACGGTCACTGACTGTACCCGGATTCTCAGCCCGTGATACGGTCACTGACTGTATCCGGATTCTCAGCCCGTGATCCAGTCACTGACTTACCCGGATTCTCAGCCCGTGATACGGTCACTGACTGTACCCGGATTCTCAGCCCGTGATACGGTCACTGACTGTATCCGGATTCTCAGCCCGTGATCCGATCACTGACTGTATCCGGATTCTCAGCCCGTGATACAGTCACTGACTGTATCCGGATTCTCAGCCCGTGATCCGATCACTGACTGTATCCGGATTCTCAGCCCGTGATACGGTCACGGACTGTATCCGGATTCTCAGCCCGTGATCAGGTCACTGACTGTACCCAGATTCTCAGCCCGTGACACAGTCACTGACTGTATCCGGATTCTCAGCCCGTGATACGGTCACTGACTGTATCCGGATTCTCAGCCCGTGATCCGGTCACTGACTGTACCCAGATTCTCAGCCCGTGACACAGTCACTGACTGTATCCGGATTCTCAGCCCGTGATACGGTCACTGACTGTATCCGGATTCTCAGCCCGTGATCCGGTCACTGACTGTATCCGGATTCTCAGCCCGTGATACGGTCACTGACTGTGCCCAGATTCTCAGCCCGTGATACAGTCACTGACTGTATCCGGATTCTCAGCCCGTGATACAGTCACTGACTGTATCCGGATTCTCAGCCCGTGATACGGTCACTGACTGTATCCGGATTCTCAGCCCGTGATCCGATCACTGACTGTATCCGGATTCTCAGCCCGTGATACGGTCACTGACTGTATCCGGATTCTCAGCCCGTGATACGGTCACTGACTGTACCCGGATTCTCAGCCCGTGATCCAGTCACTGACTGTACCCGGATTCTCAGCCCGTGATCCGATCACTGACTGTATCCGGATTCTCAGCCCGTGATACAGTCACTGACTGTACCCAGATTCTCAGCCCGTGATCCAGTCACTGACTGTTTCCGGATTCTCAGACCGTGATCCGGTCACTGACTGTACCCGGATTCTCAGCCCGTGATCCGGTTACTGACTGTATCCGGATTCTCAGCCCGTGATCCGGTTACTGACTGTACCCGGATTCTCAGCCCGTGATCCAGTCACTGACTGTATCCGGATTCTCAGCCCGTGATACAGTCACTGACTGTACCCGGATTCTCAGCCCATGAAACAGTCACTGACTGTATCCGGATTCTCAGCCCATGATACGGTCACTGACTGTACCCGGATTCTCAGTCCGTGATACGGTCACTGACTGTATCCGGATTCTCAGCCCGTGATCCAGTCACTGACTTACCCGGATTCTCAGCCCGTGATCCGGTCACTGACTGTACCCGGATTCTCAGCCCATGATCCGGTCACTGACTGTATCCGGATTCTCAGCCCGTGATCCAGTCACTGACTGTATCCGGATTCTCAGACCGTGATCCGGTCACTGACTGTATCCGGATTCTCAGCCCTTGATCCGGTCACTGACTGCACCCGAATTCTCAGCCCGTGATCCGGTCACTGACTTACCCGGATTCTCAGCCCGTGATCCGGTCACTGACTGTACCCGGATTCTCAGCCCGTGATCCGGTCACTGACTTACCCGGATTCTCAGCCCGTGATCCGGTCACTGACTGTACCCGGATTCTCAGCCCGTGATACGGTCACTGACTGTACCCGGATTCTCAGCCCGTGATCCGGTCACTGACTGTACCCGGATTCTCAGCCCGTGATCCGGTCACTGACTGTACCCGGATTCTCAGCCCATGATCCGGTCACTGACTGTATCCGGATTCTCAGCCCGTGATCCAGTCACTGACTGGATCCGGATTCTCAGACCATGATCCGGTCACTGACTGTACCCGGATTCTCAGCCCGTGATCCGGTCACTGACTTACCTGGATTCTCAGCCCGTGATCCGGTCACTGACTGTACCCGGATTCTCAGACTGTGATCCGGTCACTGACTGTACCCGGATTCTCAGCCCGTGATACGGTCACTGACTGTACCCGGATTCTCAGACCGTGATCCGGTCACTGACTGTACCCGGATTCTCAGCCCGTGATACAGTCACTGACTGTACCCGGATTCTCAGACCGTGATCCGGTCACTGACTGTACCCGGATTTTCAGCCCGTGATACGGTCACTGACTGTACCCGGATTCTCAGTCCGTGATCCGGTCCCTGACTGTACCCGGATTCTCAGCCCGTGATACGGTCACTGACTGTACCCGGATTCTCAGCCCGTGATACGGTCACTGACTGTACCCGGATTCTCAGACCGTGATCCGGTCACTGACTGTACCCGGATTCTCAGCCCGTGATCCAGTCACTGACTGTACCAGGATTCTCAGCCCGTGATCCGGTTACTGACTGTACCCGGATTCTCAGACCGTGATCCGGTCACTGACTTACCCGGATTCTCAGCCCGTGATACGGTCATTGACTGTATCCGGATTCTCAGCCCGTGATCCGGTCACTGACTGTACCCGGATTCTCAGCCCGTGATACGGTCACTGACTGTACCCGGATTCTCAGACCGTGATCCGGTCACTGACTGTACCCGGATTCTCAGCCCGTGATCCGGTCACTGACTGTACCCGGATTCTCAGACCGTGATCCGGTCACTGACTGTACCCGGATTCTCAGCCCGTGATACGGTCACTGACTGTACCCGGATTCTCAGACCGTGATCCGGTCACTGACTGTACCCGGATTCTCAGCCCGTGATACGGTCACTGACTGTACCAGGATTCTCAGCCCGTGATCCGGTTACTGACTGTACCTGGATTCTCAGACCGTGATCCGGTCACTGACTTAGCCGGATTCTCAGCCCGTGATACGGTCACTGACTGTACCCGGATTATCAGCCCATGATCCGGTCACTGACTGTATCCGGATTCTCAGCCCGTGATCCAGTCATTGACTGTATCCGGATTCTCAGCCCGTGATCCGGTCACTGACTGTACCCGGATTCTCAGCCCGTGATACGGTCACTGACTGTACCCGGATTCTCAGACCGTGATCCAGTCACTGACTGTACTCGGATTCTCAGTCCGTGATACGGTCACTGACTGTACCCGGATTCTCAGTCCGTGATCCGGTCCCTGACTGTACCCGGATTCTCAGCCCGTGATACGGTCACTGACTGTACCCGGATTCTCAGTCCGTGATCCGGTCACTGACGGTACCCGGATTCTCAGCCCGTGATACGGTCACTGACTGTACCCGGATTCTCAGACCGTGATCCGGTCACTGACTGTACCCGGATTCTCAGCCCGTGATACGGTCACTGACTGTACCCGGATTCTCAGCCCGTGATACGGTCACTGACTGTACCCGGATTCTCAGCCCGTGATCCGGTCACTGACTGTACCCGGATTCTCAGCCCGTGATACGGTCACTGACTGTACCCGGATTCTCAGACCGTGATCCGGTCACTGACTGTACCCGGATTCTCAGCCCGTGATACGGTCACTGACTGTACCCGGATTCTCAGTCCGTGATCCGGTCACTGACTGTACCCGGATTCTCAGCCCGTGATATGGTCACTGACTGTACCCGGATTCTCAGACCATGATCCGGTCACTGACTGTCCACGGATTCTCAGCCCGTGATACGGTCACTGACTGTACCCGGATTCTCAGCCCGTGATACAGTCACTGACTGTACCAGGATTCTCAGCCCGTGATCTGATCACTGACTGTACCCACATTCGCAGCCCTTGATACGGTCACTGACTGGACCCGGATTCTCAGACCGTGATCCGGTCACTGACTGTATCCGGATTCTCAGCCCGTGATACGGTCAATGACTGTACCAGGATTCTCAGACCGTGATCCGGTCACTGACTGTATCCGGATTCTCAGCCCGTGATACGGTCACTGACTGGATCCGGATTCTCAGACCATGATCCGGTCACTGACTGTACCCGGATTCTCAGCCCGTGATCCGGTCACTGACTTACCCGGATTCTCAGCCCGTGATCCGGTCACTGACTGTACCCGGATTCTCAGACCGTGATCCGGTCACTGACTTACCCGGATTCTCAGCCCGTGATACGGTCATTGACTGTATCCGGATTCTCAGCCCGTGATCCGGTCACTGACTGTACCCGGATTCTCAGCCCGTGATACGGTCACTGACTGTACCCGGATTCTCAGACCGTGATCCGGTCACTGACTGTACCCGGATTCTCAGCCCGTGATCCGGTCACTGACTGTACCCGGATTCTCAGCCCGTGATCCGGTCACTGACTGTACCCGGATTCTCAGCCCGTGATACGGTCACTGACTGTACCCGGATTCTCAGACCGTGATCCGGTCACTGACTGTATCCGGATTCTCAGCCCGTGATACGGTCAATGACTGTACCAGGATTCTCAGACCGTGATCCGGTCACTGACTGTATCCGGATTCTCAGCCCGTGATACGGTCACTGACTGTACCCGGATTCTCAGACCGTGATCCGGTCACTGACTTACCCGGATTCTCAGCCCGTGATACGGTCACTGACTGTACCCTGATTATCAGCCCATGATCCGGTCACTGACTGTATCCGGATTCTCAGCCCGTGATCCAGTCATTGACTGTATCCGGATTCTCAGCCCGTGATCCGGTCACTGACTGTACCCGGAATCTCAGCCCGTGATACGGTCACTGACTGTACCCGGATTCTCAGACCGTGATCCGGTCACTGACTGCACCCGGATTCTCAGCCCGTGATACAGTCACTGACTGTACCAGGATTCTCAGCCCGTGATCCGGTCACTGACTTACCCGGATTCTCAGCCCGTGATCCGGTCACTGACTGTACCCGGATTCTCAGACCGTGATCCGGTCACTGACTTACCCGGATTCTCAGCCCGTGATACGGTCATTGACTGTATCCGGATTCTCAGCCCGTGATCCGGTCACTGACTGTACCCGGATTCTCAGCCCGTGATACGGTCACTGACTGTACCCGGATTCTCAGACCGTGATCCGGTCACTGACTGTACCCGGATTCTCAGCCCGTGATCCGGTCACTGACTGTACCCGGATTCTCAGCCCGTGATCCGGTCACTGACTGTACCCGGATTCTCAGCCCGTGATACGGTCACTGACTGTACCCGGATTCTCAGACCGTGATCCGGTCACTGACTGTATCCGGATTCTCAGCCCGTGATACGGTCAATGACTGTACCAGGATTCTCAGACCGTGATCCGGTCACTGACTGTATCCGGATTCTCAGCCCGTGATACGGTCACTGACTGTACCCGGATTCTCAGACCGTGATCCGGTCACTGACTTACCCGGATTCTCAGCCCGTGATACGGTCACTGACTGTACCCTGATTATCAGCCCATGATCCGGTCACTGACTGTATCCGGATTCTCAGCCCGTGATCCAGTCATTGACTGTATCCGGATTCTCAGCCCGTGATCCGGTCACTGACTGTACCCGGAATCTCAGCCCGTGATACGGTCACTGACTGTACCCGGATTCTCAGACCGTGATCCGGTCACTGACTGCACCCGGATTCTCAGCCCGTGATACAGTCACTGACTGTACCAGGATTCTCAGCCCGTGATCCGGTTACTGACTGTACCCGGATTCTCAGACCGTGATCCGGTCACTGACTTACCCGGATTCTCAGCCCGTGATACGGTCACTGACTGTACCCGGATTATCAGCCCATGATCCGGTCACTGACTGTATCCGGATTCTCAGCCCGTGATCCAGTCATTGACTGTACCCGGATTCTCAGTCCGTGATACGGTCACTGACTGTACCCGGATTCTCAGTCCGTGATCCGGTCCCTGACTGTACCCGGATTCTCAGCCCGTGATACGGTCACTGACTGTATCCGGATTCTCAGTCCCTGATCCGGTCACTGACTGTACCCGGATTCTCAGCCCGTGATACGGTCACTGACTGTACCCGGATTCTCAGACCGTGATCCGGTCACTGACTGTACCCGGATTCTCAGCCCGTGATATGGTCACTGACTGTACCCGGATTCTCAGCCCGTGATACGGTCACTGACTGTACCCGGATTCTCAGCCCGTGATCCGGTCACTGACTGTACCCGGATTCTCAGCCCGTGATACGGTCACTGACTGTACCCGGATTCTCAGACCGTGATCCGGTCACTGACTGTACCCGGATTCTCAGCCCGTGATACGGTCACTGACTGTACCCGGATTCTCAGTCCGTGATCCGGTCACTGACTGTACCCGGATTCTCAGCCCGTGATACGGTCACTGACTGTACCCGGATTCTCAGACCGTGATCCGGTCACTGACTGTCCACGGATTCTCAGCCCGTGATACGGTCACTGACTGTACCCGGATTCTCAGCCCGTGATACAGTCACTGACTGTACCAGGATTCTCAGCCCGTGATCTGATCACTGACTGTACCCGCATTCGCAGCCCTTGATACGGTCACTGACTGGACCCGGATTCTCAGACCGTGATCCGGTCACTGACTGTATCCGGATTCTCAGCCCGTGATACGGTCAATGACTGTACCAGGATTCTCAGACCGTGATCCGGTCACTGACTGTATCCGGATTCTCAGCCCGTGATCCAGTCACTGACTCTACCCGGATTCTCAGCCCGTGATCCGGTCACTGACTTACCCGGATTCTCCGCCCGTGATCCGGTCACTGACTGTACCCGGATTCTCAGCCCGTGATCCGGTCACTGACTGTACCCGGATTCTCAGCCCGTGATACGGTCACTGACTGTACCCGGATTCTCAGACCGTGATCCGGTCACTGACTGTACCCGGATTCTCAGCCCGTGATACGGTCACTGACTGTACCCGGATTCTCAGCCCGTGATCCGGTCACTGACTGTACCCGGATTCTCAGCCCGTGATACGGTCACTGACTGTACCCGGATTCTCAGCCCGTGATACAGTCACTGACTGTACCAGGATTCTCAGCCCGTGATCTGATCACTGACTGTACCCGGATTCTCAGCCCGTGATACGGTCACTGACTGTACCAAGATTCTCAGCCCGTGATCCGGTCACTGACTGTACCCGGATTCTCAGCCCGTGATACGGTCACTGACTGTACCCGGATTCTCAGCCCATGATCCGGTCACTGACTGTATCCGGATTCTCAGCCCGTGATCCAGTCACTGACTGGATCCGGATTCTCAGACCATGATCCGGTCACTGACTGTACCCGGATTCTCAGCCCGTGATCCGGTCACTGACTTACCCGGATTCTCAGCCCGTGATCCGGTCACTGACTGTACCCGGATTCTCAGACCGTGATCCGGTCACTGACTGTACCCGGATTCTCAGCCCGTGATACGGTCACTGACTGTACCCGGATTCTCAGACCGTGATCCGGTCACTGACTGTACCCGGATTCTCAGCCCGTGATACAGTCACTGACTGTACCAGGATTCTCAGCCCGTGATCCGGTTACTGACTGTACCAGGATTCTCAGACCGTGATCCGGTCACTGACTTACCCGGATTCTCAGCCCGTGATACGGTCATTGACTGTATCCGGATTCTCAGCCCGTGATCCGGTCACTGACTGTACCCGGATTCTCAGCCCGTGATACGGTCACTGACTTACCCGGATTCTCAGCCCGTGATCCGGTCACTGACTGTACCCAGATTCTCAGACCGTGATACGGTCACTGACTGTACCCGGATTCTCAGCCCGTGATACGGTCACTGACTGTACCCGGATTCACAGCCCGTGATCCGGTCACTGACTGTACCCAGATTCTCAGCCCGTGATCCGGTCACTGACTTACCCGGATTCTCAGCCCGTGATCCGGTCACTGACTGTATCCCGATTCTCAGCCCGTGATCCAGTCACTGACTGTATCCGGATTCTCAGACCGTGATCCGGTCACTGACTGTACCCGGATTCTCAGCCCGTGAAACGGTCACTGACTGTACCCAGATTTTCAGACCGTGATACGGTCACTGACTGTACCCGGATTCTCAGCCCGTGATCCGGTCACTGACTGTACCCGGATTCTCAGCCCGTGATCCGGTCACTGACTGTACCCGGATTCTCAGCCCGTGATACGGTCACTGACTGTACCCGGATTCTCAGCCCATGATCCGGTCACTGACTGTATCCGGATTCTCAGCCCGTGATCCAGTCACTGACTGGATCCGGATTCTCAGACCATGATCCGGTCACTGACTGTACCCGGATTCTCAGCCCGTGATCCGGTCACTGACTTACCCGGATTCTCAGCCCGTGATCCGGTCACTGACTGTACCCGGATTCTCAGACCGTGATCCGGTCACTGACTGTACCCGGATTCTCAGCCCGTGATACGGTCACTGACTGTACCCGGATTCTCAGCCCGTGATCCGGTCACTGACTTACCCGGATTCTCAGCCCGTGATCCGGTCACTGACTGTACCCAGATTCTCAGACCGTGATACGGTCACTGACTGTACCCGGATTCTCAGCCCGTGATCCGGTCACTGACTGTACCCGGATTCTCAGCCCGTGATCCGGTCACTGACTGTACCCGGATTCTCAGCCCGTGATACGGTCACTGACTGTACCCGGATTCTCAGCCCATGATCCGGTCACTGACTGTATCCGGATTCTCAGCCCGTGATCCAGTCACTGACTGGATCCGGATTCTCAGACCGTGATCCGGTCACTGACTGTACCCGGATTCTCAGCCCGTGATCCGGTCACTGACTTACCCGGATTCTCAGCCCGTGATCCGGTCACTGACTGTACCCGGATTCTCAGACCGTGATCCGGTCACTGACTGTACCCGGATTCTCAGCCCGTGATACGGTCACTGACTGTACCCGGATTCTCAGACCGTGATCCGGTCACTGACTGTACCCGGATTCTCAGCCCGTGATACAGTCACTGACTGTACCAGGATTCTCAGCCCGTGATCCGGTTACTGACTGTACCCGGATTCTCAGACCGTGATCCGGTCACTGACTTACCCGGATTCTCAGCCCGTGATACGGTCATTGACTGTATCCGGATTCTCAGCCCGTGATCCGGTCACTGACTGTACCCGGATTCTCAGCCCGTGATACGGTCACTGACTGTACCCGGATTCTCAGACCGTGATCCGGTCACTGACTGTACCCGGATTCTCAGCCCGTGATACGGTCACTGACTGTACCCGGATTCTCAGACCGTGATCCGGTCACTGACTGTACCCGGATTCTCAGCCCGTGATACGGTCACTGACTGTACCAGGATTCTCAGCCCGTGATCCGGTTACTGACTGTACCCGGATTCTCAGACCGTGATCCGGTCACTGACTTACCCGGATTATCAGCCCATGATCCGGTCACTGACTGTATCCGGATTCTCAGCCCGTGATCCAGTCATTGACTGTATCCGGATTCTCAGCCCGTGATCCGGTCACTGACTGTACCCGGATTCTCAGCCCGTGATACGGTCACTGACTGTACCCGGATTCTCAGACCGTGATCCGGTCACTGACTGTACCCGGATTCTCAGCCCGTGATACGGTCACTGACTGTACCCGGATTCTCAGACCGTGATCCGGTCACTGACTGTACCCGGATTCTCAGCCCGTGATACAGTCACTGACTGTACCCGGATTCTCAGTCCGTGATCCGGTCCCTGACTGTACCCGGATTCTCAGCCCGTGATACGGTCACTGACTGTACCCGGATTCTCAGTCCGTGATCCGGTCACTGACTGTATCCGGATTCTCAGCCCGTGATATAGTCACTGACTGTATCCGGATTCTCAGCCCGTGATCCGGTCACTGACTGTATCCGGATTCTCAGCCCGTGATACGGTCACTGACTGTATCCGGATTCTCAGCCCGTGATATAGTCACTGACTGTATCCGGATTCTCAGCCCGTGATCCAGTCACTGACTGTACCCGGATTCTCAGCCCGTGATACGGTCACTGACTGTATCCGGATTCTCAGCCCGTGATACGGTCACTGACTGTACCCGGATTCTCAGCCCGTGATCCGGTCCCTGACTGTACCCGGATTCTCAGCCCGTGATACTGTCACTGACTGTATCCGGATTCTCAGCGCGTGATACGGTCACTGACTGTACCCGGATTCTCAGCCCGTGATACGGTCACTGACTGTATCCGGATTCTCAGCCCGTGACACAGTCACTGACTGTACCCGGATTCTCAGCCCGTGATACGGTCACTGACTGAATCCGGATTCTCAGCCCATGATACAGTCACTGACTGTATCCGGATTCTCAGCCCGTGATACGGTCACTGACTGTATCCGGATTCTCAGCCCGTGATACGGTCACTGACTGTACCCGGATTCTCAGCCCGTGATACGGTCACTGACTGTATCCGGATTCTCAGCCCGTGATCCAGTCACTGACTTACCCGGATTCTCAGCCCGTGATACGGTCACTGACTGTACCCGGATTCTCAGCCCGTGATACGGTCACTGACTGTATCCGGATTCTCAGCCCGTGATCCGATCACTGACTGTATCCGGATTCTCAGCCCGTGATACAGTCACTGACTGTATCCGGATTCTCAGCCCGTGATCCGATCACTGACTGTATCCGGATTCTCAGCCCGTGATACGGTCACGGACTGTATCCGGATTCTCAGCCCGTGATCAGGTCACTGACTGTACCCAGATTCTCAGCCCGTGACACAGTCACTGACTGTATCCGGATTCTCAGCCCGTGATACGGTCACTGACTGTATCCGGATTCTCAGCCCGTGATCCGGTCACTGACTGTACCCAGATTCTCAGCCCGTGACACAGTCACTGACTGTATCCGGATTCTCAGCCCGTGATACGGTCACTGACTGTATCCGGATTCTCAGCCCGTGATCCGGTCACTGACTGTATCCGGATTCTCAGCCCGTGATACGGTCACTGACTGTGCCCAGATTCTCAGCCCGTGATACAGTCACTGACTGTATCCGGATTCTCAGCCCGTGATACAGTCACTGACTGTATCCGGATTCTCAGCCCGTGATACGGTCACTGACTGTATCCGGATTCTCAGCCCGTGATCCGATCACTGACTGTATCCGGATTCTCAGCCCGTGATACGGTCACTGACTGTATCCGGATTCTCAGCCCGTGATACGGTCACTGACTGTACCCGGATTCTCAGCCCGTGATCCAGTCACTGACTGTACCCGGATTCTCAGCCCGTGATCCGATCACTGACTGTATCCGGATTCTCAGCCCGTGATACAGTCACTGACTGTACCCAGATTCTCAGCCCGTGATCCAGTCACTGACTGTTTCCGGATTCTCAGACCGTGATCCGGTCACTGACTGTACCCGGATTCTCAGCCCGTGATCCGGTTACTGACTGTATCCGGATTCTCAGCCCGTGATCCGGTTACTGACTGTACCCGGATTCTCAGCCCGTGATCCAGTCACTGACTGTATCCGGATTCTCAGCCCGTGATACAGTCACTGACTGTACCCGGATTCTCAGCCCATGAAACAGTCACTGACTGTATCCGGATTCTCAGCCCATGATACGGTCACTGACTGTACCCGGATTCTCAGTCCGTGATACGGTCACTGACTGTATCCGGATTCTCAGCCCGTGATCCAGTCACTGACTTACCCGGATTCTCAGCCCGTGATCCGGTCACTGACTGTACCCGGATTCTCAGCCCATGATCCGGTCACTGACTGTATCCGGATTCTCAGCCCGTGATCCAGTCACTGACTGTATCCGGATTCTCAGACCGTGATCCGGTCACTGACTGTATCCGGATTCTCAGCCCTTGATCCGGTCACTGACTGCACCCGAATTCTCAGCCCGTGATCCGGTCACTGACTTACCCGGATTCTCAGCCCGTGATCCGGTCACTGACTGTACCCGGATTCTCAGCCCGTGATCCGGTCACTGACTTACCCGGATTCTCAGCCCGTGATCCGGTCACTGACTGTACCCGGATTCTCAGCCCGTGATACGGTCACTGACTGTACCCGGATTCTCAGCCCGTGATCCGGTCACTGACTGTACCCGGATTCTCAGCCCGTGATCCGGTCACTGACTGTACCCGGATTCTCAGCCCATGATCCGGTCACTGACTGTATCCGGATTCTCAGCCCGTGATCCAGTCACTGACTGGATCCGGATTCTCAGACCATGATCCGGTCACTGACTGTACCCGGATTCTCAGCCCGTGATCCGGTCACTGACTTACCTGGATTCTCAGCCCGTGATCCGGTCACTGACTGTACCCGGATTCTCAGACTGTGATCCGGTCACTGACTGTACCCGGATTCTCAGCCCGTGATACGGTCACTGACTGTACCCGGATTCTCAGACCGTGATCCGGTCACTGACTGTACCCGGATTCTCAGCCCGTGATACAGTCACTGACTGTACCCGGATTCTCAGACCGTGATCCGGTCACTGACTGTACCCGGATTTTCAGCCCGTGATACGGTCACTGACTGTACCCGGATTCTCAGTCCGTGATCCGGTCCCTGACTGTACCCGGATTCTCAGCCCGTGATACGGTCACTGACTGTACCCGGATTCTCAGCCCGTGATACGGTCACTGACTGTACCCGGATTCTCAGACCGTGATCCGGTCACTGACTGTACCCGGATTCTCAGCCCGTGATCCAGTCACTGACTGTACCAGGATTCTCAGCCCGTGATCCGGTTACTGACTGTACCCGGATTCTCAGACCGTGATCCGGTCACTGACTTACCCGGATTCTCAGCCCGTGATACGGTCATTGACTGTATCCGGATTCTCAGCCCGTGATCCGGTCACTGACTGTACCCGGATTCTCAGCCCGTGATACGGTCACTGACTGTACCCGGATTCTCAGACCGTGATCCGGTCACTGACTGTACCCGGATTCTCAGCCCGTGATCCGGTCACTGACTGTACCCGGATTCTCAGACCGTGATCCGGTCACTGACTGTACCCGGATTCTCAGCCCGTGATACGGTCACTGACTGTACCCGGATTCTCAGACCGTGATCCGGTCACTGACTGTACCCGGATTCTCAGCCCGTGATACGGTCACTGACTGTACCAGGATTCTCAGCCCGTGATCCGGTTACTGACTGTACCTGGATTCTCAGACCGTGATCCGGTCACTGACTTAGCCGGATTCTCAGCCCGTGATACGGTCACTGACTGTACCCGGATTATCAGCCCATGATCCGGTCACTGACTGTATCCGGATTCTCAGCCCGTGATCCAGTCATTGACTGTATCCGGATTCTCAGCCCGTGATCCGGTCACTGACTGTACCCGGATTCTCAGCCCGTGATACGGTCACTGACTGTACCCGGATTCTCAGACCGTGATCCGGTCACTGACTGTACTCGGATTCTCAGTCCGTGATACGGTCACTGACTGTACCCGGATTCTCAGTCCGTGATCCGGTCCCTGACTGTACCCGGATTCTCAGCCCGTGATACGGTCACTGACTGTACCCGGATTCTCAGTCCGTGATCCGGTCACTGACGGTACCCGGATTCTCAGCCCGTGATACGGTCACTGACTGTACCCGGATTCTCAGACCGTGATCCGGTCACTGACTGTACCCGGATTCTCAGCCCGTGATACGGTCACTGACTGTACCCGGATTCTCAGCCCGTGATACGGTCACTGACTGTACCCGGATTCTCAGCCCGTGATCCGGTCACTGACTGTACCCGGATTCTCAGCCCGTGATACGGTCACTGACTGTACCCGGATTCTCAGACCGTGATCCGGTCACTGACTGTACCCGGATTCTCAGCCCGTGATACGGTCACTGACTGTACCCGGATTCTCAGTCCGTGATCCGGTCACTGACTGTACCCGGATTCTCAGCCCGTGATATGGTCACTGACTGTACCCGGATTCTCAGACCGTGATCCGGTCACTGACTGTCCACGGATTCTCAGCCCGTGATACGGTCACTGACTGTACCCGGATTCTCAGCCCGTGATACAGTCACTGACTGTACCAGGATTCTCAGCCCGTGATCTGATCACTGACTGTACCCACATTCGCAGCCCTTGATACGGTCACTGACTGGACCCGGATTCTCAGACCGTGATCCGGTCACTGATTGTATCCGGATTCTCAGCCCGTGATACGGTCAATGACTGTACCAGGATTCTCAGACCGTGATCCGGTCACTGACTGTATCCGGATTCTCAGCCCGTGATACGGTCACTGACTGGATCCGGATTCTCAGACCATGATCCGGTCACTGACTGTACCCGGATTCTCAGCCCGTGATCCGGTCACTGACTTACCCGGATTCTCAGCCCGTGATCCGGTCACTGACTGTACCCGGATTCTCAGACCGTGATCCGGTCACTGACTTACCCGGATTCTCAGCCCGTGATACGGTCATTGACTGTATCCGGATTCTCAGCCCGTGATCCGGTCACTGACTGTACCCGGATTCTCAGCCCGTGATACGGTCACTGACTGTACCCGGATTCTCAGACCGTGATCCGGTCACTGACTGTACCCGGATTCTCAGCCCGTGATCCGGTCACTGACTGTACCCGGATTCTCAGCCCGTGATCCGGTCACTGACTGTACCCGGATTCTCAGCCCGTGATACGGTCACTGACTGTACCCGGATTCTCAGACCGTGATCCGGTCACTGACTGTATCCGGATTCTCAGCCCGTGATACGGTCAATGACTGTACCAGGATTCTCAGACCGTGATCCGGTCACTGACTGTATCCGGATTCTCAGCCCGTGATACGGTCACTGACTGTACCCGGATTCTCAGACCGTGATCCGGTCACTGACTTACCCGGATTCTCAGCCCGTGATACGGTCACTGACTGTACCCTGATTATCAGCCCATGATCCGGTCACTGACTGTATCCGGATTCTCAGCCCGTGATCCAGTCATTGACTGTATCCGGATTCTCAGCCCGTGATCCGGTCACTGACTGTACCCGGAATCTCAGCCCGTGATACGGTCACTGACTGTACCCGGATTCTCAGACCGTGATCCGGTCACTGACTGCACCCGGATTCTCAGCCCGTGATACAGTCACTGACTGTACCAGGATTCTCAGCCCGTGATCCGGTTACTGACTGTACCCGGATTCTCAGACCGTGATCCGGTCACTGACTTACCCGGATTCTCAGCCCGTGATACGGTCACTGACTGTACCCGGATTATCAGCCCATGATCCGGTCACTGACTGTATCCGGATTCTCAGCCCGTGATCCAGTCATTGACTGTACCCGGATTCTCAGTCCGTGATACGGTCACTGACTGTACCCGGATTCTCAGTCCGTGATCCGGTCCCTGACTGTACCCGGATTCTCAGCCCGTGATACGGTCACTGACTGTATCCGGATTCTCAGTCCCTGATCCGGTCACTGACTGTACCCGGATTCTCAGCCCGTGATACGGTCACTGACTGTACCCGGATTCTCAGACCGTGATCCGGTCACTGACTGTACCCGGATTCTCAGCCCGTGATATGGTCACTGACTGTACCCGGATTCTCAGCCCGTGATACGGTCACTGACTGTACCCGGATTCTCAGCCCGTGATCCGGTCACTGACTGTACCCGGATTCTCAGCCCGTGATACGGTCACTGACTGTACCCGGATTCTCAGACCGTGATCCGGTCACTGACTGTACCCGGATTCTCAGCCCGTGATACGGTCACTGACTGTACCCGGATTCTCAGTCCGTGATCCGGTCACTGACTGTACCCGGATTCTCAGCCCGTGATACGGTCACTGACTGTACCCGGATTCTCAGACCGTGATCCGGTCACTGACTGTCCACGGATTCTCAGCCCGTGATACGGTCACTGACTGTACCCGGATTCTCAGCCCGTGATACAGTCACTGACTGTACCAGGATTCTCAGCCCGTGATCTGATCACTGACTGTACCCGCATTCGCAGCCCTTGATACGGTCACTGACTGGACCCGGATTCTCAGACCGTGATCCGGTCACTGACTGTATCCGGATTCTCAGCCCGTGATACGGTCAATGACTGTACCAGGATTCTCAGACCGTGATCCGGTCACTGACTGTATCCGGATTCTCAGCCCGTGATCCAGTCACTGACTCTACCCGGATTCTCAGCCCGTGATCCGGTCACTGACTTACCCGGATTCTCCGCCCGTGATCCGGTCACTGACTGTACCCGGATTCTCAGCCCGTGATCCGGTCACTGACTGTACCCGGATTCTCAGCCCGTGATACGGTCACTGACTGTACCCGGATTCTCAGACCGTGATCCGGTCACTGACTGTACCCGGATTCTCAGCCCGTGATACGGTCACTGACTGTACCCGGATTCTCAGCCCGTGATCCGGTCACTGACTGTACCCGGATTCTCAGCCCGTGATACGGTCACTGACTGTACCCGGATTCTCAGCCCGTGATACAGTCACTGACTGTACCAGGATTCTCAGCCCGTGATCTGATCACTGACTGTACCCGGATTCTCAGCCCGTGATACGGTCACTGACTGTACCAAGATTCTCAGCCCGTGATCCGGTCACTGACTGTACCCGGATTCTCAGCCCGTGATACGGTCACTGACTGTACCCGGATTCTCAGCCCATGATCCGGTCACTGACTGTATCCGGATTCTCAGCCCGTGATCCAGTCACTGACTGGATCCGGATTCTCAGACCATGATCCGGTCACTGACTGTACCCGGATTCTCAGCCCGTGATCCGGTCACTGACTTACCCGGATTCTCAGCCCGTGATCCGGTCACTGACTGTACCCGGATTCTCAGACCGTGATCCGGTCACTGACTGTACCCGGATTCTCAGCCCGTGATACGGTCACTGACTGTACCCGGATTCTCAGACCGTGATCCGGTCACTGACTGTACCCGGATTCTCAGCCCGTGATACAGTCACTGACTGTACCAGGATTCTCAGCCCGTGATCCGGTTACTGACTGTACCCGGATTCTCAGACCGTGATCCGGTCACTGACTTACCCGGATTCTCAGCCCGTGATACGGTCATTGACTGTATCCGGATTCTCAGACCTTGATCCGGTCACTGACTGTACCCGGATTCTCAGCCCGTGATACGGTCACTGACTGTACCCGGATTCTCAGACCGTGATCCGGTCACTGACTGTACCCGGATTCTCAGCCCGTGATACGGTCACTGACTGTACCCGGATTCTCAGACCGTGATCCGGTCACTGACTGTACCCGGATTCTCAGCCCGTGATACGGTCACTGACTGTACCAGGATTCTCAGCCCGTGATCCGGTTACTGACTGTACCCGGATTCTCAGACCGTGATCCGGTCACTGACTTACCCGGATTATCAGCCCATGATCCGGTCACTGACTGTATCCGGATTCTCAGCCCGTGATCCAGTCATTGACTGTATCCGGATTCTCAGCCCGTGATCCGGTCACTGACTGTACCCGGATTCTCAGCCCGTGATACGGTCACTGACTGTACCCGGATTCTCAGACCGTGATCCGGTCCCTGACTGTACCCGGATTCTCAGCCCGTGATACGGTCACTGACTGTACCCGGATTCTCAGTCCGTGATCCGGTCACTGACTGTATCCGGATTCTCAGCCCGTGATATAGTCACTGACTGTATCCGGATTCTCAGCCCGTGATCCGGTCACTGACTGTATCCGGATTCTCAGCCCGTGATACGGTCACTGACTGTATCCGGATTCTCAGCCCGTGATATAGTCACTGACTGTATCCGGATTCTCAGCCAGTGATCCAGTCACTGACTGTACCCGGATTCTCAGCCCGTGATACGGTCACTGACTGTATCCGGATTCTCAGCCCGTGATACGGTCACTGACTGTACCCGGATTCTCAGCCCGTGATCCGGTCCCTGACTGTACCCGGATTCTCAGCCCGTGATACTGTCACTGACTGTATCCGGATTCTCAGCGCGTGATACGGTCACTGACTGTACCCGGATTCTCAGCCCGTGATACGGTCACTGACTGTATCCGGATTCTCAGCCCGTGACACAGTCACTGACTGTACCCGGATTCTCAGCCCGTGATACGGTCACTGACTGTATCCGGATTCTCAGCCCATGATACAGTCACTGACTGTATCCGGATTCTCAGCCCGTGATACGGTCACTGACTGTATCCGGATTCTCAGCCCGTGATACGGTCACTGACTGTACCCGGATTCTCAGCCCGTGATACGGTCACTGACTGTATCCTGATTCTCAGCCCGTGATCCAGTCACTGACTTACCCGGATTCTCAGCCCGTGATACGGTCACTGACTGTACCCGGATTCTCAGCCCGTGATACGGTCACTGACTGTATCCGGATTCTCAGCTAGGGATCCGATCACTGACTGTATCCGGATTCTCAGCCCGTGATACAGTCACTGACTGTATCCGGATTCTCAGCCCGTGATCCGATCACTGACTGTATCCGGATTCTCAGCCCGTGATACGGTCACTGACTGTATCCGGATTCTCAGCCCGTGATCAGGTCACTGACTGTACCCAGATTCTCAGCCCGTGACACAGTCACTGACTGTATCCGGATTCTCAGCCCGTGATACGGTCACTGACTGTATCCGGATTCTCAGCCCGTGATCCGGTCACTGACTGTACCCAGATTCTCAGCCCGTGACACAGTCACTGACTGTATCCGGATTCTCAGCCCGTGATACGGTCACTGACTGTATCCGGATTCTCAGCCCGTGATCCGGTCACTGACTGTATCCGGATTCTCAGCCCGTGATACGGTCACTGACTGTGCCCAGATTCTCAGCCCGTGATACAGTCACTGACTGTATCCGGATTCTCAGCCCGTGATACAGTCACTGACTGTATCCGGATTCTCAGCCCGTGATACGGTCACTGACTGTATCCGGATTCTCAGCCCGTGATCCGATCACTGACTGTATCCGGATTCTCAGCCCGTGATACGGTCACTGACTGTATCCGGATTCTCAGCCCGTGATACGGTCACTGACTGTACCCGGATTCTCAGCCCGTGATCCAGTCACTGACTGTACCCGGATTCTCAGCCCGTGATCCGATCACTGACTGTATCCGGATTCTCAGCCCGTGATACAGTCACTGACTGTACCCAGATTCTCAGCCCGTGATACGGTCACTGACTGTATCCGGATTCTCAGCCCGTGATCCGGTCACTGACTGTACCCGGATTCTCAGCCCGTGATCCAGTCACTGACTGTTTCCGGATTCTCAGACCGTGATCCGGTCACTGACTGTACCCGGATTCTCAGCCCGTGATCCAGTCACTGACTGTATCCGGATTCTCAGCCCGTGATCCGGTTACTGACTGTACCCGGATTCTCAGCCCGTGATCCAGTCACTGACTGTATCCGGATTCTCAGCCCGTGATACAGTCACTGACTGTACCCGGATTCTCAGCCCGTGATCCGGTCACTGACTGTATCCGGATTCTCAGCCCATGATACGGTCACTGACTGTACCCGGATTCTCAGCCCGTGATCCAGTCACTGACTGTATCCGGATTCTCAGACCGTGATCCGGTCACTGACTGTATCCGGATTCTCAGCCCTTGATCCGGTCACTGACTGTACCCGAATTCTCAGCCCGTGATCCGGTCACTGACTTTCCCGGATTCTCAGCCCGTGATCCGGTCACTGACTGTACCAGGATTCTCAGCCCGTGATCCGGTCACTGACTGTACCCGGATTCTCAGCCCGTGATACGGTCACTGACTGTACCCGGATTCACAGCCCGTGATCCGGTCACTGACTGTACCCAGATTCTCAGCCCGTGATCCGGTCACTGACTTACCCGGATTCTCAGCCCGTGATCCGGTCACTGACTGTATCCCGATTCTCAGCCCGTGATCCAGTCACTGACTGTATCCGGATTCTCAGACCGTGATCCGGTCACTGACTGTACCCGGATTCTCAGCCCGTGATACGGTCACTGACTGTACCCAGATTCTCAGACCGTGATACGGTCACTGACTGTACCCGGATTCTCAGCCCGTGATCCGGTCACTGACTTACCCGGATTCTCAGCCCGTGATCCGGTAACTGACTGTACCCGGATTCTCAGCCCGTGATACGGTCACTGACTGGATCCGGATTCTCAGACCATGATCCGGTCACTGACTGTACCCGGATTCTCAGCCCGTGATCCGGTCACTGACTTACGCGGATTCTCAGCCCGTGATCCGGTCACTGACTGTACCCGGATTCTCAGACCGTGATCCGGTCACTGACTGTACCCGGATTCTCAGCCCGTGATACGGTCACTGACTGTACCCGGATTCTCAGCCCGTGATCCGGTCACTGACTGTACCCGGATTCTCAGCCCGTGATCCGGTCACTGACTGTACCCGGATTCTCAGCCCGTGATACGGTCACTGACTGTACCCAGATTCTCAGACCGTGATACGGTCACTGACTGTACCCGGATTCTCAGCCCGTGATCCGGTCACTGACTGTACACGGATTCTCAGCCCGTGATCCGGTCACTGACTGTACCCGGATTCTCAGCCCGTGATACGGTCACTGACTGTACCCGGATTCTCAGCCCGTGATACGGTCACTGACTGTACCCGGATTCTCAGCCCGTGATCCGGTCACTGACTTACCCGGATTCTCAGCCCGTGATCCGGTCACTGACTGTACCCGGATTCTCAGCCCGTGATACGGTCACTGACTGTACCCAGATTCTCAGACCGTGATACGGTCACTGACTGTACCCGGATTCTCAGCCCGTGATCCGGTCACTGACTGTACCCGGATTCTCAGCCCGTGATCCGGTCACTGACTGTACCCGGATTCTCAGCCCGTGATACGGTCACTGACTGTACCCGGATTCTCAGCCCATGATCCGGTCACTGACTGTATCCGGATGCTCAGCCCGTGATCCAGTCACTGACTGGATCCGGATTCTCAGACCGTGATCCGGTCACTGACTGCACCCGGATTCTCAGCCCGTGATCCGGTCACTGACTTACCCGGATTCTCAGCCCGTGATCCGGTCACTGACTGTACCCGGATTCTCAGACTGTGATCCGGTCACTGACTGTACCCGGATTCTCAGCCCGTGATACGGTCACTGACTGTACCCGGATTCTCAGACCGTGATCCGGTCACTGACTGTACCCGGATTCTCAGCCCGTGATACAGTCACTGACTGTACCCGGATTCTCAGACCGTGATCCGGTCACTGACTGTACCCGGATTCTCAGCCCGTGATACGGTCACTGACTGTACCCGGATTCTCAGTCCGTGATCCGGTCCCTGACTGTACCCGGATTCTCAGCCCGTGATACGGTCACTGACTGTATCCGGATTCTCAGCCCGTGATCCGGTCACTGACTGTACCCAGATTCTCAGCCCGTGACACAGTCACTGACTGTATCCGGATTCTCAGCCCGTGATACGGTCACTGACTGTATCCGGATTCTCAGCACGTGATCCAGTCACTGACTGTATCCGGATTCTCAGCCCGTGATACGGTCACTGACTGTGCCCAGATTCTCAGCCCGTGATACAGTCACTGACTGTATCCGGATTCTCAGCCCGTGATACAGTCACTGACTGTATCCGGATTCTCAGCCCGTGATACGGTCACTGACTGTATCCGGATTCTCAGCCCGTGATCCGATCACTGACTGTATCCGGATTCTCAGCCCGTGATACGGTCACTGACTGTATCCGGATTCTCAGCCCGTGATACGGTCACTGACTGTACCCGGATTCTCAGCCCGTGATCCAGTCACTGACTGTACCCGGATTCTCAGCCCGTGATCCGATCACTGACTGTATCCGGATTCTCAGCCCGTGATACAGTCACTGACTGTACCCAGATTCTCAGCCCGTGATACGGTCACTGACTGTATCCGGATTCTCAGCCCGTGATCCGGTCACTGACTGTACCCGGATTCTCAGCCCGTGATCCAGTCACTGACTGTTTCCGGATTCTCAGACCGTGATCCGGTCACTGACTGTACCCGGATTCTCAGCCCGTGATCCAGTCACTGACTGTATCCGGATTCTCAGCCCGTGATCCGGTTACTGACTGTACCCGGATTCTCAGCCCGTGATCCAGTCACTGACTGTATCCGGATTCTCAGCCCGTGATACAGTCACTGACTGTACCCGGATTCTCAGCCCATGAAACAGTCACTGACTGTATCCGGATTCTCAGCCCATGATACGGTCACTGACTGTACCCGGATTCTCAGCCCGTGATACAGTCACTGACTGTATCCGGATTCTCAGCCCGTGATCCAGTCACTGACTTACCCGGATTCTCAGCCCGTGATCCGGTCACTGACTGTACCCGGATTCTCAGCCCATGATCCGGTCACTGACTGTATCCGGATTCTCAGCCCGTGATCCAGTCACTGACTGTATCCGGATTCTCAGACCGTGATCCGGTCACTGACTGTATCCGGATTCTCAGCCCTTGATCCGGTCACTGACTGTACCCGAATTCTCAGCCCTTGATCCGGTCACTGACTGTACCCGAATTCTCAGCCCGTGATCCGGTCACTGACTTACCCGGATTCTCAGCCCGTGATCCGGTCACTGACTGTACCCGGATTCTCTGCCCGTGATCCGGTCACTGACTGTACCCGGATTCTCAGCCCGTGATACGGTCACTGACTGTACCCGGATTCACAGCCCGTGATCCGGTCACTGACTGTACCCGGATTCTCAGCCCGTGATCCGGTCACTGACTTACCCGGATTCTCAGCCCGTGATCCGGTCACTGACTGTATCCCGATTCTCAGCCCGTGATCCAGTCACTGACTGTATCCGGATTCTCAGACCGTGATCCGGTCACTGACTGTACCCGGATTCTCAGCCCGTGATACGGTCACTGACTGTACCCAGATTCTCAGACCGTGATACGGTCACTGACTGTACCCGGATTCTCAGCCCGTGATCCGGTCACTGACTGTACCCGGATTCTCAGCCCGTGATACGGTCACTGACTGGATCCGGATTCTCAGACCATGATCCGATCACTGACTGTACCCGGATTCTCAGCCCGTGATCCGGTCACTGACTTACGCGGATTCTCAGCCCGTGATCCGGTCACTGACTGTACCCGGATTCTCAGACCGTGATCCGGTCACTGACTGTACCCGGATTCTCAGCCCGTGATACGGTCACTGACTGTACCCGGATTCTCAGCCCGTGATCCGGTCACTGACTTACCCGGATTCTCAGCCCGTGATCCGGTCACTGACTGTACCCGGATTCTCAGCCCGTGATACGGTCACTGACTGTACCCAGATTCTCAGACCGTGATACGGTCACTGACTGTACCCGGATTCTCAGCCCGTGATCCGGTCACTGACTGTACCCGGATTCTCAGCCCGTGATCCGGTCACTGACTGTACCCGGATTCTCAGCCCGTGATACGGTCACTGACTGTACCCGGATTCTCAGCCCATGATCCGGTCACTGACTGTATCCGGATTCTCAGCCCGTGATCCAGTCACTGACTGGATCCGGATTCTCAGACCATGATCCGGTCACTGACTGTACCCGGATTCTCAGCCCGTGATCCGGTCACTGACTTACCCGGATTCTCAGCCCGTGATCCGGTCACTGACTGTACCCGGATTCTCAGACTGTGATCCGGTCACTGACTGTACCCGGATTCTCAGCCCGTGATACGGTCACTGACTGTACCCGGATTCTCAGCCCGTGATCCGGTCACTGACTTACCCGGATTCTCAGCCCGTGATACAGTCACTGACTGTACCCGGATTCTCAGACCGTGATCCGGTCACTGACTGTACCCGGATTCTCAGCCCGTGATACGGTCACTGACTGTACCCGGATTCTCAGTCCGTGATCCGGTCCCTGACTGTACCCGGATTCTCAGCCCGTGATACGGTCACTGACTGTACCCGGATTCTCAGCCCGTGATACGGTCACTGACTGTACCCGGATTCTCAGACCGTGATCCGGTCACTGACTGTACTCGGATTCTCAGCCCGTGATACAGTCACTGACTGTACCAGGATTCTCAGCCCGTGATCCGGTTACTGACTGTACCCGGATTCTCAGACCGTGATCCGGTCACTGACTTACCCGGATTCTCAGCCCGTGATACGGTCATTGACTGTATCCGGATTCTCAGCCCGTGATCCGGTCACTGACTGTACCCGGATTCTCAGCCCGTGATACGGTCACTGACTGTACCCGGATTCTCAGACCGTGATCCGGTCACTGACTGTACCCGGATTCTCAGCCCGTGATCCGGTCACTGACTGTACCCGGATTCTCAGACCGTGATCCGGTCACTGACTGTACCCGGATTCTCAGCCCGTGATACGGTCACTGACTGTACCCGGATTCTCAGACCGTGATCCGGTCACTGACTGTACCCGGATTCTCAGCCCGTGATACGGTCACTGACTGTACCAGGATTCTCAGCCCGTGATCCGGTTACTGACTGTACCTGGATTCTCAGACCGTGATCCGGTCACTGACTTAGCCGGATTCTCAGCCCGTGATACGGTCACTGACTGTACCCGGATTATCAGCCCATGATCCGGTCACTGACTGTATCCGGATTCTCAGCCCGTGATCCAGTCATTGACTGTATCCGGATTCTCAGCCCGTGATCCGGTCACTGACTGTACCCGGATTCTCAGCCCGTGATACGGTCACTGACTGTACCCGGATTCTCAGACCGTGATCCGGTCACTGACTGTACCCAGATTCTCAGTCCGTGATACGGTCACTGACTGTACCCGGATTCTCAGTCTGTGATCCGGTCCCTGACTGTACCCGGATTCTCAGCCCGTGATACGGTCACTGACTGTACCCGGATTCTCAGTCCGTGATCCGGTCACTGACTGTACCCGGATTCTCAGCCCGTGATACGGTCACTGACTGTACCCGGATTCTCAGACCGTGATCCGGTCACTGACTGTACCCGGATTCTCAGCCCGTGATACGGTCACTGACTGTACCCGGATTCTCAGCCCGTGATACGGTCACTGACTGTACCCGGATTCTCAGCCCGTGATCCGGTCACTGACTGTACCCGGATTCTCAGCCCGTGATACGGTCACTGACTGTACCCGGATTCTCAGACCGTGATCCGGTCACTGACTGTACCCGGATTCTCAGCCCGTGATACGGTCACTGACTGTACCCGGATTCTCAGTCCGTGATCCGGTCACTGACTGTACCCGGATTCTCAGCCCGTGATATGGTCACTGACTGTACCCGGATTCTCAGACCGTGATCCGGTCACTGACTGTCCACGGATTCTCAGCCCGTGATATGGTCACTGACTGTACCCGGATTCTCAGCCCGTGATACAGTCACTGACTGTACCAGGATTCTCAGCCCGTGATCTGATCACTGACTGTACCCACATTCGCAGCCCTTGATACGGTCACTGACTGGACCCGGATTCTCAGACCGTGATCCGGTCACTGACTGTATCCGGATTCTCAGCCCGTGATACGGTCAATGACTGTACCAGGATTCTCAGACCGTGATCCGGTCACTGACTGTATCCGGATTCTCAGCCCGTGATACGGTCACTGACTGGATCCGGATTCTCAGACCATGATCCGGTCACTGACTGTACCCGGATTCTCAGCCCGTGATCCGGTCACTGACTTACCCGGATTCTCAGCCCGTGATCCGGTCACTGACTGTACCCGGATTCTCAGACCGTGATCCGGTCACTGACTGTACCCGGATTCTCAGCCCGTGATACGGTCACTGACTGTACCAGGATTCTCAGCCCGTGATCCGGTTACTGACTGTACCCGGATTCTCAGACCGTGATCCGGTCACTGACTTACCCGGATTCTCAGCCCGTGATACGGTCATTGACTGTATCCGGATTCTCAGCCCGTGATCCGGTCACTGACTGTACCCGGATTCTCAGCCCGTGATACGGTCACTGACTGTACCCGGATTCTCAGACCGTGATCCGGTCACTGACTGTACCCGGATTCTCAGCCCGTGATCCGGTCACTGACTGTACCCGGATTCTCAGACCGTGATCCGGTCACTGACTGTACCCGGATTCTCAGCCCGTGATACGGTCACTGACTGTACCCGGATTCTCAGACCGTGATCCGGTCACTGACTGTACCCGGATTCTCAGCCCGTGATACGGTCACTGACTGTACCAGGATTCTCAGCCCGTGATCCGGTTACTGACTGTACCCGGATTCTCAGACCGTGATCCGGTCACTGACTTACCCGGATTCTCAGCCCGTGATACGGTCACTGACTGTACCCGGATTATCAGCCCGTGATCCGGTCACTGACTGTATCCGGATTCTCAGCCCGTGATCCAGTCATTGACTGTATCCGGATTCTCAGCCCGTGATCCGGTCACTGACTGTACCCGGAATCTCAGCCCGTGATACGGTCACTGACTGTACCCGGATTCTCAGACCGTGATCCGGTCACTGACTGTACCCGGATTCTCAGCCCGTGATACGGTCACTGACTGTACCCGGATTCTCAGTCCGTGATCCGGTCCCTGACTGTACCCGGATTCTCAGCCCGTGATACGGTCACTGACTGTACCCGGATTCTCAGTCCATGATCCGGTCACTGACTGTACCCGGATTCTCAGCCCGTGATACGGTCACTGACTGTACCCGGATTCTCAGACCGTGATCCGGTCACTGACTGCACCCGGATTCTCAGCCCGTGATACAGTCACTGACTGTACCAGGATTCTCAGCCCGTGATCCGGTTACTGACTGTACCCGGATTCTCAGACCGTGATCCGGTCACTGACTTAGCCGGATTCTCAGCCCGTGATACGGTCACTGACTGTACCCGGATTATCAGCCCATGATCCGGTCACTGACTGTATCCGGATTCTCAGCCCGTGATCCAGTCATTGACTGTATCCGGATTCTCAGCCCGTGATCCGGTCACTGACTGTACCCGGATTCTCAGCCCGTGATACGGTCACTGACTGTACCCGGATTCTCAGACCGTGATCCGGTCACTGACTGTACCCGGATTCTCAGTCCGTGATACGGTCACTGACTGTACCCGGATTCTCAGTCCGTGATCCGGTCCCTGACTGTACCCGGATTCTCAGCCCGTGATACGGTCACTGACTGTATCCGGATTCTCAGTCCCTGATCCGGTCACTGACTGTACCCGGATTCTCAGCCCGTGATACGGTCACTGACTGTACCCGGATTCTCAGACCGTGATCCGGTCACTGACTGTACCCGGATTCTCAGCCCGTGATATGGTCACTGACTGTACCCGGATTCTCAGCCCGTGATACGGTCACTGACTGTACCCGGATTCTCAGCCCGTGATCCGGTCACTGACTGTACCCGGATTCTCAGCCCGTGATACGGTCACTGACTGTACCCGGATTCTCAGACCGTGATCCGGTCACTGACTGTACCCGGATTCTCAGCCCGTGATACGGTCACTGACTGTACCCGGATTCTCAGTCCGTGATCCGGTCACTGACTGTACCCGGATTCTCAGCCCGTGATACGGTCACTGACTGTACCCGGATTCTCAGACCGTGATCCGGTCACTGACTGTCCACGGATTCTCAGCCCGTGATACGGTCACTGACTGTACCCGGATTCTCAGCCTGTGATACAGTCACTGACTGTACCAGGATTCTCAGCCCGTGATCTGATCACTGACTGTACCCGCATTCGCAGCCCTTGATACGGTCACTGACTGGACCCGGATTCTCAGACCGTGATCCGGTCACTGACTGTATCCGGATTCTCAGCCCGTGATACGGTCAATGACTGTACCAGGATTCTCAGACCGTGATCCGGTCACTGACTGTATCCGGATTCTCAGCCCGTGATCCAGTCACTGACTCTACCCGGATTCTCAGCCCGTGATCCGGTCACTGACTTACCCGGATTCTCCGCCCGTGATCCGGTCACTGACTGTACCCGGATTCTCAGCCCGTGATCCGGTCACTGACTGTACCCGGATTCTCAGCCCGTGATACGGTCACTGACTGTACCCGGATTCTCAGACCGTGATCCGGTCACTGACTGTACCCGGATTCTCAGCCCGTGATACGGTCACTGACTGTACCCGGATTCTCAGCCCGTGATCCGGTCACTGACTCTACCCGGATTCTCAGCCCGTGATACGGTCACTGACTGTACCCGGATTCTCAGCCCGTGATACAGTCACTGACTGTACCAGGATTCTCAGCCCGTGATCTGATCACTGACTGTACCCGGATTCTCAGCCCGTGATACGGTCACTGACTGTACCAAGATTCTCAGACCGTGATCCGGTCACTGACTGTACCCGGATTCTCAGCCCGTGATACGGTCACTGACTGTACCCGGATTCTCAGCCCGTGATCCGGTCACTTACTGTACCCGGATTCTCAGCCCGTGATACGGTCACTGACTGTACCCGGATTCTCAGACCGTGATACGGTCACTGACTGTACCAGGATTCTCAGCCCGTGATCTGATCACTGACTGTACCCGGATTCTCAGCCCGTGATACGGTCACTGACTGTACCCGGATTCTTCGCCCGTGATCTGGTCACTGACTGAACCGGATTCTCAGCCCGTGATCCAGGCACTGACTGTACCCGGATTCTCAGCCCGTGATCCGGTCACTGTATCCGGATTCTCAACCCGTGACCACGCTCTCCAATCACTGACACTGACAAATGCCTTCGCATTTCCAGGGTAGTAAATCTGTACGAGGAGGATTGTCCAAATATCTTTGCCGAGCCTGGTGCCTAACCCTAAATGATGATGATGATGATGATGATAACCCTAACCCTAACCCTAACCCTAACCCTAAATGATGATGATGATGATGATGATAACCCTAACCCTAACCCTAACCATAACCCTAACCCTAAATGATGATGATGATGATGATAACCCTAACCCTAACCCTAACCATAACCCTAACCCTAACTCTAAATGATGATGATCCTAACCCTAACCCTAACCCTAACCCTAACCCTAACCCTAACGCTAACACTAACGCTAACCCTAACCCTAACCTAACAACCCTAACCCTAACCCTAACCCTAATTAATTCTCTCTTATTACACAACACCCAGTCTAGGATTGCCAGCTCTCTAGTTGGTTCTTCGACATATTGGTCTGGAAAACCAACCCTTATACACTCCAGGAAATCCTCCTCCACCGTATTGCTACCAGTTTGATTATCCCAATCTATATGTAGATTAAAGTCACCCATGATAACTGGTGTACCTTTATTGCACGCATCCCTAATTTCCTGATTGATGCCATCCCCAACCTCTCTACTACTGTTTGATGGTCTGTACACAACTCCCGCTAGCGTTTTCTGCCTTTTGCTGTTCCGCAGCTCTACCCATACAGATTCCACATCATCCAAGCTAATGTCCTTCCTTACTATTGCATTAATCTCCTCTTTAACCAGCAACGTCAACCCACCTCCTTTTCCTTTCTGTCTATCCTTCCTGAATATTGAATACCCCTGGATGTTGAGTTCCCAGCCTTGGTCACCCTGGAGCCATGTCTCCGTAATCCCAATTATATAATATCTGCGCAGTTAATTCATCCACCTTATTACGAATGCTCCTGGCATTGAGACACAGAGCCTTCAGGTTTGTTTTTTAGTTCTTTTAGAATTATATTGTAATGTGGCCCTGTTTGATTTTTGCCTTTGATTTCTCTGCCCTCCTCTTTTCCGTATCTCCTTCCTACCTTTTGCTTCTGCCCCTATTTTACTTCCATCTGCCTCCCTGCATAGATTCCCATCCCCCTGCCATATTAGTTTAAACCCTCCCCAACAGCACTTGCAAACACTCCGCCTCGGACATCGGTTCCGGTCCTGCCCAGGTGCAAGACCGTCTAGTTTGTACTGGTCCCACTGCCCCTAGAACCGGTTCCAATGTCCCAGGAATTTGAATCCCTCCCCTCTGCACCACTCCTCAAGCCACGTATTCATCTTAACTATCCTGCTATTCCTCTTCTGACTAGCATGTGGCACTGGTAGCAATCCTGAGATTACTAACTTTGAGGTTCTAATTTTTAATTTAACTCCTAGCTCCCTAAATTCAGCTTGTAGGACCTCATCCTGTTTTTTACCTATATTGTTGGTACCTATATGCACCACGACAACTGGCTGTTGTGGTGCATACAGGTACGAATGCCTTGATTTCAAAATTCTCAAAATTCTCTTACCATCGCCGAGTCCCCCACCATCAACATCCTGGGGGTCACCATTGACCAGAAACTTAACTGGACCAGTCACATAAATACTGTTTACAAATCACTCCATGGCCTTGCCCCTCCCTATCTCTGTAATCTTTTTCAAGATTCACAACCCCACAACTCAAATTCTCCTCAAATTCTGGCCTCTTGAACATCCCTCATTATAACTGTTCAACCATTGGTGGACGTGTCTTCATTTGCCTGGGCCCCAAGCTCTGGAACTCCCTCCATAAACCTCCCCGCCTCACTACCTCTCTTTCCTCCTTTAAGACGCTCCTTAAAACCTACCTCTTTGACCAAGCTTTTGATCATCTGCCCCAATTTCTTCTGTGGCTCGGATCAGATTTATCTGTTTGTCTGTAACACTGCTGTGAAGCGCCTTGGGACGTTTTATCACGTTAAAGGCTCTATATAAATAAAAGTTATTATTATGATTATTATTAAAAAGGCATATGGAATTGTTGCCTTTATTAGTCAAGGCATGGAATACAAGAGCAAGGAGGTTATGCTTGAACTGTATAAAACACTGGTTAGGCCACAGCTGGAGTACTGTGTCCAGTTCTGGTCACCACATTACAGGAAGGATGTGATTGTACTAGAGAGGGTGCAGAGGAGATTTACAAGAATGTGGCCTGGACTGGACAATTTTAGCTATGAGGAACGATTGGAGATGCTGGGTCTGTTTTCTTTGAAACAGGAGAGGCTGAGGGGAGACCTGATTGAGGTGTATAAAATTATGAGGGGCCTGGATAGAGTGGATAGGAAGGACCTGTTTCCCTTGGCAGAGGGGTCAACAACCAGGGCGCAAAGAATTAAAGTAATTGGAGGGAGGTTTAGAGGGGATTTGAGGGGAAATTTCTTCACCCAGAGAGTGGTGAGGGTCTGGAACTCACTGCCTGAAAGGGTGGTAGAGGCAGAAACCCTCACCACATTTGGGGTGCGCTTGAAGTGCCGTAACCTACAGCTGGAACTGAGAGCTGGAAAGTGGGATTCGGCTGGATAGCTCTTGGTCGGCCGGCGCGGACACGATGGGCCGAAATGGCCTCCTTCCGTGCTGTAAAACTCTATGATTCTATGAACACTCGGCTCCAGACCTCATTACAGCCTTGGTCCAAACATAGATAAAAGAGCTGAATGAGAGTGACTGCCCTTGACATCAAGGCAGCATTTGACCGAATGTGGTATCAAAGAGCCCCAGTAAAACTGGTCAATGGGAATGAGGGAAAACTCTCCACTGGCTGGAGTCATACCGAGCACAAAGGAAGATGGTTGTGGTGGTTGGAGGTTAATTATCCCAGCCCCAGAACATCGCTGCAGGAGTTCCTCAGGGCAGTGTCCTCGGCCCAACCATCTTCAGCTGCTTCATCAATGACCTTCCCTCCATCATAACGTCAGAACTGGGGGTGTTCGCTGATGATTGTAGTGTTCAGTGCCGTTCACATCTCCTCAGATATTGGAGCAGTCCATGCCCGCATGCAGCAAGACCTAGTGGGCATTCAGGCTTGGGCTACGAATGCTACTTGCCACACAAGTGCCAGGCAATGACTATCTCCAACAAGCGAGAGTCTAACCACCTCCCCTTGACATTCAACGGCATTACCATTGCCGAATCCCCCATCAACATCCTGGGGGTCACCATTGACCAGAAACTTAACTGGACCAGTCACATAAATACTGTGGCAGCAAGAGCAGGTCAGAGGCTGGGCATTCTGCTGCGAGTGTCTCACCTCCTGACTCCCCAAAGCCTTTCCACCATCTACAAGGCACAAGTCAGGAGTGTGATGGAATACTCTTCACTTACCTGGATGAGTGCAGTTTCAACAACACTCAAGAAGCTCGACACCATCCAGGACAAAGCAGCCCACTTGATTGGCACCCCATCCACCACCTTCAACATTCACTCCCTCCACCACCGGCACACCGTGGTTGCAGTGGATACCATCTACAGGATGCATGGCAGCAATTCACCAAGGCTCCTTCGGCAGCACCTCCCAAACCCGCGACCTCTACCACCTAGAAGAACAATGGCAGCAGGCGCATGGGAACACCACCACCTCCACGTTCCACTCCAAGTCACACACCATCCTGATTTGAAAATATACCGCTGTTCCTTCATTGTCGCTGGGTCACAATCCTGGAACTCCATCCCTAACAGCACTGTGGGAGCACCTTCACCACACGGACTGCAGTGGTTCAAGAAGGTAGCTCACCTCCAGGGTGATTAGGGATGGGCACTAAATGCCAGCCTTGCCAACGACGCCCACATCCCATGAATGAATGAAGAAAATAAACTTGTGACAGCACAACACTCCCTCAGTATTGCATTGGAGTCGGCCTGGGTTTAGTGCTCAACTCCTGGAGAGGGTGTGGCTCAGAGGGAGAGTGCCAGCACTGAGTTACCGGACTCTGGCTCTCCTGGGGAAAGCCTGCCGGTAAGTGTGCTGGTTTGTGTATTGGACGGGAGTTTTGATGGTCCCAGGACAGCCTGGCAGTGTTTGGGAAAGTGCTCTCACCATGGTTCCCCCGCAGAGTGTAATCCCTATAGTGAGCATGGGATCACCTTACACTCACACTCCAGGAGGTCTGGTTACACCCCTCCACACAATAGCTCAGCTGTGTTCACACACTGCTGTGCTACTGATTCCAGCGTTCAAAGCCCCCGGAGCCTTTGCAGCCTTTAACCGAGAACGATCGGCACCCGTGCAGACCGAGATGTTTGTCTCCGTTAGGCATGGGGGTAGGTGGTGTGCCTGCTTCCCCAGGCCCGTGTTACGGTGTCGGCTGCTGTGCTCTGTCTTTCAGTAAATGTGGGCGTGCTCTTCCCCCTGAGAAACCAGGAAAGGGCCTCGGCCAAATGTGCGGGGATGGGAAGCATTCATAAAGGGAGGATCTAATCGAGGTCTTTCAGTTGATTAAAGGAGTTGACAGGATGGACAGAGTTGATAAGGTGGTTACAATCATATGGGTTACTTAGCTTTATAAATAAAATAAATAGAATATAAAAGCAGAGCGCTCATGCTGGAACTTTATAACTCACTGATTAGGCTTCAGCTGGAATATTGTGGACAATTCTGGGCAGCACGCTTCAGGACCGATGTAAAGGTCATAGAAAGGGCACAGAGGGGGTTTACCCAGGATGTTTCCAGGGATGAGGGACTTCAGTTATGAGGAGAGATTGGAAAAGTTAGGACTGTTCTCCTTGGAACAGAGAAGGTTAAGAGGTGACCCAATAGAGGTTTTTAATATGACGAGAGGTTTTGATAGAGTAGATGGAGAAAAATGTTTCCCCTGACGTGTGGGCCAATAACCAGAGGTCATGGATTTAAATCATTGGCAGAAGATCGCGAGGGGAGATGATCTGGGCTGGGAGCGGTGTCCTGGCGAATCGAGTAACACAGGCTGTAGATAGGGCTTTAAATAAAAATGGTGGGGTGGGTCGGGGTCAGGTGAGGGGGATTTACAAATCTGAAGGCAATGGAGCAATGTGGCAATTTGGGTAAAGATGTGGTTTGTGTGGCAGGAAGGGACGCAGGGCTGGATTTTCGGTCTTGTGCCGCCTCTGTTAGCGTCCCGGAGGAGCAGCAATGGCGGTGGAATACTCCTCCGGGCCGGTGGCCAGCTTGCAGTGGCGGTTTGCGGGGATGTGGAGCATTACCACCCGGGAGAGGCGAGCCGAGCCGAGCCGGTGTGCCACACCCTGCTTGTGACACCGGCTCGATATTTGGATCGCTCCCGACCTGTGGGAACGCCTGGGGAAGCGGGCGGTCCGAGCTGTAGCGGCTACAGTGAGGGCAGTAATGGCGACCTGAGATAAGCGTGATTGGTTTTTTTGCGGTTTATGTTGTGGTGATGTGAGTTTTTGGTGTTTTTTCCAGATTTTGTTTTCTCCTGAGGCCTCTCGGGTCGCGCCGATTATCTCGGAATTTTCACTTGTTCAGCCGTCCTAGCGCCCTCAGAGCGGTGTGCAATGCCTCCCTTCGCGCTCCACTCCTCATTCCGCGCCCAGCTGTGGAATTTTGCGGCTGGAGACACTAACCATTTACTGACCCGCCCGGGTTAGCGCCATGACGAATTTCCACCCCAGTAATCGTGCTTCAGTAAATAAGGTGAAAGCAGAGAACAATGATGAAAAAAATTAAAATTAATGGCTCTTTATTTGTGATATAGAAACATAGAAAATAGGTGCAGGAGTAGGCCATTTGGCCCTTCGAGCCTGCACTGCCATTCAAATGAGCTCATGGCTGAACAGGCAACTTCAGTACCCCATTCCTGCTTTCTCGCCATACCCCTTGATCCCCCTAGTAGTAAGGACTACATCTAACTCCTTTTTGAATATATTTAGTGAATTGGCCTCAACAACTTTCTGTGGTAGAGAATTCCACAGGTTCACCACTCTCTGGGTGAAGAAGTTTCTCCTCATCTCAGTCTTAAATGGCTTACCCCTTATCCTTAGTCTGTGACCCTTGGTTCTGGACTTCCCCAACATCGGGAACATTCTTCCTGCATCTAACCTGTCTGAACCCGTCAGAATTTTAAACGTTTCGATGAGATCCCCTCTCATTCTTCTGAACTCCAGTGAATACAAGCCCAGTTGATCCAGTCCCGCCATCCCGGGAATCAGTCTGGTGAACCTTCGCTGCACTCCCTCAATATCAAGAATGCCTTTCCTCAAGTTAGGAGACCAAAACTGTACACAATACTCTAGGTGTGGCCTCACCAATGCCCTGTACAACTGTAGCAACACCTCCCTGCCCCTGTACTCAAATCCCCTCGCTATGAAGGCCAACATGCCATTTGCTTTCTGAACCGCCTGCTGTACCTGCATGCCAACCTTCAATGACTGATGTACCATGACACCCAGGTCTCGTTGCACCTCCCCTTTTCCTAATCTGTCACCATTCAGATAATAGTCTGTCTCTCTGTTTTTACCACCAAAGTGGATAACCTCACATTTATCCACATTATACTTCATCTGCCATGCATTTGCCCACTCACCTAACCTATCCAAGTCACTCTGCAGCCTCATAGCATCCTCCTCGCATCTCACACTGCCACCCAACTTAGTGTCATCCGCAAATTTGGAGATACTACATTTAATCCCCTCGTCTAAATCATTAATGTACAATGTAAACAGCTGGGGCCCCAGCACAGAACCTTGCGGTACCCCACTAGTCACTGCCTGCCATTCTGAAAAGTCCCCATTTACTCCTACTCTTTGCTTTCTGTCTGACAACCAGTTCTCAATCTACATCCCTTGTGCTTTAACTTTGCACATTAATCTCTTGCGTGGGACCTTGTCGAAAGCCTTCTGAAAGTCCAAATACACCACATCAACTGGTTCTCCCTTGTCCACTCTACTGGAAACATCCTCAAAAAATTCTAGAAGATTTGTCAAGCATGATTTTCCTTTCACAAATCCATGCTGACTTGGACCTATCATGTCACCTCTTTCCAAATGCGCTGCTATGACATCCTTAATAATTTTACCCACTACATTGGAAAATGACTGTCAATGCATCTGCTATTTCCAAGGCCACCTCCTTAAGTACTGTGGGATGCAGTCCATCAGGCCCTGGGGATTTATCGGCCTTCAATCCTATCAATTTCCCCAACACAATTTCCCGACTAATAAGGATTTTGCTCAGTTCCTCCTCCTTACTAGACCCTCTGACCCCTTTTATATCCAGAAGGTTGTTTGTGTCCTCCTTAGGTGAATACCGAACCAAAGTACTTGTTCAATTGGTCTGCCATTTCTTTGTTCCCCGTTATGACTTCCCCTGATTCTGACTCCATTTGTCTTTGCTAACTTTTTCTCTTTACATATCTATAGAAACTTTTGCAGTCCGTCTGTTCCCTGCAAGCTTCCTCTCGTACTCTATTTTCCCTGCCCTAATCAAACCCTTTGTCCTCCTCTGCTAAGTTCTAAATTTCTCCCAGTCCCTGGGTTCGCTGCTATTTCTGGCCAATTTGTATGCCACTTCCTTGGCTTTAATACTATCCCTGATTTCCCTTGATAGGCACGATTGAGCCACCTTCCCTTTTTTATTTTTACACCAGATAGGGATGTACAATTGTTGTAGTTCATCCATGCGGTCTCTAAATGTCTGCCATTGCCCATCCACTGTCAACCCCTTAAGTATCATTCGCCAATCTATCCTAGCCAATTCACGCCTCATACCTTCAAAGTTAGCCTTCTTTAAGTTCTGGACCATGGTCTCTGAATTAACTGTTTCATTCTCCATCCTAATGTAGAATTCTACCATATTATGGTCACTCTTCCCCAAGGGGCCTCGCACAACGAGATTGCTAATTAATCCTCTCTCATTACACAACAAGATGGCCTCCCCCCTAGTTGGTTCCTCGACATATTGATCCAGAAAACCATCCCTTATGCACCCCAGGAAATCCTCCTCCACCGTATTGCTTCCAGTTTGGTTAGCCCAATCTATATGCATATTTAAAGTCACCCATGATAACTGCTGCACCTTTATTGCATGCACCCCTAATTTCCTGTTTGATGCCCTCCCCAACATCACTACTACTGTTTGGAGGTCTGTACACAACTCCCACTAACATTGTTTGCCCTTTGGTGTTCTGCAGCTCTACCCATATAGATTCCACATCATCCAAGCTAATGTCCTTCCTAACTATTGCATTAATCTCCTCTTGAACCATCAATGATACCTCACCTCCTTTTCCTTTTATTCTATCCTTCCTGAATGTTGAATACCCCTGGATGTTCAGACTATCTCCACAAGACTATATTGTAAGCTCAAACTGTTGTTACCTTTGTCTCTTTAATGTAACTCCACAGGAAGTAGCATGGTAGACTGCCTTTTATACCTGCCTGCCCAGGGTGTGCAGGTGACCCTTGGGTCTCGCACAGGTGCGCCCCCTGGTGGCAAGTCTTACACATTGGTAATGTTTATATACATAACAATTTGAATGCATGAAGCATGTGTAACAAAATAGATTAATTAGTGGCACAAATAGAGATAAATAGCTTTGATATAATAGCAATTACAAAGACATGGTTGCAAGGTGACTAAGGTTGGGAGCTGAGGGTTAGAAATTCAGTAGGTTAGTGCCTGGGGGTGGGGTGGGGGGTGGGGTGCTGACAGTGCACTAAGGGGCAAGCGACCAGATGTGGCGAATGCATAGGATATATGGCACAGAAACAGGCCGTTTGGCCCAACCAGTCCATGCCGGCGTTTATGCTGCATTCGAGCCTCCTCCCGTCTTTCCTCATCTAAATCTATAACCCTCTATTCCCTTCTCCCTCATGCTCGTCTAGTCTCCCCGTAAATGCATCTATACTATTCACTTCAACCGCTCCCTGTGGCAGCGAGTTCCAAATTCTCACCACTCTCTCGGTAAAGAAATTTCTTCTGAATTCCCTATTGGATTTCTGGGTGACTATCTTTTATTGATGGCCTCTAGTTATGCTCTTCCCCACAAGTGGAAACATTGTCTCTGTATCCACTCTATCAAAACCTTTCAGAATTTTAAAGACCTCTATTAGGTCACTCCTCAGCTTTTTCTCAAGAGAAGAGAGACCCAGCCTGTTCATCCTTTCTGATATATATACCCTCGTATTTCTGCTATCATCCCAGTGCCTTCTGAGCATTGCCCTGAAATCCCGGTTTCTTCTTCCCGCAGGCGTTCGACTCAGTTGTAGAGAAAAGATGCGCACTTAACTTTTGCTGCTGTGCCCACCAGCAATCCCAGTCCTGGGGCCTTCTCTCCCCGCGTGTCCCAGCGACCCTGGTCCTGGGGCCCCCTCTCCCCACGTGTCCCGGGGCCCCCTCTCCCCACGTGTCCCAGCGACCCTGGTCCCGGGGCCCCCTCTCCCCACGTGTCCCAGCGACCCTGGTCCCGGGGCCCCCTCTCCCCACGTGTCCCAGCAACCCTGGTCCTGGGGCCCCCTCTCCCCACGTGTCCCGGCGCCCCCTCTCCCCACGTGTCCCAGCGACCCTGGTCCCGGGGCCCCCTCTCCCCACGTGTCCCAGCGACCCCGGTCCTGAGGCCTGCAATCCCCGTGTGTCCCAGCAACCCCGGTCCTGCGGCCTTCACTCCTCGCGTGTCCCAGCAACCCCGGTCCTGAGGCCTGCAATCCCCGTGTGTCCCAGCAACCCCGGTCCTGCGGCCTTCACTCCTCGCGTGTCCCAGAGATCGCAGTCCTGTGACCCCTTCTCCCCGCATGTCCCAGTGACCCCGGTCCTGGGGCCGCCTCTCCCCGCGTGTCCCAGTGACCCCGGTCCTGGGGCCGCCTCTCCCCGCGTGTCCCAGTGACCCCGGTCCTGGGGCCGCCTCTCCCCGTGTCGCAGCGCGTGCATGTCAGGACGGACAGCTGGAGCTGCAGTCACATGGCTCTGGGCAGCCAATCCAGGTGAAGTATGTTGTCATTCCTAATAATTGGAGTTCCCATTATGATTGATAAACAGCCCCCAAACACTAAAACATCAATAAAAAAAATAGAAAAATACATCACATATTTAACATTAATTTCAATAAAAGTTAATAAATGTCTTAGAAAAAATATATATTTTTCTGATTGTTTTTTAAAGTTTTTAAATTATGGTTTAAAATAAACTTACCTTAGTGGGTAGGGTTTTTAACATTAAAATGAGTTTTTAAAATTTTATTTTTATATGTTTTTGTATGTTGTAAAACTCTTACGCTGTTAAACGTAAGGTATGCTCCTGTTTTCATCAGGTGTAAGAGTTTTCGGGACATTTGCTGGGTAAATACTGCAATCTCACCCGTGCGAATGTCCTGGCTAAAACTTGACACATCGGAAAAACTGTTTTTTGACGCATGCGCATTGCACACGAAAAACGGCCTTTGCAGGGGCCATCCCAGGTCCATGCGCGCCCCGCACGCACCGCGTACAGACCCGGGGAGGCCATGATTTCAGGGCCAATATGGTGACCAGAACTGTACGCAGTACTCCAAGTGTGTCTAACCAAGGTTCGATACAGGTTTAGCATAACTTCCCTACTTTTCAATTGTACACCTCTAGAAATAAATCCGAGTGCTTGGTTTGCTTTTTTTTAATGGCTTTGCTAACCTGTGTCACAACTTTTAGTGATTTGTGTATGTGTACCCTGAGATCCCTTTGTTCCTCTACCCCACCCAGACTCGCACCCTCCAAGTGATATGTGACCACCTTATGCTGGAAACACTCAACAGGTCAGGCAGCATCTGTGGAGTTGTGACAAAGCATTGTAAGACCTGAAATGTTGATCCTATCTTTCCCTCTCCACAGATGCTGCTTGACCTGCTGAGTATTTATTTCTATTTAATTGCACTTCAGTTACTTGGAGGTGCAGCACTCCTGTGTGCCAGTCACTCAGGCTGTACAATCGCAATGATAATCCAGGAAGTCAAAGGGACCCTGCGAAATGTATCATTGACCCCGAAAATCAATTAAAAACGTGATTATAAAATTCATCAATGAATTTCACAAGGGTCTCCTGACTTTATGGATTCTACTCAAACGGTACAACTAACACAAGACACACAGCCTGACGGATAACCAGTGAATGCAATAAAACTGTAGGTTCTGGGGCATCACCATATCTCTGTCTTTGCTACCCCTCATCATGTCATCATGTCATCTCAGTGGATCTTCAATGGTGCAAATATTTTTGCCTCCACTGTACTCCTTGGAATAGTATGCCAAGTGCTGATTATCTTTAGATGAAGAATTTCTTCCGAACATAAGTTCCAGAACAGTCTGACTCCACTTTTGGCCAACATTATTCTGAAGTGATTCTCTGGATTTTGTTTTGACTTGTTCTCAGGATATAGACAATGTTGTCAGGGCCACATTTATTGGCCATCCCTAACTACCTTGAGCAGGTGATGGGTCTTTTTGAAGCAAGTGGTTCTCTGCATCTCCTTTTCTAAACTGTGTACTTCTGCAAGGACTCCTTCATCTGCTTTCTTTCAAGGTTATAGCAAGTTCATTCATGGAAAGGTCGGGAGTTCAGTCTCGTACACTGCTGCCGTGTTTGCTATGGCTTTAATACTCTTATGAATGACTCCACGAAGTCTAGTATTGTACTTGAGTTGTGACCTTAGTCCCATTTATTGTAACTCCAGAGTGAGGCACAAGCATGGTGGGCAGCCTTTTATACTGGGCCCTGCACACCGCAGGTGACCCTCAGGTCTCCCACCACAGTGCCCTCTGGTGGCACACCTTATGTAACTATACAGTTAGTATACATGGTCTACATACATGACATCACTTCCCCCCAAGTCTTAAATGCAAATTGACTCTTACATTGACGGTGACCTGGCTTTGCTCTTCCTGGTTGACCATTGGAGGGTCACTTCTAGCTTGGGTGGGTTGGTAGTGAGATTTGTTGCCAGTGGAGGTTCCAGTGGTTTCTGGTTGAGAGTCCATGACTACTCCATTCTCCCTCCCACACAGAGATCATGTTAATGGCCCATTACATGCAAGTTGCATTCAAGTTCATCACATGGGCTTTACATTTACATCTTGGTACATTTGTTGGGTGGATTATAGTTGCATTTCTTTTTGTGTGGTACATTTACATAATCAGTACAGGTACACAAGGACAGTCTAGTTCCAGCACGGCCGGATGAGATCCGGGACGTCTGGTGGCAGTGCAGCACCCCATGCTAGTGGGTCTGTTGCCGGAGCTCAGGGCTCTTTCTGTTACTCCTAGTGTTGGGCAGGCCCAAAGACAGCTGTTGTGTCTGTGACCTCCCTGCCCTTTTCGTTTGCACTGCCTTGGGTGTTGCTGCTGTTCCCTCGGAAGCGGTCTGAGCGAGTGAGCGTTTCGTCTAAGCGACGGTGGGGCTGCCTCGTCTTGTCTAGCAGTTCGCAGGGGACTGCTGACTCGTTTTCCGTGAGGGCACCGTTGTGAGCACTCTCTAGTTTGGGATCCTAGCTGGTCCAGGTCCCGTTCGGAGGAGCTGTTACAGGTGACCCTTCACTCTTGGGCATTGCCGTGGTGGCGAGTGGGTTTGTGGGCTGCACCTTTTCCACCCGGGTGGTGGGCGACAATAGTCGACTGTGAGTGTTATGTACGAATAAAGAGTCTGACCAGATACTGTGAGCTCAAAGTAAAGTGTGATCTTAGTCTTTTATTGCAGGTCTCCAGAGTGCCTCTCCAATCTGTGAGGCCTCCCCAAGCACCAGTGCCCCCAAGGGACCGCGGGATCCCTTGGGACTCCAGGTGATGAGCCCTCTGGTGGCTACACAAGGCATATACAGGTCTACACATATACAACAACACTCCCCACCCCCAAAGTCAATACTGTAACTATTTACAAGGTGAGTCGATCTGGGGCCTTCCGTTCCCTGGTTGATCGTCTCAATGCAAATGCTGGTTTTGGTGAGTCATTTATTGGGCCCTCGCTGGGCTGCTATGCTGACCTTTACTGTCGATTACGGGAATCAGTTCCTTTGTGTAAGTTCTCAGTTTTGTGCGAATGGAAATCAAGACTGGCCTTGAGGCCTTGCTGCACCACAATTTATTGAAGGTCATTTTGCTCATAATGGACTGGCTCGTGTCCAACTCCATTGACACCGGGAGTCCATTTAATTCAAACTTCAGCCTTATCAGGGGACACTTTGTGGTAAATGTGTGCACCCCATATACCTCTGTCTCCTCAGTCTGGTTCATCATGATCCACCATGGATCTGTCTTCCTCTGCAACATGGTGGTTTTTAGGATTAGCAGGGTTTGCAGCTCGCCTGCTCATACGTTGGAGGTGTCCCATTGTTCCACAGTCCTTGCAAAAGTGGAATGAATGGAAATGATGATCACCCCTGCAGCGCCAACAAGGTATTAATGGCCTTGCATTCATCACCCTTGATGGTGAACTCTGAGACATCTGCAGACATGTAGCTGCAGGCATGTGGGGCCTGCCCTGTACGTTGCGATTTGAAAACATCACTTTGTTCACAGTACTTGTAGCAGCACTCGTGTGCTGAGAGATTTGCTTCGTATTGTCGCTGGTGGCAATGAACGCCTGGGCTATCGCTATGGCTTTACTCAAGGTTGGGGTCTCTACAGTCAAAAGTTTGTGAAGTATCACTTCATGGCCAATGCCAAGTATGAAAAAGTCTCTGAGCACGTTCACCAAATGTCCTTCAAATTCGCAATGTCCTGCAAGGCGTCTTAGCTCGGCGACATAACTCGCCACTTCCTGGCCTTCAGACCTTTTGAAGGTGTAGAACCGGTACCTCGCCATCAGAACGCTTTCCTTCGGGTTCAAATGCTCCCAGACCAGTGTGCACAAATTGTTGTACGATTTCTCTGTGGGTTTCACTGGAGCAAGCAGATTTTTCATGAGGCCATACGTTGGTGCCCCGCAGACGGTGAGGAGAATCGCCCTTCGTTTGGCAGCGTTCGCTTCTCCTTCCAGTTCGTTGGCCACGAAGTATTGGCCGAGTCGCTCCACAAAGGTTTCCCAATCATCCCCCTCCAAAAATTTCTCCAGGATGCCCACTGTTCTCTGCATTGTTGGGTTCGTCATTTGTATCTCTTCGCCAGTTATATATGAATAAAGAGTCTGACTAGATACTGTGAGCTCAAAGTAAAGTGTGACCTTAGTCTTTTATTGCAGGTCTCCAGAGTGCCTCTCCAGCCTGTGAGGCCTCCCCAAGCACCAGTGCTCCCAAGGAACCGCGGGATCCCTTGGGACTCCAGGGGATGTGCCCTCTGGTGGCTACACAAGGCATATACAAGTCTACACATATACAACAGCGAGCATAGGCACAGTTTACTGTTTCTGGCCCGTGGCGGTTCATGCCATCGGGTGCCTGCAATGTTAAACCGATCTGAGGCAGAGTATCGCTACCGATGCCTCTGCTCTCCGGGGATCGTTTACTCTGCGGCTTGTCTACTTCTGTCAGTTGTGGGACACTTTATGATACATCACTCTGGTCCCAGGGACGCAGGCTACAGCATTGGGTAGCCCGCTGGACCTGTATACGACCGTTAGGTGTTCGCCCGCTACATTGGCTGATTGCAATTTGCACCCGACATCGTTCAACAACATTTTGCTCGTTACAGCTGGACTTTTACATTGGTTACCAATTTAAAGCAGTTCATTCAAAAATGGCGGGTTGCTGGCCTCCTTTAAAATGGCCTTTCTACTTTTACCCCAATCGTCTTCCTTGCCTGGAACCACGTGTCATTGCTCCATTAGCGCTGCACCGCGTGGTTTGGACGCCATCTTTTCCCTGTCCATGATGTCGGCTGCCGTGATGTTCTTTCCCAGGGATTCTGCCACTGAAGCTGGGAAGGCGCCCTCGGATCCAATCTTCCTCCCCAGGAGTCCTGCTACTGAAACCGGGAAGGTGCGTTCGGGTTGTCTCGGTTGGATCATCGCCATGCTGTCGTGATGAGCGGTCTGTGCCTCGGGGGCTGCGTGGATCTGCTCTCCAATGCCTGGTCCAACCGAAGGTGGGGGCTTGCTCTGCCTCTGAGCACGGGGGATGTCGATCGCTGGAGAGATGAAGTCTTACCAGTTCCAATGAATCTTCCCCATCCATCTTTTTCCAAGTAGCGTTGGTCCATCACCTGAAACAATCCACAGTGGTAAATTGTGCACCGTGCCGTCACATCTGATATCAGTTCCTTGGTGTAGGTGTGCAGCTTTGCCTGAACCGGGACCAGCTTGGTGATACAGCTTTGATTCGGCTTGATCGTTCCATAGCCTCGCAAACGCTTCCTGGCTCATTACTGACTGACTCGCCCCCGTGTCCACTTCCATGACGACTGGAACGCCATTTATCTCGACTTCCATTATCACTGGAGGACAATCGTTGGTGCAGGTATATACTCCACACACTTCGTCCTGGGACTGAGCTGCCTCTCTTGCCATCTCCTCGTAATCCACGCTGGATTCACAGCCACCTGCTGACTCCTCTTCCACGTGGTGAGTCACAGCTCTTTTGCACATTCGCTGGAGGTGGCCCTTTGTGCTGCAGCCTTTGCACACACAGTCTCTGAATCGACACTGGTGAGCCCTGTGATTACCTCCACAACGCCAGCATGGTGCTACTCGACTGAGGTTTGCACCCCTCGGCGGACTCTTGAGTTCAAGGACTCGGGGGGGGGTGGGGGGGGTGCTGTACGCCCTGCCCTGGGCAGATTCATGTTCAACAGTTCTGCTTGTGAAAGGCGCCATTCTAGTTATAGTACTTGCCGGGTTTGAGTCCTGAGAGTGAGTCATCATATGCTTGGAGCTGCAGCTTGAGGTCATGAACGCCTGGCTGATGCTGATGGCCTTCTGCAGAGTGACGGTGGTTTCGGCAGACAGTAGCCTTTGAAGAAGGGCCTCATGACCGATGCCAATTACGAAGACGTCAGCAACGCATCGGCGAGGGATGCACTGAACTCACACGGTCCTGCCAATCACCTGAGGTCGGCAGCGTACTTCGCGATTTCCTGGCCCTCGGGGCGGCGGTGTGTATAAAATCGATGCCTGGCCGTGAGGATACTCTCCTTCAGTTTGAGTTGGTCCCGAATTAGCACTTTCAGCTTCTCGTTTGACTTGGTCGTTGTTTTCTCTGGTGCAAACAAGTCCCTGACGAGGCCGTAGACCACGGGCCCACAACTGGTCAACAGGATAGCTCTGAGCTTATTTGCCAGCGTGGCCGGATCATCACCGACCAGATCATTTGCTACGAAATATTGGTCGAGCCGCTCCGTTAAGGCTTCCGAGTCTTCACCCTCTGAGAACTTTTCTAATGCACCAACGTTAGTCATTTTTGTGTGAAAGTTCGTAATCTCGTCACCAGTTGTTATGTCTTCAATACTCTTATGAATGACTCCACGAGATCGAGTATTGTACTTGAGCTGTTGTGCTCTTAGTCCCATTTATTGTAACTCCAGAGTGAGGCACAAGCATGGTAGGCAGCCTTTATACTGGGCCCTGCACACCTATGCAGGTGACCCTCAGGTCTCCCACCGCAGTGCCCTCTGGTGGCACACCATGTGACTATACAGTTAGTGTACATGCTCGACATACACGACACTGTTGGCTGATTTTTTTGCTGCAGCACATTTACAATGTGATTTTTTTAGTTAAACAGTATTTAAAATAAAATACCATCCCATGATATTACCAATCACTCTGTTCTTGGTGCTGGCAACTTCTCTACAGACAATCCAAAGCCAACTTGTACAGGTGTATGTAGGCAGGGTATGATACTTAAACTGTGTAGACCTGCAGTCCTTTATTTGCAGCTCCTGAGTGCCGACAACAAGCTGTGAGTTCCCTTTTATACTGCGTTACCTGCCGTGTGCAGGCAACCTCTCGATCTCCAGCAGCAGCTCTGGTGTACCGGTAAGGTGTGTGCAGCATAAGGGTACATTCAATGTGGCATAACAGTGTTACAGACATCACACAGTAAACAGGCATACATACACAACAGGTACAACCAAAACTAAAAAGTGTAAAATATAAGACAAGTGAAAGCAGGAAGTAGTGATTCTAGCATTATTGAACCTGTCTCTCTCACAGGTAACTTTGAGAATGGATACAGAAGGATTGTGAATGTGGCAGAGGGATGGAGATAGGGAATCATGGGAAAATAGCTAAAGAAATGTAGACAACTGCAGAATCGACACAAAAAAAAGGGGTTACCAAGAGTTGAGGTTGAGGTTAAACACGGGTCATGAGAAAGACGCAAGGCGGCACAAAGAAAGAAAGCAATCATAGATAGGAGGGGAAAAAGTAATGGCTTTTACTGATAAGGAGGAAGGGAAACTAATTGGGTTCTTTACTGATAAGGGAAGACAGTGTAGCGAAGCTATAACTAACCTGACCCTGACACCAGCCCTAATTGGGGAGACTTTCTTGCCTGCCATTGGACTTACTCGGGGGGGAGGCAGAAAGGGATTGGATAGACCAAGTACTAATCAAATGTGTTCTGTTTTGAAAATGTATAACTGTTGTTGTTTCGCGCTGAAAAGGGGCTTGTCCAGAGGAAGATAAACAGGCTCTGATTGAGAGTGTTCCTTTGTCTTGACAAGTCCCGGCTGGAGAATCTTCAATAAAGGTCTTTTACAGAAAAGGCAAGAAGGTGTTCGCGTCAGTATATTCGCTGAAACAGATTGAGGGAAAAAGAATCCGTATTGACATTTGGTGTCAGAAGTGGGATCTCAATGGACGACTGCCGAAAGCTTGCGAACTAAGAGCCGGACTAGCCTTGGACGAGACGGGAGGAAAGTGGCCACTGGAGTGAGTACCCTTTAAATACCACTTCAGTTTCCTTCAGTTCCAAAAGTCTGAGGAAAGTTTGGCCACTCGCTGGTTCTCAGGTAGCGTCTGAACGAGAGCCAGGTCAATCTGGCGAATACCTTTTAACTTAGGAAATAAGTGTCCAAGTCAGGTACGACGTTGACTTTGTATATCACTTAGTCCGTCTAGGCGCTGATTGGACTTAAATAGACTATCGCGCGGTGACGCGAATAGGAACACCACGGGGCGACGCGAAGGGATAGGGAAATAGACTATCGCGGGGCGACGTGAATAGGAACACCGCGGGGCGACGCGGAAGAAAAGGGAAATTGTGTAAAACTAAATCGCGGGGCGGCGCGAGGAATTGTGTAAAACTAAATCTCGGGGCGACGCGAGGAATTGTGTAAGGATAAAAGGAATTGTGTAAGCATAAAATATTTCTTTACCGCGGGGCGACGTGGGAATGGGCAATCATGGATCCAAAAATAGAGCCAGCCAAAGAAAAAAATTAATTAATAAGCTTTGTTGAATGAAGAGAGACTTTTGTGAATGTCTGTCGTTGAGTGAGAGTCCTTGTGCTTTTTTGACTGCGGAATGAATTTTTATGTTTTCATGTTTTTAAAAGCCTGTTTGGAAGAGTGGAGCAGCTGTTTGTTTATTTTAGCTCCACCCACTTCTTCAAACAGAGTGAATGGTTTTTCAACCCTTTGTCGTGTTGTCCTGTATGTGGGAAGTTTTAAGACATTTTAAGTTAGAAACGCAGGTGTGGATTTATTCGGATGATAAGTTATGGGGCTAGGAAATGCACAAGGGATTGATTACATTGGGTTGAAAGACATAAATTTAGTCTCGGAATGAGATAAAGAATGCCTTTTTAAAAAAAGCTTCTAGCTCAAAAAAGAGAGTTTTAAATAAAGATTGAAATTCCAAAATTTGAATTGGGATTTTGAGATATTAAGAGAAGGCACAGCAAAATACTGAGGTGGATTCAAACTAAAAAAAAAATTATTAAATTGAATCTGATCTCTTAAAGAAAAAAGGAGGAAATAAAATTAAAAGGTTTGGAAACAATCTAGAAATACCTTCACAAGAAAAAGATGAAGACGCCACTTTGAAAGTAAACAAATGATTTTAAATTAACAAATTTACAGAGACACGAGCCCTCCGTGTAAAATACAAAACCTAATTTGAAGAAAGGTGATCTGGAAAAAGATGTAACGCACTAATTAGGTGCTAAAAAAAAGGGGTGTTTGCGATGGAAAAAGACATAACTTACTAAATACTAGTTGATATCGGCTGTGAAAAAGATACTGGTTTAATGGGAAAAAAAGAATTTGAAGTAGTAAAAGACACTCTCCATTGATAATGATTTTAAGTTATGAGAAAGTTTCACTGCAGTTTGAAAGATTTCCAAAATGGAAATTGTTTATCAAGAAAAGTCCCGATTAGCCTAAACAAACAGGAGGGTTTTGAAAATAACAAGGAGAAAAGATCTAAGCTATGCGAACTCAGCACAGAAAGAACTGGGAATTAGAGAATCTTACTAAATTTTAAAATTCTTATAGAAAATGGAACTGGCACGGATGTTTAGATTTTGTGCTGAGAGAGAAATGAAACACAAGATTTGCCCAGTAAACGGAACCGTAAAATAAAACGAAATGTTAGAATGTACACAAGCGTATGTGAAAATTGGATTTCAGTAAACAAAATAGCTATTAAAAATGTGTGGTCTCGTTTTAAATCAATCAAAAAAAAGATCTTTGGCAATTAGAAGTTAAGAAAACATTGGAGTTTACTCCAAAATGCCGTCTTTCCTGATGAGAAGACTTTTATTATGACGCCTTTACTAATGATTTCTGCTGTTTTAACGGATTCCTAATTTCTAAGCAAGTTTTGAAGGCACAAAGACTTAAAAAAAAAGAATTTTTCGGATGATTACGTGAAGTCACGTAATGACATCAGGCTTTCTTACAAACCTGTAAAGGAGTTAACCCTTTCCATTGACAGCTGTTTTACACTGGACATTATTAATTTGGATTTCTTAATAGAATAGAAAAGACTCACCTAACAGAGGAAATGGTGCGATAGTCAGAATAAAAATAAAAACAGAACTAGCCCATGTAATAATACTCGCCTGATACAAATAAAAGAAAGATACTCAAACAAAACAAATTCAAGAGTTAAAAGCTAAGATAAATAAGCTGGAAGAGATTTTTTTTTTAAAATGGGGCCAGACGGATAGTGCAGTGCGCAGCCATAGCACCATCACCTATGGCAATAGAGCCAATGTACCCCACAGTGGGTAAGTGTAGTCTACAAACCCAACCTAATCCTTACCTCCGATTTCACAGAGTGACCGCAACATGCATGGATAAAAGATGAGTAGACCAGAACCTAATACCTGGTGACGACCAGGCTATCTGTTTAAAATTTGCAGATAAAACACTCACCGAGATGGGACCGCAGCGGCTACTTCGACTCTGGAGACTCAGGATACTGAGGACCTTGAGGCCCACGCAGGCACCGGATAATACAGATGGACTACGAGAGATATAGCACACGCAGGAAAGACACTACTACATGAACTAGCTTTGTTTAATTTGACTGACGAAATATGCAACCCAGCAGCCAAGGACTGGAGCAAGGACAGAACTTATTTTAACGCATGGCTATGTATAGTGTATTAAGTAAGGTTGTAATGCAGCAGGCTGCCGATGCCATGGACGCCAGTACATTCCGAGGACAGGAGCAAGTTCATAGGACCAAAAGGGGAAGGGCGCAGAAATGCAACTGGATGGAATTTCAGTTCCAGAAGCTCATGCCTGGGCGGACGAAGCTGCAAACAAGCAGCGAAATCCACCCCGCAAGAAACAGAAGGGTGGGAAGAGAACGGAGCAAGGCGGGGGGGCTAGTAATAAAAGAATCTAAAGAAAGGATATAATTTGGGGTGCGTCAGCGACTACTTATCCTAAACCTAATGGATATCATTTTTCCTAGCTTCTGTGGGAATGAAACTATAAGTCCATACCAGAACCTGGCACAACGGATCCTCGAAGGCCCGGAACCCACTACCCTGAGATTTAATGTCAGAAATGGAACAGGGCAAAGTCGAAAAAAAAGGGGAATACTGGAAACACTCGGCACGGGTTATGCGGCAGGGGTTATGACGATGAATTCCATAGGCCTGTAGGCAATATACGACCGGGTTAACAACTTAATGGCGTAGTCTTGAGTGGTTTAGTGGGGAGGGACTTGGATAACCAAGCCCTATAAGCATGGTTGGGAGATGGCGCGGTAGGGGAACTGTTACAAGTGGCCCATACATTGCCGAAATGCCAAGACAATAAAATTGATCCACGCAATGGGGAAAGATATAAGTAAACGATTACAGGCTGAGATAGTTTGCTCCGGGTATGGGGCCTGGATATTAAGTGAGGTACAACATAATTTGGAGCAACTCCAGAATGGAGACATACCAGATTGAATTCCGAACAGCATACTTAACAATTGGACTCTAGATAAAAAAAATGAATAACACATGCGAGGTACGAAGGAATAGTCACGCATGGGTGCCGAAATTCAGATGTATTACTGGGCGGGTGAATATGATCGGATTTATGTTGTCAATACCACAGTATGATGTAACAAAGAGAGACCCCTTATATCAGATCGATAATATTGGTGAAGTGAGAAACCAAACTCGGTTACATTACCATCAGCCTGCCAGACGGGTGATTAAAATTAACAATAGTACCAAAGGCATTGACATAACTGACTGCTATAAAATTAACCAAGTGGTTTTATGTCAAGGTACGCCACGAATGACTAATGATGATTGCAGATTCCACCAAACAAACGGATGCATGCTGAGAATCACTTCTCTCAAACACGATTCCGAAACAATCGCTGCTCCACAAGGGAATGGAGCACAGGAGCAGCCAACCCAACGATTAAGACCAGGGGAGGAGTCACCCCCTGTGTCATCACCAACCCGAACTTGTGTTTCAGGCCCATGGGAAAAATAGATGTAAATGGATACCACATATATCCCAAGACAACGGAAATCATCGACGGAACAATCACGGATACCCTCCGAGAAGAGTACGAAGAGGCGGTATGGGAACCGCAAGGCAAACAGATACCGGAACGAAATGAGGAACAATTACGTTTGGTGCAAGGAATCCAGAATCAAAGACGACAGTATGTCCGGCTGATGGAAGAAATAGACAACTTACAGAGAGACACTAACGCAATGCTGGCTGATCAGCCCTGGTACTCAAAGTTGTGGGACATTGGACTTAATATTCAAATTCACCCATGGATAAGAATAATATCACATGTACTTGTAGTAATACAGGGTCTGGTTCTGATGGTCATGATGGGATTAACATGTGCACGAATTAAACAGGCCAAACGATAGTCAGGGCACGCACTATGATTAAGGCCATAAGGGATGAAAATTTAAGCAGTCCTACAGGAAGGACTTACCTTATATAACTCTGTGGGAAGGTTTCAGGAGGTCCCGAAGCTTGGGAGATGGCCACCCAGGTGAACAAACCTATCTGGAACTTGCCTACAGGGAGATAGTTATTGGGAAATATGGCCAAGGGCCAAAAGGGGGAATTGTAAGAGAAATTTGGCATTAGGGGTACCAGCGGGACAAGGGTTAAAGTGCTGGTTCCTGCACTGGCCCATAAGGAGGTAAAAGGCCTCTCTTTGGCCTTGTACCAAGGCTCCAGAAGTTATCAATTCAATAATATTCCGACAGGATACGATGTGAGAACCTAAACAGACATTGATAAGACCTTGTGAAGAGACTCAAGGCGGACTCACAGACAACAAGGAGGATCAGGAAAGAGAGTGCGAACGGCTGAATGCGATACTCCTGGAATAGTCACCAGGGTTATCATGGAATGATAAAAGGGGGGAATGAGAATGGATACAGAAGGATTGTAAATGTGGTAGTTGGATGGAGATAGGGAATCATGGGAAAATAGCTAAAGAAATGTCAAGATGCAGACAATTGCAGAATCGACAGAAAAAAAAGGGGTTACCAAGAGTTGAGGTTGAGGTTAAACACGGGTCATGAGAAAGACGCAAGGCGGCACAAAGAAAGAAAGCAATCCTAGATAGGAGGAGAAAAGTAATGGCTTTTACTGATAAGGAGGAAAGGAAACTAATTGGGTTCTTTACTGATAAGGGAAGACAGTGTAGCGAAGCTATAACTAACCTGACCCTGACACCAGCCCGAATTGGGAGACTTTCTTGCCTGCCATTGGATGTACTCGGGGGGGAGGCAGAAAGGGATTGGATAGACCAAGTGCTAATCAAATGTGTTCTGTTTTGAAAATGTATAACTGTTGTTGTTTCGCGCTGAAAAGGGGCTTGTCCAGAGGAAGGTAAACAGGCTCCGATTGAGAGTGTTCCTTTGTCTTGACAAGTCCCGGCTGGAGAATCTTCAATAAAGGTATTTTACAGAAAAGGCAGCAAGGTGTTCGCGTCAGTGTACTCGCTGAAACAGATTGAGGGAAAAAGAATCCGTATTGACATTTTCTGTACTTAATGTGGCAGGTTGACTGGGAAATGGCAAAATAATGGGAATGTTGGAAGTAGAAAGTGTGCGTAGGATGTGTGTTTGGAGCTTTCGCGAAACGAGACAGAAGTTCAGAGGAGTGTTCGATAGAATAGAGAGGAACAATAATGGATGGGACAGACAGAGGGATTGTATATTGGACACCAAGCCCATCGGTGTAAATTCGCTTAAATACCCATTTGTAATAATATATTTGGAACAAATCATTTTGTAAAAAACAGACAATTACTGATAACTCCATTTTAGATCTTCAGTGAGTAATGCTCTCACTCTCTGAGCTCAGTAACACTCTCTGAGCTCAGTGAGTAACGCTCACACTCTCAGCTCAGTGAGTAACGCTCTCGCTCTCTGTGCTCAGTGAGTAACGCTCTCGCTCTCTGAGCTCAGTGAGTACTGCTCTCGCTCTCTGCGCTCAGTGAGTAACGCTCACACTCTCAGCTCAGTGAGTAACGCTATCGCTCTCTGTGCTCAGTGAGTAACGCTATCGCTCTCTGAGCTCAGTGAGTAACGCTCTCGCTCTCTGTGCTCAGTGAGTCACGCTCTCGCTCTCTGCTCAGTGAGTAACGCTCTCGCTCTCTGAGCTCAGTGAGTCACGCTCTCGCTCTCTGAGCTCAGTGAATAACGCTCTCTGAGCTCAGTGAGTAACGCTCTCGCTCTCTGAGCTCAGTGAGTAACGCTCTCACTCTCTGAGCTCAGTGAGTAATGCTCTCACTCTCTGAGCTCAGTGAGTAACGCTCTCACTCTCTGAGCTCAGTGAGAAACACTCTCACTCTCTGAGCTCAGTAACGCTCTCGCTCTCTGTGCTCAGTGAGTAACGCTCTCACTCTCAGCTCAGTGAGTAACGCTCTCGCTCTCTGAGCTCAGTGAGTCACGCTCTCGCTCTCTGAGCTCAGTGAGTAACGCTCTCGCTCTCAGCTCAGTAACGCTCTCACTCTCTGAGCTCAGTGAGTAACGCTCTCACTCTCTGAGCTCTATGAGTCACGCTCTCGCTCTCTGAGCTCAGTGAGTAATGCTCTCGCTCTCTGAGCTCAGTGAGTAACGCTCTCGCTCTCTGAGCTCAAAGAGTCACGTTCTCGCTCTCTGTGCTCAGTGAGTAACGCTCTCACTCTCAGCTCAGTGAGTAACGCTCTCGCTCTCTGAGCTCAGTGAGTAACGCTCTCGCTCTCTGAGCTCAGTGAGTAACGCTCTCGCTCTCAGCTCAGTGAGTAACGCTCTCGCTCTCTGAGCTCAGTGAGTAACGCTCTCGCTCTCTGTGCTCAGTGAGTAACGCTCTCACTCTCAGCTCAGTGAGTAACGCTCTCGCTCTCTGAGCTCAGTGAGTAATGCTCTCGCTCTCTGAGCTCAGTGAGTAACGCTCTCGCTCTCAGCTCAGTGAGTAACGCTCTCGCTCTCTGAGCTCAGTGAGTCACGCTCTCGCTCTCTGAGCTCAGTGAATAACGCTCTCTGAGCTCAGTGAGTAACGCTCTCGCTCTCTGAGCTCAGTGAGTAACGTTCGCGCGCTCTCAGCTTAGTAAGTAACGCTCTCGCTCTCTCAGCTCAGTGAGCAGTGCTCTCACTCTCTGAGCTCAGTAACACTCTCACTCTCTGTGCTCAGTGAGTAACCCGCTCACTTTCTGAGCTCTGTAATTAACGCTCTCTGAGCTCTGAGTAACGCTCTCGCTCTCTGAGCTCAGTGAGTAACGCTCTCGCTCTCTGAGCTCAGTGAGTAACGCTCTCGCTCTCTGAGCTCAGTGAGTAACGCTCTCGCTCTCTGAGCTCATGAGTAACTCTATCATTTTCTGAGCTCAGTGAGTAACGTTCGGGCTCTCTCAGCTTAGTAAGTAACGCTTTCGCTCTCTCAGCTCAGTGAGTAACGCTCTCACTCTCAGCTCAGTAAGTAACGTTCTCGCTCTCTGAGCTCAGTGAGTAATGCTCTCGCTCTCTGAGCTTAGTGAATAAGGCTCTCGCTTTCTGAGCTCAGTGAGTAACACTCTCACTCTCTGAGCTCAGTAACGCTCTCGCTCTCTGAGCTCAGTGAGTCACTCTCACTCTCTGAGCTCAGTGAGTAACGCTATCATTTTCTGAGCTCAGTGAGTAACGCTCTCACTCTCAGCTCAGTGAGTAACGCTCTCACTCTCAGCTCAGTGAGTAACGTTCGCGCTCGCTGAGCTCAGTGAGTAACGCTCTCGCTCTCTGAGCTCAGTGAGTAACGCTCTCGCTCTCTGAGCTCTGTGAGTAACGCTCTCACTCTCTGAGCTCTGTGAGTAACGCTCTCGCTCTCTGAGCTCAGTGAGTAACGCTCTCATTTTCTGAGCTCAGTAAGTAACGCTCTCGCTCTCTCAGCTCAGTGAGTAACGGTCTCACTCTCAGCTCAGTGAGTAACGTTCTCGCTCTCTGTGCTCAGTGAGTAATGCTCTCATTTTCTGAGCTCAGTGAGTAACGTTCGCGCTCTCTCAGCTTAGTAAGTAACGCTCTCGCTCTCTGAGCTCAATGAGTAATGCTCTCGCTCTCTGAGCTCAGTGAGTAACGCTCTCACTCACAGCTCAGTGAGTAACGTTCTCGCTCTCTGATCTCAGTGAATAACGCTCTCACTCTCTGAGCTCTGTGAGTAACGTTCTCACTCACAGCTCAGTGAGTAATGTTCTCGCTCTCTGTGCTCAGTGAATAACGCTCTCACTCTCTGAGCTCTGTGAGTAACACTCACTCTCTGAGCTCAGTGAGTAACGCTCTCACTCTCTGAGCTCAGTGAGTAATGCTCTCACTCTCTGAGCTCAGTGAGTAACGCTGTCACTCTCTGAGCTCAGTGAGAAACACTCTCACTCTCTGAGCTCAGTAACGCTCTCGCTCTCTGTGCTCAGTGAGTAACGCTCTCACTCTCAGCTCAGTGAGTAACGCTCTCGGTCTCTGAGCTCAGTGAGTCACGCTCTCGCTCTCTGAGCTCAGTGAGTAACGCTCTCGCTCTCAGCTCAGTAACGCTCTCACTCTCTGAGCTCAGTGAGTAACGCTCTCACTCACTGAGCTCTGTGAGTCACGCTCTCGCTCTCTGAGCTCAGTGAGTAACGCTCTCGCTCTCAGCTCAGTGAGTAACGCTCTCGCTCTCTGAGCTCTGAGTAACACTGTCGCTCTCTGAGCTCAGTGAGTAAAGCTCGCTGTCTGAGCTCAGTGAGAAACACTCTCACTCTCTGTGCTCAGTAACGCTCTCACTCTCAGCTCAGTGAGTAACGCTCTCGCTCTCTGAGCTCAGTGAGTCACGCTCTCGCTCTCTGAGCTCAGTGAGTAATGCTCTCGCTCTCAGCTCAGTAACGCTCTCACTCTCTGAGCTCAGTGAGTAACGCTCTCACTCTCTGAGCTCAGTGAGTAACGCTCTCACTCTCTGAGCTCTGTGAGTCACGCTCTCGCTCTCTGAGCTCAGTGAGTAATGCTCTCGCTCTCTGAGCTCAGTGAGTCAAGCTCTCGCTCTCAGCTCAGTGAGTAACGCTCGCTCTCTGAGCTCAGTAACGCTCTTGCTGTCTGAGCTCAGTGAGTAACGCTATCGCTCTCTGAGCTCAATGAGTAACGCTCTCGCTCTCTGAGCTCAATGTGTAACGCTCTCACTCTCTGAGCTCAATGAGTAACGCTCTCGCTCTCTGAGCTCAGTGAGTAACGCTCTCGCTCTCTGAGCTCAATGAGTCATGCTCTCGCTCTCTGAGCTCAGTGAGTCAAGCTCTCGCTCTCTGAGCTCAGTGAGTAACGCTCTCACTCTCTGAGCTCAATGAGTCACGCTCTCACTCTCAGCTCAGTGAGTAACGCTCTCGCTCTCTGAGCTCAGTGAGTAACGCTCTCGCTCTCAGCTCAGTAACGCTCTCGCTGTCTGAGCTCAGTGAGTAACGCTCTCGCTCTCTGAGCTCAGTGAGTAACGCTCTCGCTCTCTGAGCTCAGTGAGTCACGCTTTCGCTCTCTGAGCTCAGTGAGTAACGCTCTCGCTCTCTGAGCTCAGTGAGTAACGCTCTCGCTCTCTGAGCTCAGTGAGTAATACTCTCGCTCTCTGAGCTCAGTGAGTAATACTCTCGCTCTCTGAGCTCAGTGAGTAACGCTCTCGCTCTCTGAGCTCAGTGAGTAACGCTCTCGCTCTCTGAGCTCAATGTGTAACGCTCTCGCTCTCTGAGCTCAGTGAGTAACGCTCTCGCTCTCTGAGCTCGGTGAGTAACGCTCTCGCTCTCTGAGCTCAGTGAGTAACGCTCTCGCTCTGAGCTCAGTGAGTCACGCTCTCGCTCTCTGAGCTCAGTGAGTAACGCTCTCGCTCTCTGAGCTCAGTGAGTAACGCTCTCGCTCTCTGAGCTCAGTGAGTCACGCTCTCGCTCTCTGAGCTCAGTGAGTAACGCTCTCGCTCTCTGAGCTCAGTGAGTAACGCTCTCGCTCTCTGAGCTCAATGAGTAACGCTCTCGCTCTCTGAGCTCAGTGAGTAACGCTCTCGCTCTCTGAGCTCAGTGAGTAACGCTCTCGCTCTCTGAGCTCAGTGAGTAACGCTCTCACTCTCTGTGCTCAGTGAGTAACGCTCTCACTCTCTGAGCTCAGTGAGTAATGCTCTCGCTCTCTGAGCTCAATGAGTCACGCTCTCACTCTCTGAGCTCAGTGAGTAATGCTCTCGCTCTCTCAGCTCAGTGAGTAACGCTCTCGCTCTCTGTGCACAGTGAGTAATGCTCTCATTTTCTGAGCTCAGTGAGTAACGTTCGCGCTCTCTGAGCTCAGTGAGTAACGCTCTCACTCTCAGCTCAGTGAGTAACGTTCGCGCTCTCTCAGCTTAGTAAGTAACGCTCTCGCTCTCTCAGCTGAATGAGTAACTTCTCTCACTCTCTGAGCTCAATGAGTCACGCTCTCGCTCTCTGAGCTCAGTGAGTAACGCTCTCGCTCTCTGAGCTCAATGAGAAACACGCTCGCTCTCTGAGCTCAGTAACGCTCTTGCTGTCTGAGCTCAGTGAGTCACGCTCTCGCTCTCTGAGCTCATTCAGTAACGCTCTCACTCTCTGAGCTCAGTGAGTAACGCTCTCGCTCTCTGAGCTCAGTGACTAACGCTCTCACTCTCTGAGCTCAGTGAGTAACGCTCTCACTCACTGAGCTCTGTGAGTCACGCTCTCGCTCTCTGAGCTCAGTGAGTAACGCTCTCGCTCTCAGCTCAGTGAGTAACGCTCTCGCTCTCTGAGCTCTGAGTAACACTGTCGCTCTCTGAGCTCAGTGAGTAAAGCTCGCTGTCTGAGCTCAGTGAGAAACACTCTCACTCTCTGTGCTCAGTAACGCTCTCACTCTCCGCTCAGTGAGTAACGCTCTCGCTCTCTGAGCTCAGTGAGTCACGCTCTCGCTCTCTGAGCTCAGTGAGTAATGCTCTCGCTCTCAGCTCAGTAACGCTCTCACTCTCTGAGCTCAGTGAGTAACGCTCTCACTCTCTGAGCTCAGTGAGTAACGCTCTCACTCTCTGAGCTCTGTGAGTCACGCTCTCGCTCTCTGAGCTCAGTGAGTAATGCTCTCGCTCTCTGAGCTCAGTGAGTCAAGCTCTCGCTCTCAGCTCAGTGAGTAACGCTCGCTCTCTGAGCTCAGTAACGCTCTTGCTGTCTGAGCTCAGTGAGTAACGCTATCGCTCTCTGAGCTCAATGAGTAACGCTCTCGCTCTCTGAGCTCAATGTGTAACGCTCTCACTCTCTGAGCTCAATGAGTAACGCTCTCGCTCTCTGAGCTCAGTGAGTAACGCTCTCGCTCTCTGAGCTCAATGAGTCATGCTCTCGCTCTCTGAGCTCAGTGAGTCAAGCTCTCGCTCTCTGAGCTCAGTGAGTAACGCTCTCACTCTCTGAGCTCAATGAGTCACGCTCTCACTCTCAGCTCAGTGAGTAACGCTCTCGCTCTCTGAGCTCAGTGAGTAACGCTCTCGCTCTCAGCTCAGTAACGCTCTCGCTGTCTGAGCTCAGTTAGTAACGCTCTCGCTCTCTGAGCTCAGTGAGTAACGCTCTCGCTCTCTGAGCTCAGTGAGTCACGCTTTCGCTCTCTGAGCTCAGTGAGTAACGCTCTCGCTCTCTGAGCTCAGTGAGTAACGCTCTCGCTCTCTGAGCTCAGTGAGTAATACTCTCGCTCTCTGAGCTCAGTGAGTAATACTCTCGCTCTCTGAGCTCAGTGAGTAACGCTCTCGCTCTCTGAGCTCAGTGAGTAACGCTCTCGCTCTCTGAGCTCAATGTGTAACGCTCTCGCTCTCTGAGCTCAGTGAGTAACGCTCTCGCTCTCTGAGCTCGGTGAGTAACGCTCTCGCTCTGAGCTCAGTGAGTAACGCTCTCGCTCTCTGAGCTCAGTGAGTAACGCTCTCGCTCTCTGAGCTCAGTGAGTAACGCTCTCGCTCTCTGAGCTCAGTGAGTAACGCTCTCGCTCTGAGCTCAGTGAGTCACGCTCTCACTCTCTGAGCTCAGTGAGTAACGCTCTCGCTCTCTGAGCTCAGTGAGTAACGCTCTCGCTCTCTGAGCTCAGTGAGTCACGCTCTCGCTCTCTGAGCTCAGTGAGTAACGCTCTCGCTCTCTGAGCTCAGTGAGTAACGCTCTCGCTCTCTGAGCTCAATGAGTAACGCTCTCGCTCTCTGAGCTCAGTGAGTAACGCTCTCGCTCTCTGAGCTCAGTGAGTAACGCTCTCACTCTCTGTGCTCAGTGAGTAACGCTCTCACTCTCTGAGCTCAATGAGTCACGCTCTCACTCTCTGAGCTCAGTGAGTAATGCTCTCGCTCTCTCAGCTCAGTGAGTAACGCTCTCACTCTCTGAGCTCAGTGAGTAACGGTCTCACTCTCAGCTCAGTGAGTAACGTTCTCGCTCTCTGTGCACAGTGAGTAATGCTCTCATTTTCTGAGCTCAGTGAGTAACGTTCGCGCTCTCTGAGCTCAGTGAGTAACGCTCTCACTCTCAGCTCAGTGAGTAACGTTCGCGCTCTCTCAGCTTAGTAAGTAACGCTCTCGCTCTCTCAGCTGAATGAGTAACTTCTCTCACTCTCTGAGCTCAATGAGTCACGCTCTCGCTCTCTGAGCTCAGTGAGTAACGCTCTCGCTCTCTGAGCTCAATGAGAAACACGCTCGCTCTCTGAGCTCAGTAACGCTCTTGCTGTCTGAGCTCAGTGAGTAACGCTCTCGGTCTCTGAGCTCAGTGAGTAACGCTCTCGCTCTCTGAGCTCAATGAGTAACGCTCTCGCTCTCTGAGCTCAGTGAGTAACGCTCTCGCTCTCTGAGCTCCGTGAGTAACGCTCTCGCTCTCTGAGCTCAATGAGTAACGCTCTCGCTCTCTGAGCTCAATGAGTCACGCTATCGCTCTCTGAGCTCAGTGAGTAACGCTCTCACTCTCTGAGCTCAGTGAGTAACGCTCTCACTCTCAGCTCAGTGAGTAACGCACTCGCTCTCTGAGCTCAGTGAGTAATGCTCTCGCTCTCTGAGCTCAGTGAGTAACGCTCTCACTCTCTGAGCTCAGTGAGTAACGCTCTCGCTCTCTGAGCTCAGTGAGTAACGCTCTCGCTCTCTGAGCTCAGTGAGTAACGCTCTCGCTCTCTGAGCTCAGTGAGTAATGCTCTCGCTCTCTGAGCTCTGTGAGTCACGCTCTCACTCTCTGAGCTCAACGAGTAACGCTCTCACTCTCTGAGCTCAATGAGTAACGCTCTCGCTCTCTGAGCTCAGTGAGTCACGCTCTCGCTCTCTGAGCTCAGTGAGTAACGCTCTCACTCTCTGAGCTCACGCTCTCACTCTCTGAGCTCAATGAGTAACATTCTCGCTCTCTGAGCTCAGTGAGTAATGCTCTCGCTCTCTCAGCTCAGTGAGTAACGCTCTCACTCTCTGAGCTCAGTGAGTAACGGTCTCACTCTCAGCTCAGTGAGTAACGCTCTCGCTCTCTGAGCTCAGTGAGTAACGCTCTCGCTCTCTGAGCTCAGTGAGTAATGCTCTCGCTCTCTCAGCTCAGTGAGTAACGCTCTCACTCTCTGAGCTCAGTGAGTAACGGTCTCACTCTCAGCTCAGTGAGTAACGCTCTCGCTCTCTGAGCTCAGTGAGTAACGTTCTCGCTCTCTGTGCTCAGTGAGTAACGCTCTCGCTCTCTGAGCTCAGTGAGTAACGCTCTCGCTCTCTGAGCTCAGTGAGTAACGCTCTCGCTCTCTGAGCTCAGTGAGTAACGCTCTCGCTCTCTGAGCTCAGTGAGTCACGCTCTCACTCTCTGAGCTCAGTGAGTAACGCTCTTGCTCTCTGAGCTCAGTGAGTAACGCTCTCGCTCTCTGAGCTCAGCGAGTAACGCTCTCACTCTCTGAGCTCAGTGAGTCACGCTCTCGCTCTCTGAGCTCAACGAGTAACGCTCTCACTCTCTGAGCTCAACGAGTAACGCTCTCGCTCTCTGAGCTCAATGAGTAACGCTCTCGCTCTCTGAGCTCAGTGAGTAACGCTCTCGCTCTCTGAGCTGAGTGAGTAACGCTCTCGCTCTCTGAGCTCAATGAGTAACGCTCTCGCTCTCTGAGCTCAGTGAGTCACGCTCTCGCTCTCTGAGCTCAGTGAGTAACGCTCTCACTCTCTGAGCTCACGCTCTCACTCTCTGAGCTCAATGAGTAACGTTCTCGCTCTCTGAGCTCAGTGAGTAACGCTCTCACTCTCTGAGCTCTGTGAGTCACGCTCTCGCTCTCTGAGCTCAATGAGTAACGCTCTCGCTCTCAGCTCAGTGAGTAACGCTCTCGCTCTCTGAGCTCAGTGAGTAAAGCTCGCTGTCTGAGCTCAGTGAGAAACACTCTCACTCTCTGAGCTCAGTAACGCTCTCGCTCTCTGTGCTCAGTGAGTAACGCTCTCACTCTCAGCTCAGTGAGTAATGCTCTCGCTCTCAGCTCAGTAACGCTCTCACTCTCTGAGCTCAGTGAGTAACGCTCTCACTCTCTGAGCTCTGTGAGTCACGATCTCGCTCTCTGAGCTCAGTGAGTAACGCTCTCGCTCTCTGAGCTCTGTGAGTCACGCTCTCGCTCTCTGAGCTCAGTGAGTAATGCTCTCGCTCTCTGAGCTCAGTGAGTAACGCTCTCGCTCTCTGAGCTCTGTGAGTCACGCTCTCGCTCTCTGAGCTCAGTGAGTAATGCTCTCGCTCTCTGAGCTCAGTGAGTAATGCTCTCGCTCTCAGCTCAGTGAGTAACGTTCTCACTCTCTGAGCTCAGTGAGTAATGCTCTCGCTCTCAGCTCAGTAACGCTCTCACTCTCTGAGCTCAGTGAGTAACGCTCTCACTCTCTGAGCTCAGTGAGTAATGCTCTCACTCTCTGAGCTCAGTGAGTAACGCTCTCGCTCTCTGAGCTCAGTGAGTAACGCTCTCGCTCTCTGAGCTCAATGAGTAACGCTCTCGCTCTCTGTGCTCAGTGAGTCACGCTCTCGCTATCTGAGCTCAGTGAGTAACGCTCTCACTCTCTGAGCTCAATGAGTAACGCTCTCGCTCTCTGAGCTCAGTGAGTAACGCTCTCGCTCTCTGAGCTCAATGAGTAACGCTCTCACTCTCTGAGCTCAGTGAGCAGCGCTCTCGCTCTCTGAGCTCAATGAGTCATGCTCTCGCTCTCTGAGCTCAGTGAGTCAAGCTCTCGCTCTCTGAGCTCTGTGAGTCACGCTCTCACTCTCTGAGCTCAATGAGTCACGCTCTCACTCTCAGCTCAGTGAGTAACGCTCTCGCTCTCTGAGCTCAGTGAGTAACGCTCTCGCTCTCAGCTCAGTAACGCTCTCACTCTCTGAGCTCAGTGAGTAACGCTCTCACTCTCTGAGCTCTGTGAGTCACGCTCTCGCTCTCTGAGCTCAGTGAGTAATGCTCTCGCTCTCTGAGCTCAGTGAGTAACGCTCTCGCTCTCTGAGCTCAAAGAGTCACGTTCTCGCTCTCTGTGCTCAGTGAGTAACGCTCTCACTCTCAGCTCAGTGAGTAACGCTCTCGCTCTCTGAGCTCAGTGAGTAACGCTCTCGCTCTCTGAGCTCAGTGAGTAACGCTCTCGCTCTCTGAGCTCAATGTGTAACGCTCTCGCTCTCTGAGCTCAGTGAGTAACGCTCTCGCTCTCTGAGCTCAGTGAGTAACGCTCTCGCTCTGAGCTCAGTGAGTCACGCTCTCACTCTCTGAGCTCAGTGAGTAACGCTCTCGCTCTCTGAGCTCAGTCAGTAACGCTCTCGCTCTCTGAGCTCAGTGAGTAACGCTCTCACTCTCTGAGCTCACGCTCTCACTCTCTGAGCTCAATGAGTAACGTTCTCGCTCTCTGAGCTCAGTGAGTAACGCTCTCGCTCTCTGAGCTCAAAGAGTCACGTTCTCGCTCTCTGTGCTCAGTGAGTAACGCTCTCACTCTCAGCTCAGTGAGTAACGCTCTCGCTCTCTCAGCTCAGTGAGTAACGGTCTCACTCTCAGCTCAGTGAGTAACGTTCTCGCTCTCTGTGCTCAGTGAGTAATGCTCTCATTTTCTGAGCTCAGTGAGTAACGTTCGCGCTCTCTGAGCTCAGTGAGTAACGCTCTCACTCTCAGCTCAGTGAGTAACGTTCGCGCTCTCTCAGCTTAGTAAGTAACGCTCTCGCTCTCTCAGCTGAATGAGTAACTTCTCTCGCTCTCTGAGCTCAGTGAGTAACGCTCTCGCTCTCTGAGCTCAGTAACGCTCTTGCTGTCTGAGCTCAGTGAGTAACGCTATCGCTCTTTGAGCTCAATGAGTAACGCTCTCGCTCTCTGTGCTCAGTGAGTAACGCTCTCGCTCTCTGAGCTCAGTGAGTCACGCTCTCACTCTCAGCTCAGTGAGTAACGCTCTCACTCTCTGAGCTCAGTGAGTAACGCTCTCGCTCTCTGAGCTCAGTGAGTCACGCTTTCGCTCTCTGAGCTCAGTGAGTAACGCTCTCGCTCTCTGAGCTCAGTGAGTAACGCTCTCGCTCTCTGAGCTCAGTGAGTAACGCTCTCGCTCTCTGAGCTCAGTGAGTAACGCTCTCGCTCTCTGAGCTCAATGAGTAACGCTCTCGCTCTCTGAGCTCAGTGAGTAACGTTCGCGCTCTCTCAGCTTAGTAAGTAACGCTCTCGCTCTCTCAGCTGAATGAGTAACTTCTCTCACTCTCTGAGCTCAATGAGTAACGCTCTCGCTCTCTGAGCTCAGTGAGTAACGCTCTCGCTCTCTGAGCTCAATGTGTAACGCTCTCGCTCTCTGAGCTCAGTGAGTAACTTCTCTCACTCTCTGAGCTCAATGTGTAACGCTCTCGCTCTCTGAGCTCAGTGAGTAACGCTCTCGCTCTCTGAGCTCACGCTCTCACTCTCTGAGCTCAATGTGTAACGCTCTCGCTCTCTGAGCTCAGTGAGTAACGCTCTCACTCTCTGAGCTCAATGAGTAACGTTCTCGCTCTCTGAGCTCAGTGAGTAATGCTCTCGCTCTCTCAGCTCAGTGAGTAACGCTCTCACTCTCTGAGCTCAGTGAGTAACGGTCTCACTCTCAGCTCAGTGAGTAACGTTCTCGCTCTCTGTGCACAGTGAGTAATGCTCTCATTTTCTGAGCTCAGTGAGTAACGTTCGCGCTCTCTCAGCTTAGTAAGTAACGCTCTCGCTCTCTCAGCTGAATGAGTAACTTCTCTCACTCTCTGAGCTCAATGAGTAACGCTCTCGCTCTCTGAGCTCAGTGAGTAACGCTCTCGCTCTCTGAGCTCAATGTGTAACGCTCTCGCTCTCTGAGCTCAGTGAGTAACTTCTCTCACTCTCTGAGCTCAATGTGTAACGCTCTCGCTCTCTGAGCTCAGTGAGTAACGCTCTCGCTCTCTGTGCTCAGTGAGTAACGCTCTCGCTCTCTGAGCTCAGTGAGTAACGCTCTTGCTGTCTGAGCTCAGTGAGTAACGCTATCGCTCTGAGCTCAATGAGTAACGCTCTCGTTCTCTGAGCTCAGTGAGTCACGCTCTCGCTCTCTGAGCTCAGTGAGTAACGCTCTCACTCTCTGAGCTCAGTGAGTAACGCTCTCGCTCTCTGAGCTCAATGAGTAACGCTCTCGCTCTCTGAGCTCAGTGAGTATCGCTCTCGCTCTCTGAACTCAATGAGTAACGCTCTCGCTCTCTGAGCTCAGTGAGTAACGCTCTTGCTCTCTGAGCTCAATGTGTAACGCTCTCGCTCTCTGAGCTCAGTGAGTAACGCTCTCGCTCTCTGAGCTCAGTGAGTAACGCTCTCGCTCTCTGAGCTCAGTGACTAACGCTCTCGCCCTCTGAGCTCAATGAGTAACGCTCTCGCTCTCTGAGCTCAGTGAGTAACGCTCTCGCTCTCTGAGCTCAATGAGTAACGCTCTCGCTCTCTGAGCTCAGTGAGTAACGCTCTCGCTCTCTGAGCTCAGTGAGTAACGCTCTCGCTCTCTGAGCTCAATGAGTAACGCTCTCGCTCTCTGAGCTCAATGAGTAACGCTCTCGCTCTCTGAGCTCAATGAGTAACGCTCTCGCTCTCTGAGCTCAATGAGTCACGCTATCGCTCTCTGAGCTCAGTGAGTAACGCTCTCACTCTCTGAGCTCAGTGAGTAACGCTCTCGCTCTCTGAGCTCAGTGAGTAACGCTCTCGCTTTCTGAGCTCAGTGAGTAACGCTCTCGCTCTCTGAGCTCAGTGAGTAACGCTCTCGCTCTCTGAGCTCAGTGAGTAACGCTCTCGCTCTCTGAGCTCAGTGAGTAACGCTCTCGCTCTCTGAGCTCAGTGAGTAACGCTCTCGCTCTCTGAGCTCAGTGAGTAACGCTCTCGCTCTCTGAGCACAGTGAGTAACGCTCTCGCTCTCTGAGCTCAGTGAGTAACGCTCTCGCTCTCTGAGCTCAGTGAGTAACGCTCTCGCTCTCTGAGCTCAGTGAGTAACGCTCTCCTCTCTGAGCTCAGTGAGTAACGCTCTCGCTCTCTGAGCTCAGTGAGTAACGCTCTCGCTCTCTGAGCTCAGTGAGTAACGCTCTCGCTCTCTGAGCTCAATGAGTAACGCTCTCGCTCTCTGAGCTCAGTGAGTAACGCTCTCGCTCTCTGAGCTCAATGAGTAACGCTCTCGCTCTCTGAGCTCAGTGAGTAACGCTCTCGCTCTCTGAGCTCAGTGAGTCACGCTCTCGCTCTCTGAGCTCAGTGAGTAACGCTCTCACTCTCTGAGCTCACGCTCTCACTCTCTGAGCTCAATGAGTAACGTTCTCGCTCTCTGAGCTCAGTGAGTAATGCTCTCGCTCTCTCAGCTCAGTGAGTAACGCTCTCACTCTCTGAGCTCAGTGAGTAACGGTCTCACTCTCAGCTCAGTGAGTAACGTTCTCGCTCTCTGTGCTCAGTGAGTAACGCTCTCGCTCTCTGAGCTCAGTGAGTAACGCTCTCGCTCTCTGAGCTCAGTGAGTAACGCTCTCGCTCTCTGAGCTCAGTGAGTAACACTCTCGCTCTCTGAGCTCAGTGAGTCACGCTCTCACTCTCTGAGCTCAGTGAGTAACGCTCTCGCTCTCTGAGCTCAGTGAGTAACGCTCTCACTCTCTGAGCTCAGTGAGTCACGCTCTCGCTCTCTGAGCTCAACGAGTAACGCTCTCACTCTCTGAGCTCAGTGAGTAACGCTCTCGCTCTCTGAGCTCAGTGAGTAACGCTCTCGCTCTCTGAGCTCAGTGAGTCACGCTCTCACTCTCTGAGCTCAGTGAGTAACGCTCTTGCTCTCTGAGCTCAGTGAGTAACGCTCTCGCTCTCTGAGCTCAATGAGTAACGCTCTCGCTCTCTGAGCTCAGTGAGTCACGCTCTCGCTCTCTGAGCTCAGTGAGTAACGCTCTCACTCTCTGAGCTCACGCTCTCACTCTCTGAGCTCAATGAGTAACGTTCTCGCTCTCTGAGCTCAGTGAGTAACGCTCTCACTCTCTGAGCTCAGTGAGTAACGGTCTCACTCTCAGCTCAGTGAGTAACGTTCTCGCTCTCTGTGCTCAGTGAGTAATGCTCTCATTTTCTGAGCTCAGTGAGTAACGTTCGCGCTCTCTGAGCTCAGTGAGTAACGCTCTCACTCTCAGCTCAGTGAGCAACGTTCGCACTCTCTCAGCTTAGTAAGTAACGCTCTCGCTCTCTCAGCTGAATGAGTAACGCTCTCACTCTCTGAGCTCAATGAGTAACGCTCTCGCTCTCTGAGCTCAGTGAGTAACGCTCTCGCTCTCTGAGCTCAATGTGTAACGCTCTTGCTCTCTGAGCTCAGTGAGTAACGCTCTCGCTCTCTGAGCTCAGTGAGTAACGCTCTCGCTCTCTGAGCTCAGTGAGTAACGCTCTCGCTCTCTGAGCTCAGTGAGTAACGCTCTCGCTCTCTGAGCTCAATGAGTAACGCTCTCGCTCTCTGAGCTCAATGAGTAACGCTCTCACTCTCTGAGCTCAATGAGTCACGCTATCGCTCTCTGAGCTCAGTGAGTCACGCTATCGCTCTCTGAGCTCAGTGAGTAACGCTCTCACTCTCTGAGCTCAGTGAGTAACGCTCTCACTCTCTGAGCTCAGTGAGTAACGCTCTCGCTTTCTGAGCTCAGTGAGTAACGCTCTCGCTCTCTGAGCTCAGTGAGTAACGCTCTCGCTCTCTGAGCTCAGTGAGTAACGCTCTCGCTCTCTGAGCTCAGTGAGTAACGCTCTCGCTCTCTGAGCTCAGTGAGTAACGCTCTCGCTCTCTGAGCTCAGTGAGTAACGCTCTCGCTCTCTGAGCTCAGTGAGTAACGCTCTCGCTCTCTGAGCTCAGTGAGTAACGCTCTCGCTCTCTGAGCTCAGTGAGTAACGCTCTCGCTCTCTGAGCTCAGTGAGTAACGCTCTCGCTCTCTGAGCTCAGTGAGTAACGCTCTCGCTCTCTGAGCTCAATGAGTAACGCTCTCGCTCTCTGAGCTCAGTGAGTAACGCTCTCGCTCTCTGAGCTCAATGAGTAACGCTCTCGCTCTCTGAGCTCAATGAGTAACGCTCTCGCTCTCTGAGCTCAATGAGTCACGCTATCGCTCTCTGAGCTCAGTGAGTCACGCTATCGCTCTCTGAGCTCAGTGAGTAACGCTCTCGCTCTCTGAGCTCAGTGAGTAACGCTCTCACTCTCTGAGCTCAGTGAGTAACGCTCTCGCTTTCTGAGCTCAGTGAGTAACGCTCTCGCTCTCTGAGCTCAGTGAGTAACGCTCTCGCTCTCTGAGCTCAGTGAGTAACGCTCTCGCTCTCTGAGCTCAGTGAGTAACGCTCTCGCTCTCTGAGCTCAGTGAGTAACGCTCTCGCTCTCTGAGCTCAGTGAGTAACGCTCTCGCTCTCTGAGCTCAGTGAGTAACGCTCTCGCTCTCTGAGCTCAGTGAGTAACGCTCTCGCTCTCTGAGCTCAGTGAGTAACGCTCTCGCTCTCTGAGCTCAGTGAGTAACGCTCTCGCTCTCTGAGCTCAGTGAGTAACGCTCTCGCTCTCTGAGCTCAATGAGTAACGCTCTCGCTCTCTGAGCTCAGTGAGTAACGCTCTCGCTCTCTGAGCTCAGTGAGTCACGCTCTCGCTCTCTGAGCTCAGTGAGTAACGCTCTCACTCTCTGAGCTCACGCTCTCACTCTCTGAGCTCAGTGAGTAACGCTCTCGCTCTCTGAGCTCAGTGAGTAACGCTCTCGCTCTCTGAGCTCAGTGAGTCACGCTCTCACTCTCTGAGCTCAGTGAGTAACGCTCTTGCTCTCTGAGCTCAATGAGTAACGCTCTCGCTCTCTGAGCTCAATGAGTAACGCTCTCGCTCTCTGAGCTCAGTGAGTCACGCTCTCGCTCTCTGAGCTCAGTGAGTAACGCTCTCACTCTCTGAGCTCACGCTCTCACTCTCTGAGCTCAATGAGTAACGTTCTCGCTCTCTGAGCTCAGTGAGTAACGCTCTCACTCTCTGAGCTCAGTGAGTAACGGTCTCACTCTCAGCTCAGTGAGTAACGTTCTCGCTCTCTGTGCTCAGTGAGTAATGCTCTCATTTTCTGAGCTCAGTGAGTAACGTTCGCGCTCTCTGAGCTCAGTGAGTAACGCTCTCACTCTCAGCTCAGTGAGCAACGTTCGCACTCTCTCAGCTTAGTAAGTAACGCTCTCGCTCTCTCAGCTGAATGAGTAACGCTCTCACTCTCTGAGCTCAATGAGTAACGCTCTCGCTCTCTGAGCTCAGTGAGTAACGCTCTCGCTCTCTGAGCTCAATGTGTAACGCTCTTGCTCTCTGAGCTCAGTGAGTAACGCTCTCGCTCTCTGAGCTCAGTGAGTAACGCTCTCGCTCTCTGAGCTCAGTGAGTAACGCTCTCGCTCTCTGAGCTCAGTGAGTAACGCTCTCGCTCTCTGAGCTCAGTGAGTAACGCTCTCGCTCTCTGAGCTCAGTGAGTAACGCTCTCGCTCTCTGAGCTCAATGAGTAACGCTCTCGCTCTCTGAGCTCAGTGAGTAACGCTCTCACTCTCTGAGCTCAATGAGTCACGCTCTCACTCTCTGAGCTCTGTGAGTCACGCTCTCACTCTCAGCTCAATGAGTAACGCTCTTGCTCTCTGAGCTCAGTGAGTAACGCTCTCGCTCTCTGAGCTCAATGAGTAACGCTCTCACTCTCTGAGCTCAGTGAGTCACGCTCTCACTCTCAGCTCAGTGAGTAACGCTCTCGCTCTCTGAGCTCAGTGAGTAACGCTCTCGCTCTCTGAGCTCAATGAGTAACGCTCTCGCTCTCTGAGCTCAATGAGTAACGCTCTCGCTCTCTGAGCTCAGTGAGTCACGCTCTCACTCTCTGAGCTCAGTGAGTAACGCTCTCGCTCTCTGAGCTCAGTGAGTAACGCTCTCGCTCTCTGAGCTCAATGAGTAACGCTCTCGCTCTCTGAGCTCAGTGAGTAACGCTCTCGCTCTCTGAGCTCAATGTGTAACGCTCTCGCTCTCTGAGCTCAGTGAATAACGCTCTCGCTCTCTGAGCTCAGTGAGTAACGCTCTCGCTCTCTGAGCTCAAAGAGTAACACTCTCGCTCTCTGAGCTCATTCAGTAACGCTCTCACTCTCTGAGCTCAGTGAGTAACGCTCTCGCTCTCTGAGCTCAATGAGTAACGCTCTCGCTCTCTGAGCTCAGTGAGTAACGCTCTCGCTCTCTGAGCTCAATGAGTAACGCTCTCGCTCTCTGAGCTCAGTGAGTAACGCTCTCGCTCTCTGAGCTCAGTGAGTAACGCTCTCGCTCTCTGAGCTCAATGAGTAACGCTCTCGCTGTCTGAGCTCAGTGAGTAACGCTCTCGCTCTCTGAGCTCAATGAGTAACGCTCTCGCTCTCTGAGCTCAATGAGTAATGCTCTCGCTCTCTGAGCTCAATGAGTAACGCTCTCGCTCTCTGAGCTCAATGAGTCACGCTATCGCTCTCAGCTCAGTGAGTAACGCTCGCGCTCTCTGAGCTCAATGAGTAACGCTCTCGCTCTCTGAGCTCAATGAGTCACGCTATCGCTCTCAGCTCAGTGAGTAACGCTCTCGCTCTCTGAGCTCAGTGAGTAACGCTCTCGCTCTCTGAGCTCAGTGAGTAACGCTCTCGCTCTCTGAGCTCAGTGAATAACGCTCTCGCTCTCTGAGCTCAGTGAGTAACGCTCTCGCTCTCTGAGCTCAATGAGTAACGCTCTCGCTCTCTGAGCTCAGTGAGTCACGCTCTCGCTCTCTGAGCTCAGTGAGTAACGCTCTCGCTCTCTGAGCTCAATGAGTAACGCTCTCGCTCTCTGAGCTCAGTGAGTAACGCTCTCGCTCTCTGAGCTCAGTGAGTCACGCTCTCGCTCTCTGAGCTCAGTGAGTAACGCTCTCACTCTCTGAACTCACGCTCTCACTCTCTGAGCTCAATGAGTAACGTTCTCGCTCTCTGAGCTCAGTGAGTAATGCTCTCGCTCTCTCAGCTCAGTGAGTAACGCTCTCACTCTCTGAGCTCAGTGAGTAACGGTCTCACTCTCAGCTCAGTGAGTAACGTTCTCGCTCTCTGTGCTCAGTGAGTAATGCTCTCGCTCTCTGAGCTCAGTGAGTAACGCTCTCGCTCTCTGAGCTCAGTGAGTAACGCTCTCGCTCTCTGAGCTCAGTGAGTAACGCTCTCGCTCTCTGAGCTCAGTGAGTCACGCTCTCACTCTCTGAGCTCAGTGAGTAACGCTCTCGCTCTCTGAGCTCAGTGAGTAACGCTCTCACTCTCTGAGCTCAGTGAGTCACGCTCTCGCTCTCTGAGCTCAACGAGTAACGCTCTCACTCTCTGAGCTCAGTGAGTAACGCTCTCGCTCTCTGAGCTCAGTGAGTAACGCTCTCGCTCTCTGAGCTCAGTGAGTCACGCTCTCACTCTCTGAGCTCAGTGAGTAACGCTCTTGCTCTCTGAGCTCAGTGAGTAACGCTCTCGCTCTCTGAGCTCAATGAGTAACGCTCTCGCTCTCTGAGCTCAGTGAGTCACGATCTCGCTCTCTGAGCTCAGTGAGTAACGCTCTCACTCTCTGAGCTCACGCTCTCACTCTCTGAGCTCAATGAGTAACGTTCTCGCTCTCTGAGCTCAGTGAGTAACGCTCTCACTCTCTGAGCTCAGTGAGTAACGGTCTCACTCTCAGCTCAGTGAGTAACGTTCTCGCTCTCTGTGCTCAGTGAGTAATGCTCTCATTTTCTGAGCTCAGTGAGTAACGTTCGCGCTCTCTGAGCTCAGTGAGTAACGCTCTCACTCTCAGCTCAGTGAGCAACGTTCGCACTCTCTCAGCTTAGTAAGTAACGCTCTCGCTCTCTCAGCTGAATGAGTAACGCTCTCACTCTCTGAGCTCAATGAGTAACGCTCTCGCTCTCTGAGCTCAGTGAGTAACGCTCTCGCTCTCTGAGCTCAATGTGTAACGCTCTTGCTCTCTGAGCTCAGTGAGTAACGCTCTCGCTCTCTGAGCTCAGTGAGTAACGCTCTCGCTCTCTGAGCTCAGTGAGTAACGCTCTCGCTCTCTGAGCTCAGTGAGTAACGCTCTCGCTCTCTGAGCTCAATGAGTAACGCTCTCGCTCTCTGAGCTCAGTGAGTAACGCTCTCGCTCTCTGAGCTCAGTGAGTAACGCTCTCGCTCTCTGAGCTCAATGAGTAACGCTCTCGCTCTCTGAGCTCAATGAGTAACGCTCTCGCTCTCTGAGCTCAATGAGTAACGCTCTCGCTCTCTGAGCTCAATGAGTCACGCTATCGCTCTCTGAGCTCAGTGAGTCACGCTATCGCTCTCTGAGCTCAGTGAGTAACGCTCTCACTCTCTGAGCTCAGTGAGTAACGCTCTCACTCTCTGAGCTCAGTGAGTAACGCTCTCGCTTTCTGAGCTCAGTGAGTAACGCTCTCGCTCTCTGAGCTCAGTGAGTAACGCTCTCGCTCTCTGAGCTCAGTGAGTAACGCTCTCGCTCTCTGAGCTCAGTGAGTAACGCTCTCGCTCTCTGAGCTCAGTGAGTAACGCTCTCGCTCTCTGAGCTCAGTGAGTAACGCTCTCACTCTCTGAGCTCAGTGAGTAACGCTCTCGCTCTCTGAGCTCAGTGAGTAACGCTCTCGCTCTCTGAGCTCAGTGAGTAACGCTCTCGCTCTCTGAGCTCAATGAGTAACGCTCTCGCTCTCTGAGCTCAGTGAGTAACGCTCTCGCTCTCTGAGCTCAATGAGTAACGCTCTCGCTCTCTGAGCTCAGTGAGTAACGCTCTCGCTCTCTGAGCTCAGTGAGTCACGCTCTCGCTCTCTGAGCTCAGTGAGTAACGCTCTCACTCTCTGAGCTCACGCTCTCACTCTCTGAGCTCAATGAGTAACGTTCTCGCTCTCTGAGCTCAGTGAGTCACGCTCTCACTCTCTGAGCTCAGTGAGTAACGCTCTTGCTCTCTGAGCTCAGTGAGTAACGCTCTCACTCTCTGAGCTCAGTGAGTCACGCTCTCGCTCTCTGAGCTCAACGAGTAACGCTCTCACTCTCTGAGCTCAGTGAGTAACGCTCTCGCTCTCTGAGCTCAGTGAGTAACGCTCTCGCTCTCTGAGCTCAGTGAGTCACGCTCTCACTCTCTGAGCTCAGTGAGTAGCGCTCTCGCTCTCTGAGCTCAGTGAGTCACGCTCTCACTCTCTGAGCTCAATGAGTAACGCTCTCGCTCTCTGAGCTCAGTGAGTAACGCTCTTGCTCTCTGAGCTCAGTGAGTAACGCTCTCGCTCTCTGAGCTCAGTGAGTCACGCTCTCGCTCTCTGAGCTCAGTGAGTCACGCTCTCGCTCTCTGAGCTCAGTGAGTAACGCTCTCACTCTCTGAGCTCACGCTCTCACTCTCTGAGCTCAATGAGTAACGTTCTCGCTCTCTGAGCTCAGTGAGTAACGCTCTCACTCTCTGAGCTCAGTGAGTAACGGTCTCACTCTCAGCTCAGTGAGTAACGTTCTCGCTCTCTGTGCTCAGTGAGTAATGCTCTCATTTTCTGAGCTCAGTGAGTAACGTTCGCGCTCTCTGAGCTCAGTGAGTAACGCTCTCACTCTCAGCTCAGTGAGCAACGTTCGCACTCTCTCAGCTTAGTAAGTAACGCTCTCGCTCTCTCAGCTGAATGAGTAACGCTCTCACTCTCTGAGCTCAATGAGTAACGCTCTCGCTCTCTGAGCTCAGTGAGTAACGCTCTCGCTCTCTGAGCTCAATGTGTAACGCTCTTGCTCTCTGAGCTCAGTGAGTAACGCTCTCGCTCTCTGAGCTCAGTGAGTAACGCTCTCGCTCTCTGAGCTCAGTGAGTAACGCTCTCGCTCTCTGAGCTCAGTGAGTAACGCTCTCGCTCTCTGAGCTCAGTGAGTAACGCTCTCGCTCTCTGAGCTCAGTGAGTAACGCTCTCGCTCTCTGAGCTCAATGAGTAACGCTCTCGCTCTCTGAGCTCAGTGAGTAACGCTCTCACTCTCTGAGCTCAATGAGTCACGCTCTCACTCTCTGAGCTCTGTGAGTCACGCTCTCACTCTCAGCTCAATGAGTAACGCTCTTGCTCTCTGAGCTCAGTGAGTAACGCTCTCGCTCTCTGAGCTCAATGAGTAACGCTCTCACTCTCTGAGCTCAGTGAGTCACGCTCTCACTCTCAGCTCAGTGAGTAACGCTCTCGCTCTCTGAGCTCAGTGAGTAACGCTCTCGCTCTCTGAGCTCAATGAGTAACGCTCTCGCTCTCTGAGCTCAATGAGTAACGCTCTCGCTCTCTGAGCTCAGTGAGTCACGCTCTCACTCTCTGAGCTCAGTGAGTAACGCTCTCGCTCTCTGAGCTCAGTGAGTAACGCTCTCGCTCTCTGAGCTCAATGAGTAACGCTCTCGCTCTCTGAGCTCAGTGAGTAACGCTCTCGCTCTCTGAGCTCAATGTGTAACGCTCTCGCTCTCTGAGCTCAGTGAATAACGCTCTCGCTCTCTGAGCTCAGTGAGTAACGCTCTCGCTCTCTGAGCTCAAAGAGTAACGCTCTCGCTCTCTGAGCTCATTCAGTAACGCTCTCACTCTCTGAGCTCAGTGAGTAACGCTCTCGCTCTCTGAGCTCAATGAGTAACGCTCTCGCTCTCTGAGCTCAGTGAGTAACGCTCTCGCTCTCTGAGCTCAATGAGTAACGCTCTCGCTCTCTGAGCTCAGTGAGTAACGCTCTCGCTCTCTGAGCTCAGTGAGTAACGCTCTCGCTCTCTGAGCTCAATGAGTAACGCTCTCGCTGTCTGAGCTCAGTGAGTAACGCTCTCGCTCTCTGAGCTCAATGAGTAACGCTCTCGCTCTCTGAGCTCAATGAGTAATGCTCTCGCTCTCTGAGCTCAATGAGTAACGCTCTCGCTCTCTGAGCTCAATGAGTCACGCTATCGCTCTCAGCTCAGTGAGTAACGCTCGCGCTCTCTGAGCTCAATGAGTAACGCTCTCGCTCTCTGAGCTCAATGAGTCACGCTATCGCTCTCAGCTCAGTGAGTAACGCTCTCGCTCTCTGAGCTCAGTGAGTAACGCTCTCGCTCTCTGAGCTCAGTGAATAACGCTCTCGCTCTCTGAGCTCAGTGAGTAACGCTCTCGCTCTCTGAGCTCAGTGAGTAACGCTCTCGCTCTCTGAGCTCAGTGAGTCACGCTCTCGCTCTCTGAGCTCAGTGAGTCACGCTCTCGCTCTCTGAGCTCAGTGAGTAACGCTCTCGCTCTCTGAGCTCAGTGAGTAACGCTCTCGCTCTCTGAGCTCAGTGAGTCACGCTCTCACTCTCTGAGCTCAATGAGTAACGTTCTCGCTATCTGAGCTCGGTGAGTAATGCTCTCGCTCTCTCAGCTCAGTGAGTAACGCTCTCACTCTCAGCTCAGTGAGTAACGTTCTTGCTCTCTGTGCTCAGTGAGTAATGCTCTCATTTTCTGAGCTCAGTGAATAACGTTCGCGCTCTCTCAGCTTAATCAGTAACGCTCTCGCTCTCTCAGCTCAATGAGTAACGCTCTCACTCTCAGCTCAGTGAGGAACGCTCTCACTCTCTGTGCTCAGTGAATAACGCTCTCACTCTCTGAGCTCTGTGAGTAACGCTCTCACTCTCTGAGCTCAGTGAGTAACGCTCTCACTCTCTGAGCTCAGTGAGTAACGCTCTCGCTCTCTGAGCTCAGTGAGTAACGCTCTCGCTCTCTGAGCTCAGTGAGTAACGCTCTCGCTCCCTGAGCTCAGTGAGTAACGCTCTCGCTCTCTGAGCTCAATGAGTAACGCTCTCGCTCTCAGCTCAGTGAGTAACGCTCTCACTCTCTGTGCTCAGTGAATAACGCTCTCACTCTCTGAGCTCTGTGAGTAACGCTCTCACTCTCTGAGCTCAATGAGTAACGGTCTCACTCTCAGCTCAGTGAGTAACGTTCTCGCTCTCTGTGCACAGTGAGTAATGCTCTCATTTTCTGAGCTCAATGAGTAACGTTCGCGCTCTCTGAGCTCAGTGAGTAACGCTCTCACTCTCAGCTCAGTGAGTAACGTTCGCGCTCTCTCAGCTTAGTAAGTAACGCTCTCGCTCTCTCAGCTGAATGAGTAACTTCTCTCACTCTCTGAGCTCAGTGAGTAACGCTCGCTCTCTGAGCTCAGTGAGTAACGCTATCGCTCTCTGAGCTCAATGAGTAACGCTCTCGCTCTCTGTGGTCAGTGAGTCACGCTCTCGCTCTCTGAGCTCAGTGAGTCACGCTCTCGCTCTCTGAGCTCAGTGAGTAACGCTCTCACTCTCTGAGCTCAGTGAGTAACGCTCTCGCTCTCTGAGCTCAATGAGTAACGCTCTCGCTCTCTGAGCTCAGTGAGTAACGCTCTCGCTCTCTGAGCTCAATGTGTAACGCTCTCGCTCTCTGAGCTCAGTGAGTAACGCTCTCGCTCTCTGAGCTCAGTGAGTAACGCTCTCGCTCTCTGAGCTCATTCAGTAACGCTCTCACTCTCTGAGCTCAATGAGTAACGCTCTCGCTCTCTGAGCTCAGTGAGTAACGCTCTCACTCTCTGAGCTCAGTGAGTAACGCTCTCGCTCTCTGAGCTCAATGAGTAACGCTCTCGCTCTCTGAGCTCAGTGAGTAACGCTCTCGCTCTCTGAGCTCAGTGAGTAACGCTCTCGCTCTCTGAGCTCAGTGTGTAACGCTCTCGCTCTCTGAGCTCAATGAGTCACGCTCTCGCTCTCTGAGCTCAATGAGTAACGCTCTCGCTCTCTGAGCTCAATGAGTAACGCTCTCGCTCTCTGAGCTCAATGAGTCACGCTATCGCTCTCAGCTCAGTGAGTAACGCTCGCGCTCTCTGAGCTCAGTGAGTAACGCTCTCACTCTCTGAGCTCAGTGAGTAACGCTCTCGCTCTCTGAGCTCAGTGAGTAACGCTCTCGCTCTCTAAGCTCAGTGAGTAATGCTCTCGCTCTCTCAGCTTAGTAAGTAACGCTCTCGCTCTCTCAGCTGAATGAGTAACGCTCTCACTCTCTGAGCTCAATGAGTAACGCTCTCGCTCTCTGAGCTCAGTGAGTAACGCTCTCGCTCTCTGAGCTCAATGTGTAACGCTCTCGCTCTCTGAGCTCAGTGAGTAACGCTCTCGCTCTCTGAGCTCAGTGAGTAACGCTCTCGCTCTCTGAGCTCAATGAGTAACGCTCTCGCTCTCTGAGCTCAGTGAGTAACGCTCTCGCTCTCTGAGCTCAATGTGTAACGCTCTCGCTCTCTGAGCTCAGTGAGTAACGCTCTCGCTCTCTGAGCTCGGTGAGTAACGCTCTCGCTCTCTGAGCTCAGTGAGTCACGCTCTCGCTCTCTGAGCTCAGTGAGTAACGCTCTCGCTCTCTGAGCTCAGTGAGTAACGCTCTCACTCTCTGAGCTCAGTGAGTATCGCTCTCTCTCAGCTCAGTGAGTAACGCTCTCGCTCTCTGAGCTCAGTGAGTAACGCTCTCACTCTCTGAGCTCAGTGAGTAACGCTCTCGCTCTCTGAGCTCAGTGAGTAACGCTCTCGCTCTCTGAGCTCAGTGAGTAACGCTCTCGCTCTCTGAGCTCAGTGAATAACGCTCTCGCTCTCTGAGCTCAGTGAATAACGCTCTCGCTCTCTGAGCTCAGTGAGTGACGCTCTCGCTCTCTGAGCTCAGTGAGTCACGCTCTCGCTCTCTGAGCTCAGTGAGTAACGCTCTCGCTCTCTGAGCTCAATGAGTAACATTCTCGCTATCTGAGCTCAGTGAGTAACGCTCTCGCTCTCTGAGCTCAATGAGTAACGCTCTCACTCTCTGAGCTCAGTGAGTAACGCTCTCACTCTCTGAGCTCTGTGAGTAACGCTCTCACTCTCTGTGCTCAGTGAGTAATGCTCTCATTTTCTGAGCTCAGTGAGTAACGTTCGCGCTCTCTGAGCTCAGTGAGTAACGCTCTCACTCTCAGCTCAGTGAGCAACGTTCGCGCGCTCTCAGCTTAGTAAGGAACGCTCTCGCTCTCTCAGCTGAATGAGTAACGCTCTCACTCTCTGAGCTCAGTGAGTAACGCTCTCGCTCTCTGAGCTCAATGTGTAACGCTCTCGCTCTCTGAGCTCAGTGAGTAACGCTCTCGCTCTCTGTGCTCAGTGAGTAACGCTCTCGCTCTCTGAGCTCAGTGAGTAACGCTCTCGCTCTCTGTGCTCAGTGAGTAACGCTCTCGCTCTCTGAGCTCAGTGAGTAACGCTCTCGCTCTCTGAGCTCAGTGAGTCACGCTTTCGCTCCCTGAGCTCAGTGAGTCACGCTTTCGCTCACTGAGCTCAGTGAGTAACGCTCTCGCTCTCTGAGCTCACTGAGTAACGCTCTCGCTCTCTGAGCTCAGTGAGTAACGCTCTCGCTCTCTGAGCTCAGTGAGTAACGCTCTCGCTCTCTGAGCTCAGTGAGTAACGCTCTCGCTCTCTGAGCTCAGTGAGTCACGCTCTCGCTCTCTGAGCTCAGTGAGTAACGCTCTCGCTCTCTGAGCTCTGTGAGTAACGCTCTCGCTCTCTGAGCTCAGTGAGTAACGCCCTCACTCTCTGAGCTCAGTGAGCAACGCTCTCGCTCTCTGAGCTCAGTGAGTCACGCTCTCGCTCTCTGAGCTCAGTGAGTAACGCTCTCGCTCTCTGAGCTCAGTGAGTAACGCTCTCGCTCTCTGAGCTCAATGAGTAACGCTCTCGCTGTCTGAGCTCAGTGAGTAACGCTCTCGCTCTCTGAGCTCAATGAGTAACGCTCTCGCTCTCTGAGCTCAATGAGTAATGCTCTCGCTCTCTGAGCTCAATGAGTAACGCTCTCGCTCTCTGAGCTCAATGAGTCACGCTATCGCTCTCAGCTCAGTGAGTAACGCTCGCGCTCTCTGAGCTCAATGAGTAACGCTCTCGCTCTCTGAGCTCAATGAGTCACGCTATCGCTCTCAGCTCAGTGAGTAACGCTCTCGCTCTCTGAGCTCAGTGAGTAACGCTCTCGCTCTCTCAGCTCAGTGAGTAACGCTCTCGCTCTCTGAGCTCAGTGAATAACGCTCTCGCTCTCTGAGCTCAGTGAGTAACGCTCTCGCTCTCTGAGCTCAGTGAGTAACGCTCTCGCTCTCTGAGCTCAGTGAGTCACGCTCTCGCTCTCTGAGCTCAGTGAGTCACGCTCTCGCTCTCTGAGCTCAGTGAGTAACGCTCTCGCTCTCTGAGCTCAGTGAGTAACGCTCTCGCTCTCTGAGCTCAGTGAGTCACGCTCTCACTCTCTGAGCTCAATGAGTAACGTTCTCGCTATCTGAGCTCGGTGAGTAATGCTCTCGCTCTCTCAGCTCAGTGAGTAACGCTCTCACTCTCAGCTCAGTGAGTAACGTTCTCGCTCTCTGTGCTCAGTGAGTAATGCTCTCATTTTCTGAGCTCAGTGAATAACGTTCGCGCTCTCTCAGCTTAGTCAGTAACGCTCTCGCTCTCTCAGCTCAATGAGTAACGCTCTCACTCTCAGCTCAGTGAGGAACGCTCTCACTCTCTGTGCTCAGTGAATAACGCTCTCACTCTCTGAGCTCTGTGAGTAACGCTCTCACTCTCTGAGCTCAGTGAGTAACGCTCTCACTCTCTGAGCTCAGTGAGTAACGCTCTCGCTCTCTGAGCTCAGTGAGTAACGCTCTCGCTCTCTGAGCTCAGTGAGTAACGCTCTCGCTCCCTGAGCTCAGTGAGTAACGCTCTCGCTCTCTGAGCTCAATGAGTAACGCTCTCGCTCTCAGCTCAGTGAGTAACGCTCTCACTCTCTGTGCTCAGTGAATAACGCTCTCACTCTCTGAGCTCTGTGAGTAACGCTCTCACTCTCTGAGCTCAATGAGTAACGGTCTCACTCTCAGCTCAGTGAGTAACGTTCTCGCTCTCTGTGCACAGTGAGTAATGCTCTCATTTTCTGAGCTCAATGAGTAACGTTCGCGCTCTCTGAGCTCAGTGAGTAACGCTCTCACTCTCAGCTCAGTGAGTAACGTTCGCGCTCTCTCAGCTTAGTAAGTAACGCTCTCGCTCTCTCAGCTGAATGAGTAACTTCTCTCACTCTCTGAGCTCAGTGAGTAACGCTCGCTCTCTGAGCTCAGTGAGTAACGCTATCGCTCTCTGAGCTCAATGAGTAACGCTCTCGCTCTCTGTGCTCAGTGAGTCACGCTCTCGCTCTCTGAGCTCAGTGAGTCACGCTCTCGCTCTCTGAGCTCAGTGAGTAACGCTCTCACTCTCTGAGCTCAGTGAGTAACGCTCTCGCTCTCTGAGCTCAATGAGTAACGCTCTCGCTCTCTGAGCTCAGTGAGTAACGCTCTCGCTCTCTGAGCTCAATGTGTAACGCTCTCGCTCTCTGAGCTCAGTGAGTAACGCTCTCGCTCTCTGAGCTCAGTGAGTAACGCTCTCGCTCTCTGAGCTCATTCAGTAACGCTCTCACTCTCTGAGCTCAATGAGTAACGCTCTCGCTCTCTGAGCTCAGTGAGTAACGCTCTCACTCTCTGAGCTCAGTGAGTAACGCTCTCGCTCTCTGAGCTCAATGAGTAACGCTCTCGCTCTCTGAGCTCAGTGAGTAACGCTCTCGCTCTCTGAGCTCAGTGAGTAACGCTCTCGCTCTCTGAGCTCAGTGTGTAACGCTCTCGCTCTCTGAGCTCAATGAGTCACGCTCTCGCTCTCTGAGCTCAATGAGTAACGCTCTCGCTCTCTGAGCTCAATGAGTAACGCTCTCGCTCTCTGAGCTCAATGAGTCACGCTATCGCTCTCAGCTCAGTGAGTAACGCTCGCGCTCTCTGAGCTCAGTGAGTAACGCTCTCGCTCTCTGAGCTCAATGAGTAACGCTCTCGCTCTCTGAGCTCAGTGAGTAACGCTCTCGCTCTCTGAGCTCAGTGAGTAACGCTCTCGCTCTCTGAGCTCAGTGAGTAACGCTCTCGCTCTCTGAGCTCGGTGAGTAACGCTCTCGCTCTCTGAGCTCAGTGAGTCACGCTCTCGCTCTCTGAGCTCAGTCAGTAACGCTCTCGCTCTCTGAGCTCAGTGAGTAACGCTCTCGCTCTCTGAGCTCAGTGAGTAACGCTCTCACTCTCTGAGCTCAGTGAGTATCGCTCTCTCTCAGCTCAGTGAGTAACGCTCTCGCTCTCTGAGCTCAGTGAGTAACGCTCTCACTCTCTGAGCTCAGTGAGTAACGCTCTCGCTCTCTGAGCTCAGTGAGTAACGCTCTCGCTCTCTGAGCTCAGTGAGTAACGCTCTCGCTCTCTGAGCTCAGTGAATAACGCTCTCGCTCTCTGAGCTCAGTGAATAACGCTCTCGCTCTCTGAGCTCAGTGAGTGACGCTCTCGCTCTCTGAGCTCAGTGAGTCACGCTCTCGCTCTCTGAGCTCAGTGAGTAACGCTCTCGCTCTCTGAGCTCAATGAGTAACGTTCTCGCTATCTGAGCTCAGTGAGTAACGCTCTCGCTCTCTGAGCTCAATGAGTAACGCTCTCACTCTCTGAGCTCAGTGAGTAACGCTCTCACTCTCTGAGCTCTGTGAGTAACGCTCTCACTCTCTGTGCTCAGTGAGTAATGCTCTCATTTTCTGAGCTCAGTGAGTAACGTTCGCGCTCTCTGAGCTCAGTGAGTAACGCTCTCACTCTCAGCTCAGTGAGCAACGTTCGCGCTCTCTCAGCTTAGTAAGGAACGCTCTCGCTCTCTCAGCTGAATGAGTAACGCTCTCACTCTCTGAGCTCAGTGAGTAACGCTCTCGCTCTCTGAGCTCAATGTGTAACGCTCTCGCTCTCTGAGCTCAGTGAGTAACGCTCTCGCTCTCTGTGCTCAGTGAGTAACGCTCTCGCTCTCTGAGCTCAGTGAGTAACGCTCTCGCTCTCTGTGCTCAGTGAGTAACGCTCTCGCTCTCTGAGCTCAGTGAGTAACGCTCTCGCTCTCTGAGCTCAGTGAGTAACGCTCTCGCTCTCTGAGCTCACTGAGTAACGCTCTCGCTCTCTGAGCTCACTGAGTAACGCTCTCGCTCTCTGAGCTCAGTGAGTAACGCTCTCGCTCTCTGAGCTCACTGAGTAACGCTCTCGCTCTCTGAGCTCAGTGAGTAACGCTCTCGCTCTCTGAGCTCAGTGAGTAACGCTCTCGCTCTCTGAGCTCAGTGAGTAACGCTCTCGCTCTCTGAGCTCAGTGAGTAACGCTCTCGCTCTCTGAGCTCAGTGAGTCACGCTCTCGCTCTCTGAGCTCAGTGAGTAACGCTCTCGCTCTCTGAGCTCTGTGAGTAACGCTCTCGCTCTCTGAGCTCAGTGAGTAACGCCCTCACTCTCTGAGCTCAGTGAGCAACGCTCTCGCTCTCTGAGCTCAGTGAGTCACGCTCTCGCTCTCTGAGCTCAGTGAGTAACGCTCTCGCTCTCTGAGCTCAGTGAGTAACGCTCTCGCTCTCTGAGCTCAATGAGTAACGCTCTCGCTGTCTGAGCTCAGTGAGTAACGCTCTCGCTCTCTGAGCTCAATGAGTAACGCTCTCGCTCTCTGAGCTCAATGAGTAATGCTCTCGCTCTCTGAGCTCAATGAGTAACGCTCTCGCTCTCTGAGCTCAATGAGTCACGCTATCGCTCTCAGCTCAGTGAGTAACGCTCGCGCTCTCTGAGCTCAATGAGTAACGCTCTCGCTCTCTGAGCTCAATGAGTCACGCTATCGCTCTCAGCTCAGTGAGTAACGCTCTCGCTCTCTGAGCTCAGTGAGTAACGCTCTCGCTCTCTGAGCTCAGTGAGTAACGCTCTCGCTCTCTGAGCTCAGTGAATAACGCTCTCGCTCTCTGAGCTCAGTGAGTAACGCTCTCGCTCTCTGAGCTCAGTGAGTAACGCTCTCGCTCTCTGAGCTCAGTGAGTCACGCTCTCGCTCTCTGAGCTCAGTGAGTCACGCTCTCGCTCTCTGAGCTCAGTGAGTAACGCTCTCGCTCTCTGAGCTCAGTGAGTAACGCTCTCGCTCTCTGAGCTCAGTGAGTCACGCTCTCACTCTCTGAGCTCAATGAGTAACGTTCTCGCTATCTGAGCTCGGTGAGTAATGCTCTCGCTCTCTCAGCTCAGTGAGTAACGCTCTCACTCTCAGCTCAGTGAGTAACGTTCTCGCTCTCTGTGCTCAGTGAGTAATGCTCTCATTTTCTGAGCTCAGTGAATAACGTTCGCGCTCTCTCAGCTTAGTCAGTAACGCTCTCGCTCTCTCAGCTCAATGAGTAACGCTCTCACTCTCAGCTCAGTGAGGAACGCTCTCACTCTCTGTGCTCAGTGAATAACGCTCTCACTCTCTGAGCTCTGTGAGTAACGCTCTCACTCTCTGAGCTCAGTGAGTAACGCTCTCACTCTCTGAGCTCAGTGAGTAACGCTCTCGCTCTCTGAGCTCAGTGAGTAACGCTCTCGCTCCCTGAGCTCAGTGAGTAACGCTCTCGCTCTCTGAGCTCAATGAGTAACGCTCTCGCTCTCAGCTCAGTGAGTAACGCTCTCACTCTCTGTGCTCAGTGAATAACGCTCTCACTCTCTGAGCTCTGTGAGTAACGCTCTCACTCTCTGAGCTCAATGAGTAACGGTCTCACTCTCAGCTCAGTGAGTAACGTTCTCGCTCTCTGTGCACAGTGAGTAATGCTCTCATTTTCTGAGCTCAATGAGTAACGTTCGCGCTCTCTGAGCTCAGTGAGTAACGCTCTCACTCTCAGCTCAGTGAGTAACGTTCGCGCTCTCTCAGCTTAGTAAGTAACGCTCTCGCTCTCTCAGCTGAATGAGTAACTTCTCTCACTCTCTGAGCTCAGTGAGTAACGCTCGCTCTCTGAGCTCAGTGAGTAACGCTATCGCTCTCTGAGCTCAATGAGTAACGCTCTCGCTCTCTGTGCTCAGTGAGTCACGCTCTCGCTCTCTGAGCTCAGTGAGTCACGCTCTCGCTCTCTGAGCTCAGTGAGTAACGCTCTCTCTCTCTGAGCTCAGTGAGTAACGCTCTCGCTCTCTGAGCTCAATGAGTAACGCTCTCGCTCTCTGAGCTCAGTGAGTAACGCTCTCGCTCTCTGAGCTCAATGTGTAACGCTCTCGCTCTCTGAGCTCAGTGAGTAACGCTCTCGCTCTCTGAGCTCATTGAGTAACGCTCTCACTCTCTGAGCTCAATGAGTAACGCTCTCGCTCTCTGAGCTCAGTGAGTAACGCTCTCACTCTCTGAGCTCAGTGAGTAACGCTCTCGCTCTCTGAGCTCAATGAGTAACGCTCTCGCTCTCTGAGCTCAGTGAGTAACGCTCTCGCTCTCTGAGCTCAGTGAGTAACGCTCTCGCTCTCTGAGCTCAGTGTGTAACGCTCTCGCTCTCTGAGCTCAATGAGTCACGCTCTCGCTCTCTGAGCTCAATGAGTAACGCTCTCGCTCTCTGAGCTCAATGAGTAACGCTCTCGCTCTCTGAGCTCAATGAGTCACGCTATCGCTCTCAGCTCAGTGAGTAACGCTCGCGCTCTCTGAGCTCAGTGAGTAACGCTCTCACTCTCTGAGCTCAGTGAGTAACGCTCTCGCTCTCTGAGCTCAGTGAGTAACGCTCTCGCTCTCTAAGCTCAGTGAGTAATGCTCTCGCTCTCTCAGCTGAATGAGTAACGCTCTCACTCTCTGAGCTCTGTGAGTAACGCTCTCACTCTCTGTGCTCAGTGAGTAATGCTCTCATTTTCTGAGCTCAGTGAGTAACGTTCGCGCTCTCTGAGCTCAGTGAGTAACGCTCTCACTCTCAGCTCAGTGAGCAACGTTCGCGCTCTCTCAGCTTAGTAAGGAACGCTCTCGCTCTCTCAGCTGAATGAGTAACGCTCTCACTCTCTGAGCTCAGTGAGTAACGCTCTCGCTCTCTGAGCTCAATGTGTAACGCTCTCGCTCTCTGAGCTCAGTGAGTAACGCTCTCGCTCTCTGTGCTCAGTGAGTAACGCTCTCGCTCTCTGAGCTCAGTGAGTAACGCTCTCGCTCTCTGTGCTCAGTGAGTAACGCTCTCGCTCTCTGAGCTCAGTGAGTAACGCTCTCGCTCTCTGAGCTCAGTGAGTAACGCTCTCGCTCTCTGAGCTCACTGAGTAACGCTCTCGCTCTCTGAGCTCACTGAGTAACGCTCTCGCTCTCTGAGCTCAGTGAGTAACGCTCTCGCTCTCTGAGCTCACTGAGTAACGCTCTCGCTCTCTGAGCTCAGTGAGTAACGCTCTCGCTCTCTGAGCTCAGTGAGTAACGCTCTCGCTCTCTGAGCTCAGTGAGTAACGCTCTCGCTCTCTGAGCTCAGTGAGTAACGCTCTCGCTCTCTGAGCTCAGTGAGTCACGCTCTCGCTCTCTGAGCTCAGTGAGTAACGCTCTCGCTCTCTGAGCTCTGTGAGTAACGCTCTCGCTCTCTGAGCTCAGTGAGTAACGCCCTCACTCTCTGAGCTCAGTGAGCAACGCTCTCGCTCTCTGAGCTCAGTGAGTCACGCTCTCGCTCTCTGAGCTCAGTGAGTAACGCTCTCGCTCTCTGAGCTCAGTGAGTAACGCTCTCGCTCTCTGAGCTCAATGAGTAACGCTCTCGCTGTCTGAGCTCAGTGAGTAACGCTCTCGCTCTCTGAGCTCAATGAGTAACGCTCTCGCTCTCTGAGCTCAATGAGTAATGCTCTCGCTCTCTGAGCTCAATGAGTAACGCTCTCGCTCTCTGAGCTCAATGAGTCACGCTATCGCTCTCAGCTCAGTGAGTAACGCTCGCGCTCTCTGAGCTCAATGAGTAACGCTCTCGCTCTCTGAGCTCAATGAGTCACGCTATCGCTCTCAGCTCAGTGAGTAACGCTCTTGCTCTCTGAGCTCAGTGAGTAACGCTCTCGCTCTCTGAGCTCAGTGAGTAACGCTCTCGCTCTCTGAGCTCAGTGAATAACGCTCTCGCTCTCTGAGCTCAGTGAGTAACGCTCTCGCTCTCTGAGCTCAGTGAGTAACGCTCTCGCTCTCTGAGCTCAGTGAGTCACGCTCTCGCTCTCTGAGCTCAGTGAGTCACGCTCTCGCTCTCTGAGCTCAGTGAGTAACGCTCTCGCTCTCTGAGCTCAGTGAGTAACGCTCTCGCTCTCTGAGCTCAGTGAGTCACGCTCTCACTCTCTGAGCTCAATGAGTAACGTTCTCGCTATCTGAGCTCGGTGAGTAATGCTCTCGCTCTCTCAGCTCAGTGAGTAACGCTCTCACTCTCAGCTCAGTGAGTAACGTTCTCGCTCTCTGTGCTCAGTGAGTAATGCTCTCATTTTCTGAGCTCAGTGAATAACGTTCGCGCTCTCTCAGCTTAGTCAGTAACGCTCTCGCTCTCTCAGCTCAATGAGTAACGCTCTCACTCTCAGCTCAGTGAGGAACGCTCTCACTCTCTGTGCTCAGTGAATAACGCTCTCACTCTCTGAGCTCTGTGAGTAACGCTCTCACTCTCTGAGCTCAGTGAGTAACGCTCTCACTCTCTGAGCTCAGTGAGTAACGCTCTCGCTCTCTGAGCTCAGTGAGTAACGCTCTCGCTCCCTGAGCTCAGTGAGTAACGCTCTCGCTCTCTGAGCTCAATGAGTAACGCTCTCGCTCTCAGCTCAGTGAGTAACGCTCTCACTCTCTGTGCTCAGTGAATAACGCTCTCACTCTCTGAGCTCTGTGAGTAACGCTCTCACTCTCTGAGCTCAATGAGTAACGGTCTCACTCTCTGTGCTCAGTGAGTCACGCTCTCGCTCTCTGAGCTCAGTGAGTCACGCTCTCGCTCTCTGAGCTCAGTGAGTAACGCTCTCTCTCTCTGAGCTCAGTGAGTAACGCTCTCGCTCTCTGAGCTCAATGAGTAACGCTCTCGCTCTCTGAGCTCAGTGAGTAACGCTCTCGCTCTCTGAGCTCAATGTGTAACGCTCTCGCTCTCTGAGCTCAGTGAGTAACGCTCTCGCTCTCTGAGCTCATTGAGTAACGCTCTCACTCTCTGAGCTCAATGAGTAACGCTCTCGCTCTCTGAGCTCAGTGAGTAACGCTCTCACTCTCTGAGCTCAGTGAGTAACGCTCTCGCTCTCTGAGCTCAGTGAGTAACGCTCTCGCTCTCTGAGCTCAGTGAGTCACGCTCTCGCTCTCTGAGCTCAGTGAGTAACGCTCTCGCTCTCTGAGCTCAGTGTGTAACGCTCTCGCTCTCTGAGCTCAATGAGTCACGCTCTCGCTCTCTGAGCTCAATGAGTAACGCTCTCGCTCTCTGAGCTCAATGAGTAACGCTCTCGCTCTCTGAGCTCAATGAGTCACGCTATCGCTCTCAGCTCAGTGAGTAACGCTCGCGCTCTCTGAGCTCAGTGAGTAACGCTCTCACTCTCTGAGCTCAGTGAGTAACGCTCTCGCTCTCTGAGCTCAGTGAGTAACGCTCTCGCTCTCTAAGCTCAGTGAGTAATGCTCTCGCTCTCTCAGCTGAATGAGTAACGCTCTCACTCTCTGAGCTCAATGAGTAACGCTCTCGCTCTCTGAGCTCAGTGAGTAACGCTCTCGCTCTCTGAGCTCAATGTGTAACGCTCTCGCTCTCTGAGCTCAGTGAGTAACGCTCTCGCTCTCTGAGCTCAGTGAGTAACGCTCTCGCTCTCTGAGCTCAATGAGTAATGCTCTCGCTCTCTGAGCTCAGTGAGTAACGCTCTCGCTCTCTGAGCTCAATGTGTAACGCTCTCGCTCTCTGAGCTCAGTGAGTAACGCTCTCGCTCTCTGAGCTCGGTGAGTAACGCTCTCGCTCTCTGAGCTCAGTGAGTCACGCTCTCGCTCTCTGAGCTCAGTCAGTAACGCTCTCGCTCTCTGAGCTCAGTGAGTAACGCTCTCGCTCTCTGAGCTCAGTGAGTAACGCTCTCACTCTCTGAGCTCAGTCAGTATCGCTCTCTCTCAGCTCAGTGAGTAACGCTCTCGCTCTCTGAGCTCAGTGAGTAACGCTCTCACTCTCTGAGCTCAGTGAGTAACGCTCTCGCTCTCTGAGCTCAGTGAGTAACGCTCTCGCTCTCTGAGCTCAGTGAGTAACGCTCTCGCTCTCTGAGCTCAGTGAATAACGCTCTCGCTCTCTGAGCTCAGTGAATAACGCTCTCGCTCTCTGAGCTCAGTGAGTGACGCTCTCGCTCTCTGAGCTCAGTGAGTCACGCTCTCGCTCTCTGAGCTCAGTGAGTAACGCTCTCGCTCTCTGAGCTCAATGAGTAACGTTCTCGCTATCTGAGCTCAGTGAGTAACGCTCTCGCTCTCTGAGCTCAATGAGTAACGCTCTCACTCTCTGAGCTCAGTGAGTAACGCTCTCACTCTCTGAGCTCTGTGAGTAACGCTCTCACTCTCTGTGCTCAGTGAGTAATGCTCTCATTTTCTGAGCTCAGTGAGTAACGTTCGCGCTCTCTGAGCTCAGTGAGTAACGCTCTCACTCTCAGCTCAGTGAGCAACGTTCGCGCTCTCTCAGCTTAGTAAGGAACGCTCTCGCTCTCTCACTGAATGAGTAACGCTCTCACTCTCTGAGCTCAGTGAGTAACGCTCTCGCTCTCTGAGCTCAATGTGTAACGCTCTCGCTCTCTGAGCTCAGTGAGTAACGCTCTCGCTCTCTGTGCTCAGTGAGTAACGCTCTCGCTCTCTGAGCTCAGTGAGTAACGCTCTCGCTCTCTGTGCTCAGTGAGTAACGCTCTCGCTCTCTGAGCTCAGTGAGTAACGCTCTCGCTCTCTGAGCTCAGTGAGTCACGCTTTCGCTCCCTGAGCTCAGTGAGTCACGCTTTCGCTCCCTGAGCTCAGTGAGTAACGCTCTCGCTCTCTGAGCTCACTGAGTAACGCTCTCGCTCTCTGAGCTCAGTGAGTAACGCTCTCGCTCTCTGAGCTCAGTGAGTAACGCTCTCGCTCTCTGAGCTCAGTGAGTAACGCTCTCGCTCTCTGAGCTCAGTGAGTAACGCTCTCGCTCTCTGAGCTCAGTGAGTCACGCTCTCGCTCTCTGTGCTCAGTGAGTAACGCTCTCGCTCTCTGAGCTCTGTGAGTAACGCTCTCGCTCTCTGAGCTCAGTGAGTAACGCCCTCACTCTCTGAGCTCAGTGAGCAACGCTCTCGCTCTCTGAGCTCAGTGAGTCACGCTCTCGCTCTCTGAGCTCAGTGAGTAACGCTCTCGCTCTCTGAGCTCAGTGAGTCACGCTCTCACTCTCTGAGCTCAATGAGTAACGTTCTCGCTATCTGAGCTCAGTGAGTAATGCTCTCGCTCTCTGAGCTCAGTGAGTAACGCTCTCACTCTCTCAGCTCAGTGAGTAACGCTCTCACTCTCAGCTCAGTGAGTAACGTTCTCGCTCTCTGTGCTCAGTGAGTAATGCTCTCATTTTCTGAGCTCAGTGAATAACGTTTGCGCTCTCTCAGCTTAGTCAGTAACGCTCTCGCTCTCTCAGCTCAATGAGTAACGCTCTCGCTCTCTAAGCTCTGTGAGTCACGCTCTCACTCTCTGAGCTCAATGAGTAACGCTCTCACTCTCAGCTCAGTGAGTAACGCTCTCACTCTCTGTGCTCAGTGAATAACGCTCTCACTCTCTGAGCTCTGTGAGTAACGCTCTCACTCTCTGAGCTCTGTGAGTAACGCTCTCGCTCTCTGTGCTCAGTGAATAACGCTCTCACTCTCTGAGCTCTGTGAGTAACGCTCTCGCTCTCTGAGCTCAGTGAGTAACGCTCTCGCTCTCTGAGCTCAGTGAGTCACGCTTTCGCTCTCTGAGCTCAGTGAGTAACGCTCTCGCTCTCTGAGCTCAGTGAGTAACGCTCTCGCTCTCTGAGCTCAATGAGTAACGCTCTCGCTCTCTGAGCTCAGTGAGTCACGCTTTCGCTCTCTGAGCTCAGTGAGTAACGCTCTCGCTCTCTGAGCTCAGTGAGTAACGCTCTCGCTCTCTGAGCTCAATGTGTAACGCTCTCACTCTCTGACCTCAGTGAGTAACGCTCTCGCTCTCTGAGCTCGGTGAGTAACGCTCTCGCTCTCTGAGCTCAGTGAGTAACGCTCTCGCTCTCTGAGCTCAGTGAGTAACGCTCTCGCTCTGAGCTCAGTGAGTCACGCTCTCACTCTCTGAGCTCAGTGAGTAACGCTCTCGCTCTCTGAGCTCAGTGAGTAACGCTCTCGCTCTCTGAGCTCAGTGAGTAACGCTCTCGCTCTCTGAGCTCAATGAGTAACGCACTCACTCTCTGAGCTCAATGAGTAGCGCTCTCGCTCTCTGAGCTCAGTGTGTAACGCTCTCTGAGCTCAATGAGTAACGCTCTCGCTCTCTGAGCTCAATGAGTAACGTTCTCGCTCTCTGAGTTCAGTGAGTAATGCTCTCGCTCTCTCAGCTCAGTGAGTAACGCTCTCACTCTCTGAGCTCAGTGAGTAACGGTCTCACTCTCAGCTCAGTGAGTAACGTTCTCGCTCTCTGTGCACAGTGAGTAATGCTCTCATTTTCTGAGCTCAGTGAGTAACGTTCGCGCTCTCTGAGCTCAGTGAGTAACGCTCTCACTCTCAGCTCAGTGAGTAACGCTCTCGCTCTCTCAGCTGAATGAGTAACTTCTCTCACTCTCTGAGCTCAATGAGTAACGCTCTCGCTCTCTGTGCTCAGTGAGTAACGCTCTCACTCTCTGAGCTCAGTGAGTAACGCTCTCACTCTCTGAGCTCAGTGAGTAACGCTCTCGCTCTCTGAGCTCAGTGAATAACGCTCTCGCTCTCTGAGCTCAGTGAGTAACGCTCTCGCTCTCTGAGCTCAGTGAGTAATGCTCTCGCTCTCTGAGCTCAGTGAGTAACGCTCTCGCTCTCTGAGCTCAGTGAGTCACGCTCTCGCTCTCTGAGCTCAGTGAGTAACGCTCTCACTCTCTGAGCTCTGTGAGTAACGCTCTCGCTCTCTGAGCTCAGTGAGTAACGCTCTCGCTCTCTGAGCTCAGTGAGTAACGCTCTCGCTCTCTGAGCTCAGTGAGTCACGCTTTCGCTCTCTGAGCTCAGTGAGTAACGCTCTCGCTCTCTGAGCTCAGTGAGTCACGCTTTCGCTCTCTGAGCTCAGTGAGTAACGCTCTCGCTCTCTGAGCTCAGTGAGTAACGCTCTCGCTCTCTGAGCTCAGTGAGTCACGCTCTCGCTCTCTGAGCTCAGTGAGTAACGCTCTCGCTCTCTGAGCTCAGTGAGTAACGCTCTCGCTCTCTGTGCTCAGTGAGTAATGCTCTCATTTTCTGAGCTCAGTGAGTAACGTTCGCGCTCTCTGAGCTCAGTGAGTAACGCTCTCACTCTCAGCTCAGTGAGTAACGTTCGCGCTCTCTCAGCTTAGTAAGTAACGCTCTCGCTCTCTCAGCTGAATGAGTAACGCTCTCGCTCTCTGAGCTCAATGAGTAACGCTCTCGCTCTCTGAGCTCAGTGAGTAACGCTCTCGCTCTCTGAGCTCAGTGAGTAACGCTCTCACTCTCTGAGCTCAATGAGTAACGCTCTCGCTCTCTGAGCTCAGTGAGTCACGCTCTCACTCTCTGAGCTCAATGAGTAACGTTCTCGCTCTCTGATCTCAGTGAGTAACGCTCTCGCTCTCTGAGCTCAATGTGTAACGCTCTCACTCTCTGTGCTCAGTGAATAACGCTCTCACTTTCTGAGCTCAATGAGTAACGCTCTCACTCTCAGCTCAGTGAGTAACGCTCTCACTCTCTGTGCTCAGTGAATAACGCTCTCACTCTCTGAGCTCAGTGAGTAACGCTCTCACTCTCTGAGCTCAGTGAGTAACGCTCTCACTCTCTGAGCTCATGCTCTCACTCTCTGAGCTCAATGAGTAACGCTCTCGCTCTCTGAGCTCAGTGAGTAACGCTCTCGCTCTCTGAGCTCAGTGAGTAACGCTCTCGCTCTCTGAGCTCAGTGAGTCACGCTCTCACTCTCTGAGCTCAGTGAGTAACGGTCTCACTCTCAGCTCAGTGAGTAACGTTCTCGCTCTCTGTGCTCAGTGAGTAATGCTCTCATTTTCTGAGCTCAGTGAGTAACGTTCGCGCTCTCTGAGCTCAGTGAGTAACGCTCTCACTCTCAGCTCAGTGAGTAACGTTCGCGCTCTCTCAGCTTAGTAAGTAACGCTCTCGCTCTCTCAGCTGAATGAGTAACGCTCTCGCTCTCTGAGCTCAGTGAGTAACGCTCTCGCTCTCTGAGCACAATGTGTAACGCTCTCGCTCTCTGAGCTCAGTGAGTAACGCTCTCGCTCTCTCAGCTGAATGAGTAACGCTCTCGCTCTCTGAGCACAATGTGTAACGCTCTCGCTCTCTGAGCTCAGTGAGTAACGCTCTCGCTCTCTGAGCTCAGTGAGTAACGCTCTCGCTCTCTGAGCTCAATGAGTAACGCTCTCGCTCTCTGAGCTCAGTGAGTAACGCTCTCGCTCTCTGAGCTCAATGTGTAACGCTCTCACTCTCTGTGCTCAGTGAATAACGCTCTCACTTTCTGAGCTCAATGAGTAACGCTCTCACTCTCAGCTCAGTGAGTAACGCTCTCACTCTCTGTGCTCAGTGAATAACGCTCTCACTCTCTGAGCTCTGTGAGTAACGCTCTCACTCTCTGAGCTCAGTGAGTAACGCTCTCACTCTCTGAGCTCTGTGAGTAACGCTCTCACTCTCTGTGCTCAGTGAGTAACGCTCTCGCTCTCTGAGCTCAGTGAGGAACGCTCTCGCTCTCTGAGCTCAGTGAGTAACGCTCTCGCTCTCTGAGCTCAGTGAGTCACGCTCTCACTCTCAGCTCAGTGAGTAACGCTCTCGCTCTCTGAGCTCAGTGAGTAACGCTCTCGCTCTCTGAGCTCAGTGAGTAACGCTCTCGCTCTCTGAGCTCAGTGAGTAACGCTCTCGCTCTCTGAGCTCAGTGAGTCACGCTCTCCCTCTCTGAGCTCAGTGAGTAACGCTCTCGCTCTCTGAGCTCAGTGAGTAACGCTCTCATTTTCTGAGCTCAGTGAGTAACGTTCGCGCTCTCTGAGCTCAGTGAGTAACGCTCTCACTCTCAGCTCAGTGAGTAACGTTCGCGCTCTCTCAGCTTAGTAAGTAACGCTCTCGCTCTCTCAGCTGAATGAGTAACGCTCTCGCTCTCTGAGCTCAGTGAGTAACGCTCTCGCTCTCTGAGCTCAGTGAGTAACGCTCTCGCTCTCTGAGCTCAGTGAGTCACGCTCTCACTCTCAGCTCAGTGAGTAACGCTCTCGCTCTCTGAGCTCAGTGAGTAACGCTCTCGCTCTCTGAGCTCAGTGAATAACGCTCTCGCTCTCTGAGCTCAGTGAGTAACGCTCTCACTCTCTGAGCTCAGTGAGTAACGCTCTCGCTCTCTGAGCTCAGTGAGTCACGCTCTCACTCTCTGAGCTCAGTGAGTAACGCTCTCGCTCTCTGAGCTCAGTGAGGAACGCTCTCGCTCTCTGAGCTCAGTGAGTAACGCTCTCGCTCTCTGAGCTCAGTGAGTAACGCTCTCGCTCTCTGAGCTCAGTGAGTCACGCTCTCACTCTCAGCTCAGTGAGTAACGCTCTCGCTCTCTGAGCTCAGTGAGTAACGCTCTCGCTCTCTGAGCTCAGTGAATAACGCTCTCGCTCTCTGAGCTCAGTGAGTAACGCTCTCACTCTCTGAGCTCAGTGAGTAACGCTCTCGCTCTCTGAGCTCAGTGAGTCACGCTCTCACTCTCTGAGCTCAGTGAGTAACGCTCTCGCTCTCTGAGCTCAGTGAGTAACGCTCTCGCTCTCTGAGCTCAGTGAGTAACGCTCTCACTCTCTGAGCTCAGTGAGTCACGCTCTCACTCTCTGAGCTCAGTGAGTCACGCTCTCGCTCTCTGAGCTCAACGAGTAACGCTCTCACTCTCTGAGCTCAATGAGTAACGCTCTCGCTCTCTGAGCTCAGTGAGTCACGCTCTCGCTCTCTGAGCTCAGTGAGTAACGCTCTCACTCTCTGAGCTCAATGAGTAGCGCTCTCGCTCTCTGAGCTCAGTGAGTAACGCTCTCACTCTCTGAGCTCAGTGAGTAACGCTCTCACTCTCAGCTCAGTGAGTAACGCTCTCGCTCTCTGAGCTCAGTGAGTAACGCTCTCGCTCTCTGAGCTCAGTGAGTCACGCTCTCGCTCTCTGAGCTCAGTGAGTAACGCTCTCACTCTCTGAGCTCAGTGAGTAACGCTCTCACTCTCTGAGCTCACGCTCTCACTCTCTGAGCTCAATGAGTAACGTTCTCGCTCTCTGAGCTCAGTGAGTAATGCTCTCGCTCTCTCAGCTCAGTGAGTAAAGCTCTCACTCTCTGAGCTCAGTGAGTAACGGTCTCACTCTCAGCTCAGTGAGTAACGTTCTCGCTCTCTGTGCTCAGTGAGTAATGCTCTCATTTTCTGAGCTCAGTGAGTAACGTTCGCGCTCTCTGAGCTCAGTGAGTAACGCTCTCACTCTCAGCTCAGTGAGCAACGTTCTCGCTCTCTGAGCTCAGTGAGTAATGCTCTCGCTCTCTGAGCTCAATGTGTAACACTCTCGCTCTCTGAGCTCAATCAGTAACGCTCTCACTCTCTGAGCTCAGTGAGTAACGCTCTCACTCTCTGAGCTCAGTGAGTAACGCTCTCGCTCACTGAGCTCAGTGAGTCACGCTCTCGCTCTCTGAGCTCAGTGAGTCACGCTCTCGCTCTCTGAGCTCAATGAGTAACGCTCTCGCTCTCTGAGCTCAGTGAGTCACGCTCTCACTCTCTGAGCTCTGTGAGTAACGCTCTCGCTCTCTGAGCTCAGTGAGTAACGCTCTCGCTCTCTGAGCTCAATGAGTAACGCTCTCGCTCTCTGAGCTCAACGAGTAACGCTCTCACTCTCTGAGCTCAATGAGTAACGCTCTCGCTCTCTGAGCTCAGTGAGTCACGCTCTCGCTCTCTGAGCTCAATGAGTAACGCTCTCGCTCTCTGAGCTCAGTGAGTCACGCTCTCGCTCTCTGAGCTCATGCTCTCACTCTCTGAGCTCAATGAGTAACGTTCTCGCTCTCTGAGCTCAGTGAGTAACGCTCTCGCTCTCTTAGCTCAATGAGTAACGCTCTCGATCTCTGAGCTCAGTGAGTCACGCTCTCGCTCTCTGAGCTCAGTGAGTAACGCTCTCACTCTCTGAGCTCACGCTCTCACTCTCTGAGCTCAGTGAGTAACGTTCTCGCTCTCTGAGCTCAATGAGTAACGCTCTCGCTCTCTGAGCTCAGTGAGTCACGCTCTCGCTCTCTGAGCTCACGCTCTCACTCTCTGAGCTCAATGAGTAACGTTCTCGCTCTCTGAGCTCAGTGAGTAACGCTCTCGCTCTCTTAGCTCAATGAGTAACGCTCTCGCTCTCTGAGCTCAGTGAGTCACGCTCTCGCTCTCTGAGCTCAGTGAGTAACGCTCTCACTCTCTGAGCTCACGCTCTCACTCTCTGAGCTCAATGAGTAACGTTCTCGCTCTCTGAGCTCAGTGAGTAATGCTCTCGCTCTCTCAGCTCAGTGAGTAACGCTCTCACTCTCTGAGCTCAGTGAGTAACGGTCTCACTCTCAGCTCAGTGAGTAACGTTCTCGCTTTCTGTGCTCAGTGACTAATGCTCTCATTTTCTGAGCTCAGTGAGTAACGTTCGCGCTCTCTGAGCTCAGTGAGTAACGCTCTCACTCTCTGAGCTCAGTGAGTAACGCTCTCACTCTCTGTGCTCAGTGAGTAACACTCTCGCTCTCTGAGCTCAATGAGTAACGCTCTCGCTCTCTGAGCTCAATGAGTAACGCTCTCGCTCTCTGAGCTCAGTGAGTAACGCTCTCGCTCTCTGAGCTCAGTGAGTAACGCTCTCGCTCTCTGAGCTCAGTGAGTCACGCTCTCACTCTCTGAGCTCAGTGAGCAACGCTCTCACTCTCAGCTCAGTGAGTAACGCTCTCGCTCTCTGAGCTCAGTGAGTCACGTTCTCGCTCTCTGAGCTCAGTGAGTAACGCTCTCGCTCTCTGAGCTCAGTGAGTAACGCTCTCGCTCTCTGAGCTCAGTGAGTCACGCTCTCGCTCTCTGAGCTCAGTGAGTAACGCTCTCACTCTCAGCTCAGTGAGTAACGTTCGCGCTCTCTGAGCTCAGTGAGTAACGCTCTCACTCTCAGCTCAGTGAGTAACGTTCGCGCTCTCTCAGCTTAGTAAGTAACGCTCTCGCACTCTCAGCTGAATGAGTAACGCTCTCACTCTCTGAGCTCAATGAGTAACGCTCTCGCTCTCTGAGCTCAGTGAGTAACGCTCTCGCTCTCTGAGCTCAATGTGTAACGCTCTCGCTCTCTGAGCTCAGTGAGTAACGCTCTCGCTCTCTGAGCTCAGTGAATAACGCTCTCGCTCTCTGAGCTCAATGAGTAATGCTCTCGCTCTCTGAGCTCAGTGAGTAACGCTCTCGCTCTCTGAGCTCAATGTGTAACGCTCTCACTCTCTGTGCTCAGTGAATAACGCTCTCACTTTCTGTGCTCAGTGAGTAATGCTCTCATTTTCTGAGCTCAGTGAATAACGTTCGCGCTCTCTCAGCTTAGTAAGTAACGCTCTCGCTCTCTCAGCTCAATGAGTAACGCTCTCGCTCTCTGAGCTCTGTGAGTCACGCTCTCACTCTCTGAGCTCAATGAGTAACGCTCTCACTCTCAGCTCAGTGAGTAACGCTCTCACTCTCTGTGCTCAGTGAATAACGCTCTCACTCTCTGAGCTCTGTGAGTAACGCTCTCACTCTCTGAGCTCAGTGAATAACGCTCTCACTTTCTGAGCTCAGTGAGGAACGCTCTCGCTCTCTGAGCTCAGTGAGTAACGCTCTCGCTCTCTGTGCTCAGTGAATAACGCTCTCACTCTCTGAGCTCTGTGAGTAACGCTCTCGCTCTCTGAGCTCAGTGAGTAACGCTCTCGCTCTCTGAGCTCAGTGAGTCACGCTTTCGCACTCTGAGCTCAGTGAGTAACGCTCTCGCTCTCTGAGCTCAGTGAGTAACGCTCTCGCTCTCTGAGCTCAATGAGTAACGCTCTCGCTCTCTGAGCTCAGTGAGTAACGCTCTCGCTCTCTGAGTTCAGTGAGTAACGCTCTCGCTCTCTGAGCTCAATGTGTAACGCTCTCGCTCTCTGAGCTCAGTGAGTAACGCTCTCGCTCTCTGAGCTCGGTGAGTAACGCTCTCGCTCTCTGAGCTCAGTGAGTAATGCTCTCGCTCTCTGAGCTCAGTGAGTCACGCTCTCGCTCTCTGAGCTCAGTGAGTAACGCTCTCGCTCTCTGAGCTCAGTGAGTAACGCTCTCGCTCTCTGAGCTCAGTGAGTCACGCTCTCGCTCTCTGAGCTCAGTGAGTAACGCTCTCGCTCTCTGAGCTCAGTGAGTAACGCTCTCACTCTCAGCTCAGTGAGTAACGTTCGCGCTCTCTGAGCTCAGTGAGTAACGCTCTCACTCTCAGCTCAGTGAGTAACGTTCGCGCTCTCTCAGCTTAGTAAGTAACGCTCTCGCACTCTCAGCTGAATGAGTAACGCTCTCACTCTCTGAGCTCAATGAGTAACGCTCTCGCTCTCTGAGCTCAGTGAGTAACGCTCTCGCTCTCTGAGCTCAGTGTGTAACGCTCTCGCTCTCTGAGCTCAGTGAGTAACGCTCTCGCTCTCTGAGCTCAGTGAGTAACGCTCTCGCTCTCTGAGCTCAATGAGTAATGCTCTCGCTCTCTGAGCTCAGTGAGTAACGCTCTCGCTCTCTGAGCTCAATGTGTAACGCTCTCACTCTCTGTGCTCAGTGAATAACGCTCTCACTTTCTGAGCTCAATGAGTAACGCTCTCACTCTCAGCTCAGTGAGTAACGCTCTCACTCTCTGTGCTCAGTGAATAACGCTCTCACTCTCTGAGCTCAGTGAGTAACGCTCTCGCTCTCTGAGCTCAATGAGTAACGCTCTCGCTCTCTGAGCTCAGTGAGTAAAGCTCTCGCTCTCTGAGCTCAGTGAGTCACGCTCTCACTCTCTGAGCTCAATGAGTAACGTTCTCGCTATCTGAGCTCAGTGAGTAATGCTCTCGCTCTCTCAGCTCAGTGACTAACGCTCTCACTCTCAGCTCAGTGAGTAACGTTCTCGCTCTCTGTGCTCAGTGAGTAATGCTCTCACTCTCTGTGCTCAGTGAATAACGCTCTCACTTTCTGAGCTCAGTGAGGAACGCTCTCGCTCTCTGAGCTCAGTGAGTAACGCTCTCGCTCTCTGTGCTCAGTGAATAACGCTCTCACTCTCTGAGCTCTGTGAGTAACGCTCTCGCTCTCTGAGCTCAGTGAGTAACGCTCTCGCTCTCTGAGCTCAGTGAGTCACGCTTTCGCACTCTGAGCTCAGTGAGTAACGCTCTCGCTCTCTGAGCTCAGTGAGTAACGCTCTCGCTCTCTGAGCTCAGTGAGTAACGCTCTCGCTCTCTGAGCTCAGTGAGTAACGCTCTCGCTCTCTGAGCTCAATGAGTAACGCTCTCGCTCTCTGAGCTCAGTGAGTAACGCTCTCGCTCTCTGAGCTCAATGTGTAACGCTCTCGCTCTCTGAGCTCAGTGAGTAACGCTCTCGCTCTCTGAGCTCGGTGAGTAACGCTCTCGCTCTCTGAGCTCAGTGAGTAATGCTCTCGCTCTCTGTGCTCAGTGAGTGACGCTCTCGCTCTGAGCTAAGTGAGTCACGCTCTCACTCTCTGAGCTCAGTGAGTAACGCTCTCGCTCTCTGAGCTCAGTGAGTAACGCTCTCGCTCTCTGAGCTCAGTGAGTCACGCTCTCGCTCTCTGAGCTTAGTGAGTCACGCTCTCGCTCTCTGAGCTCACGCTCTCACTCTCTGAGCTCAATGAGTAACGTTCTCGCTCTCTGAGCTCAGTGAGTAATGCTCTCGCTCTCTCAGCTCAGTGAGTAACGCTCTCACTCTCTGAGCTCAGTGAGTAACGGTCTCACTCTCAGCTCAGTGAGTAACGTTCTCGCTCTCTGTGCACAGTGAGTAATGCTCTCATTTTCTGAGCTCAGTGAGTAACGTTCGCGCTCTCTGAGCTCAGTGAGTAACGCTCTCACTCTCAGCTCAGTGAGTAACGTTCGCGCTCTCTCAGCTTAGTAAGTAACGCTCTCGCTCTCTCAGCTGAATGAGTAACTTCTCTCACTCTCTGAGCTCAATGAGTAACGCTCTCGCTCTCTGAGCTCAATGTGTAACGCTCTCGCTCTCTGAGCTCAGTGAGTAATGCTCTCGCTCTCTGAGCTCAGTGAGTAACGCTCTCGCTCTCTGAGCTCAGTGAGTCAAGCTCTCGCTCTCAGCTCAGTGAGTAACGCTCTCGCTCTCTGAGCTCAGTGAGTAACGCTCTCGCTCTCTGAGCTCAGTGAGTAACGCTCTCGCTCTCTGAGCTCAATGAGTAACGCTCTCGCTCTCTGAGCTCAGTGAGTAACGCTCTCGCTCTCTGAGCTCAGTGAGTAACGCTCTCACTCTCTGAGCTCAATGAGTCACGCTATCGCTCTCAGCTCAGTGAGTAACGCTCGCGCTCTCTGAGCTCTGTGAGTAACGCTCTCACTCTCTGAGCTCAGTGAGTAACGCTCTCACTCTCTGAGCTCAGTGAGTCACGCTCTCGCTCTCTGAGCTCAGTGAGTCACGCTCTCGCTCTCTGAGCTCAGTGAGTAACGCTCTCGCTCTCTGAGCTCAGTGAGTAACGCTCTCGCTCTCTGAGCTCAGTGAGTCACGCTCTCGCTCTCTGAGCTCAGTGAGTCACGCTCTCGCTCTCTGAGCTCAGTGAGTAACGCCCTGGCTCTCTGAGCTCAATGAGTAACGCTCTCGCTCTCTGAGCTCAGTGAGTAACGCTCTCGCTCTCTGAGCTCAATGTGTAACGCTCTCACTCTCTGTGCTCAGTGAATAACGCTCTCACTTTCTGAGCTCAATGAGTAACGCTCTCACTCTCAGCTCAGTGAGTACCGCTCTCACTCTCTGTGCTCAGTGAATAACGCTCTCACTCTCTCAGCTCTGTGAGTAACGCTCTCACTCTCTGAGCTCAGTGAGTAACGCTCTCACTCTCTGAGCTCTGTGAGTAACGCTCTCACTGTCTGAGCTCAGTGAGTAACGCTCTCACTCTCTGAGCTCAGTGAGTAACGCTCTCACTCTCTGAGCTCAGTGAGTAACGCTCTCGCTCTCTGAGCTCAGTGAGGAACGCTCTCGCTCTCTGAGCTCAGTGAGTAACGCTCTCGCTCTCTGAGCTCAGTGAGTCACGCTCTCACTCTCAGCTCAGTGAGTAACGCTCTCGCTCTCTGAGCTCAGTGAGTAACGCTCTCGCTCTCTGAGCTCAGTGAGTAACGCTCTCACTCTCTGAGCTCAGTGAGTCACGCTCTCGCTCTCTGAGCTCAGTGAGTCACGCTCTCGCTCTCTGAGCTCAACGAGTAACGCTCTCACTCTCTGAGCTCAATGAGTAACGCTCTCGCTCTCTGAGCTCAGTGAGTAACGCTCTCGCTCTCTGAGCTCAGTGAGTAACGCTCTCGCTCTCTGAGCTCAGTGAGTCACGCTCTCGCTCTCTGAGCTCAGTGAGTAACGCTCTCACTCTCTGAGCTCACGCTCTCACTCTTTGAGCTCAATGAGTAACGTTCTCGCTCTCTGAGCTCAGTGAGTAATGCTCTCGCTCTCTCAGCTCAGTGAGTAATGCTCTCGCTCTCTCAGCTCAGTGAGTAACGCTCTCACTCTCTGAGCTCAGTGAGTAACGGTCTCACTCTCAGCTCAGTGAGTAACGTTCTCGCTCTCTGTGCTCAGTGAGTAATGCTCTCATTTTCTGAGCTCAGTGAGTAACGTTCGCGCTCTCTGAGCTCATTGAGTAACGCTCTCACTCTCAGCTCAGTGAGTAACGTTCGCGCTCTCTCAGCTTAGTAAGTAACGCTCTCGCTCTCTCAGCTGAATGAGTAACGCTCTCGCTCTCTGAGCTCAGTGAGTAACGCTCTCGCTCTCTGAGCTCAATGTGTAACGCTCTCGCTCTCTGAGCTCAGTGAGTAATGCTCTCGCTCTCTGAGCTCAGTGAGTCAAGCTCTCGCTCTCAGCTCAGTGAGTAACGCTCTCGCTCTCTGAGCTCAGTGAGTAACGCTCTCGCTCTCTGAGCTCAGTGAGTAACGCTCTCGCTCTCTGAGCTCAATGAGTAACGCTCTCGCTCTCTGAGCTCAGTGAGTAACGCTCTCGCTCTCTGAGCTCAGTGAGTAACGCTCTCACTCTCTGAGCTCAATGAGTCACGCTATCGCTCTCAGCTCAGTGAGTAACGCTCGCGCTCTCTGAGCTCTGTGAGTAACGCTCTCACTCTCTGAGCTCAGTGAGTAACGCTCTCACTCTCTGAGCTCAGTGAGTCACGCTCTCGCTCTCTGAGCTCAGTGAGTCACGCTCTCGCTCTCTGAGCTCAGTGAGTAACGCTCTCGCTCTCTGAGCTCAGTGAGTAACGCTCTCGCTCTCTGAGCTCAGTGAGTCACGCTCTCGCTCTCTGAGCTCAGTGAGTCACGCTCTCGCTCTCTGAGCTCAGTGAGTAACGCCCTGGCTCTCTGAGCTCAATGAGTAACGCTCTCGCTCTCTGAGCTCAGTGAGTAACGCTCTCGCTCTCTGAGCTCAATGTGTAACGCTCTCACTCTCTGTGCTCAGTGAATAACGCTCTCACTTTCTGAGCTCAATGAGTAACGCTCTCACTCTCAGCTCAGTGAGTACCGCTCTCACTCTCTGTGCTCAGTGAATAACGCTCTCACTCTCTCAGCTCTGTGAGTAACGCTCTCACTCTCTGAGCTCAGTGAGTAACGCTCTCACTCTCTGAGCTCTGTGAGTAACGCTCTCACTGTCTGAGCTCAGTGAGTAACGCTCTCACTCTCTGAGCTCAGTGAGTAACGCTCTCACTCTCTGAGCTCAGTGAGTAACGCTCTCGCTCTCTGAGCTCAGTGAGGAACGCTCTCGCTCTCTGAGCTCAGTGAGTAACGCTCTCGCTCTCTGAGCTCAGTGAGTCACGCTCTCACTCTCAGCTCAGTGAGTAACGCTCTCGCTCTCTGAGCTCAGTGAGTAACGCTCTCGCTCTCTGAGCTCAGTGAGTAACGCTCTCACTCTCTGAGCTCAGTGAGTCACGCTCTCGCTCTCTGAGCTCAGTGAGTCACGCTCTCGCTCTCTGAGCTCAACGAGTAACGCTCTCACTCTCTGAGCTCAATGAGTAACGCTCTCGCTCTCTGAGCTCAGTGAGTAACGCTCTCGCTCTCTGAGCTCAGTGAGTAACGCTCTCGCTCTCTGAGCTCAGTGAGTCACGCTCTCGCTCTCTGAGCTCAGTGAGTAACGCTCTCACTCTCTGAGCTCACGCTCTCACTCTTTGAGCTCAATGAGTAACGTTCTCGCTCTCTGAGCTCAGTGAGTAATGCTCTCGCTCTCTCAGCTCAGTGAGTAATGCTCTCGCTCTCTCAGCTCAGTGAGTAACGCTCTCACTCTCTGAGCTCAGTGAGTAACGGTCTCACTCTCAGCTCAGTGAGTAACGTTCTCGCTCTCTGTGCTCAGTGAGTAATGCTCTCATTTTCTGAGCTCAGTGAGTAACGTTCGCGCTCTCTGAGCTCATTGAGTAACGCTCTCACTCTCAGCTCAGTGAGTAACGTTCGCGCTCTCTCAGCTTAGTAAGTAACGCTCTCGCTCTCTCAGCTGAATGAGTAACGCTCTCGCTCTCTGAGCTCAGTGAGTAACGCTCTCGCTCTCTGAGCTCAATGTGTAACGCTCTCGCTCTCTGAGCTCAGTGAGTAACGCTCTCGCTCTCTGAGCTCAGTGAGTAACGCTCTCGCTCTCTCAGCTCAGTGAGTAACGCTCTCAGTCTCTGAGCTCAGTGAGTAACGGTCTCACTCTCAGCTCAGTGAGTAACGTTCTCGCTCTCTGTGCTCAGTGAGTAATGCTCTCATTTTCTGAGCTCAGTGAGTAACGTTCGCGCTCTCTGAGCTCATTGAGTAACGCTCTCACTCTCAGCTCAGTGAGTAACGCTCTCGCTCTCTGAGCTCAATGAGTAACGCTCTCGCTCTCTGAGCTCAGTGAGTAACGCTCTCGCTCTCTGAGCTCAATGTGTAACGCTCTCACTCTCTGTGCTCAGTGAATAACGCTCTCACTTTCTGAGCTCAATGAGTAATGCTCTCACTCTCAGCTCAGTGAGTAACGCTCTCACTCTCTGTGCTCAGTGAATAACGCTATCACTCTCTGAGCTCTGTGAGTAACGTTCTCACTCACTGAGCTCAGTGAGTAACGCTCTCACTCTCTGAGCTCTGTGAGTAACGCTCTCACTCTCTGAGCTCAGTGAGTAATGCTCTCACTCTCTGAGCTCAATGAGTAACGCTCTCGCTCTCTGAGCTCAGTGAGTAACGCTCTCGCTCTCTGAGCTCAATGAGTAACGCTCTCGCTCTCTGAGCTCAGTGAGTCACGCTCTCCCTCTCTGAGCTCAGTGAGTAACGCTCTCGCTCTCTGAGCTCAGTGAGTAACGCTCTCACTCTCTGAGCTCAGTGAGTCACGCTCTCGCTCTCTGAGCTCAGTGAGTCACGCTCTCGCTCTCTGAGCTCAATGAGTAACGCTCTCGCTCTCTGAGCTCAGTGAGTCACGCTCTCGCTCTCTGAGCTCAGTGAGTAACGCTCTCGCTCTCTGAGCTCAATGTGTAACGCTCTCACTCTCTGTGCTCAGTGAATAACGCTCTCACTTTCTGAGCTCAATGAGTAACGCTCTCACTCTCAGCTCAGTGAGTACCGCTCTCACTCTCTGTGCTCAGTGAATAACGCTCTCACTCTCTGAGCTCTGTGAGTAACGCTCTCACTCTCTGAGCTCAGTGAGTAACGCTCTCACTCTCTGAGCTCTGTGAGTAACGCTCTCACTCTCTGAGCTCAGTGAGTAACGCTCTCACTCTCTGAGCTCAGTGAGTAACGCTCTCGCTCTCTGAGCTCAGTGAGTAACGCTCTCGCTCTCTGAGCTCAGTGAGGAACGCTCTCGCTCTCTGAGCTCAGTGAGTAACGCTATCGCTCTCTGAGCTCAGTGAGTCACGCTCTCACTCTCAGCTCAGTGAGTAACGCTCTCGCTCTCTGAGCTCTGTGAGTAACGCTCTCGCTCTCTGAGCTCAGTGAGTAACGCTCTCGCTCTCTGAGCTCAGTGAGTAACGCTCTCTGAGCTCAGTGAGTCACGCTCTCCCTCTCTGAGCTCAGTGAGTAACACTCTCGCTCTCTGAGCTCAGTGAGTTACGCTCTCACTCTCTGAGCTCAGTGAGTCACGCTCTCGCTCTCTGAGCTCAACGAGTAACGCTCTCGCTCTCTGAGCTCAGTGAGTAACGCTATCGCTCTCTGAGCTCAGTGAGTCACGCTCTCACTCTCAGCTCAGTGAGTAACGCTCTCGCTCTCTGAGCTCAGTGAGTCACGCTCTCGCTCTCTGAGCTCAGTGAGTAACGCTCTCGCTCTCTGAGCTCAGTGAGTAACGCTCTCGCTCTCTGAGCTCAATGAGTAACGCTCTCGCTCTCTGAGCTCAGTGAGTCACGCTCTCGCTCTCTGAGCTCAGTGAGTAACGCTCTCACTCTCTGAGCTCACGCTCTCACTCTCTAAGCTCAATGAGTAACGCTCTCACTCTCTGAGCTCAATGAGTAACGTTCTCGCTCTCTGAGCTCAGTGAGTAATGCTCTCGCTCTCTCAGCTCAGTGAGTAATGCTCTCGCTCTCTCAGCTCAGTGAGTAACGCTCTCACTCTCTGAGCTCAGTGAGTAACGGTCTCACTCTCAGCTCAGTGAGTAACGTTCTCGCTCTCTGTGCTCAGTGAGTAATGCTCTCATTTTCTGAGCTCAGTGAGTAACGTTCGCGCTCTCTGAGCTCAGTGAGTAACGCTCTCACTCTCAGCTCAGTGAGTAACGTTCGCGCTCTCTCAGCTTAGTAAGTAACGCTCTCGCTCTCTCAGCTGAATGAGTAACGCTCTCGCTCTCTGAGCTCAGTGAGTAACGTTCTCGCTCTCTGTGCTCAGTGAGTAATGCTCTCATTTTCTGAGCTCAGTGAGTAACGCTCTCGCTCTCTGAGCTCAGTGAGTAACGCTCTCGCTCTCTGAGCTCAATGTGTAACGCTCTCGCTCTCTGAGCTCAGTGAGTAACGCTCTCGCTCTCTGAGCTCAGTGAGTAACGCTCTCGCTCTCTGAGCTCAATGAGTAACGCTCTCGCTCTCTGAGCTCAGTGAGTCACGCTCTCGCTCTCTGAGCTCAATGTGTAACGCTCTCACTCTCTGTGCTCAGTGAATAACGCTCTCACTTTCTGAGCTCAATGAGTAATGCTCTCACTCTCAGCTCAGTGAGTAACGCTCTCACTCTCTGTGCTCAGTGAATAACGCTCTCACTCTCTGAGCTCTGTGAGTAACGCTCTCACTCTCTGAGCTCAGTGAGTAACGCTCTCGCTCTCTGAGCTCTGTGAGTAACGCTCTCACTCTCTGAGCTCAGTGAGTCACGCTCTCACTCTCAGCTCAGTGAGTAACGCTCTCGCTCTCTGAGCTCAGTGAGTAACGCTCTCGCTCTCTGAGCTCAGTGAGTAACGCTCTCGCTCTCTGAGCTCAGTGAGTAACGCTCTCGCTCTCTGAGCTCAGTGAGTCACGCTCTCCCTCTCTGAGCTCAGTGAGTAACGCTCTCGCTCTCTGAGCTCAGTGAGTAACGCTCTCACTCTCTGAGCTCAGTGAGACACGCTCTCGCTCTCTGAGCTCAGTGAGTCACGCTCTCGCTCTCTGAGCTCAACGAGTAACGCTCTCGCTCTCTGAGCTCAGTGAGTCACGCTCTCGCTCTCTGAGCTCAGTGAGTAACGCTCTCACTCTCTGAGCTCACGCTCTCACTCTCTGAGCTCAATGAGTAACGTTCTCGCTCTCTGAGCTCAGTGAGTAATGCTCTCGCTCTCTCAGCTCAGTGAGTAACGCTCTCACTCTCTGTGCTCAGTGAGTAATGCTCTCATTTTCTGAGCTCAGTGAGTAACGTTCGCGCTCTCTGAGCTCAGTGAGTAACGCTCTCACTCTCAGCTCAGTGAGCAACGTTCGCGCTCTCTCAGCTTAGTAAGTAACGCTCTCGCTCTCTCAGCTGAATGAGTAACGCTCTCACTCTCTGAGCTCAATGAGTAACGCTCTCGCTCTCTGAGCTCAGTGAGTAACGCTCTCGCTCTCTGAGCTCAATGTGTAACGCTCTTGCTCTCTGAGCTCAGTGAGTAACGCTCTCGCTCTCTGAGCTCAGTGAGTAACGCTCTCGCTCTCTGAGCTCAATGAGTAACGCTCTCGCTCTCTGAGCTCAGTGAGTAACGCTCTCGCTCTCTGAGCTCAGTGAGTAACGCTCTCGCTCTCTGAGCTCAATGAGTAACGCTCTCGCTCTCTGAGCTCAGTGAGTAACGCTCTCGCTCTCTGAGATCAATGTGTAACACTCTCGCTCTCTGAGCTCAGTGAGTAACGCTCTCGCTCTCTGAGCTCAGTGAGTAACGCTCTCACTCTCTGAGCTCAGTGAGTAACGCTCGCGCTCTCTGAGCTCAGTGAGTAACGCTCTCGCTCTCTGAGCTCAATGAGTAACGCTCTCGCTCTCTGAGCTCAGTGAGGAACGCTCTCGCTCTCTGAGCTCAGTGAGTCACGATCTCACTCTCAGCTCAGTGAGTAACGCTCTCGCTCTCTGAGCTCAGTGAGTAACGCTCTCGCTCTCTGAGCTCAGTGAGTAACGCTCTCGCTCTCTGAGCTCAGTGAGTAACGCTCTCGCTCTCTGAGCTCAGTGAGTAACGCTCTCGCTCTCTGAGCTCAGTGAGTCACGCTCTCCCTCTCTGAGCTCAGTGAGTAACGCTCTCGCTCTCTGAGCTCAGTGAGTAACGCTCTCACTCTCTGAGCTCAGTGAGTCACGCTCTCACTCTCAGCTCAGTGAGTAACGCTTTCGCTCTCTGAGCTCAGTGAGTAACGCTCTCGCTCTCTGAGCTCAGTGAGTCACGCTCTCACTCTCAGCTCAGTGAGTAATGCTCTCGCTCTCTGAGCTCAGTGAGTAACGCTCTCGCTCTCTGAGCTCAGTGAGTAACGCTCTCGCTCTCTGAGCTCAGTGAGTAACGCTCTCACTCTCTGAGCTCAGTGAGTAACGCTCTCGCTCTCTGAGCTCAGTGAGTAACGCTCTCGCTCTCTGAGCTCAGTGAGTAACGCTCTCGCTCTCTGAGCTCAGTGAGTCACGCTCTCCCTCTCTGAGCTCAGTGAGTAACGCTCTCGCTCTCTGAGCTCAGTGAGTAACGCTCTCACTCTCTGAGCTCAGTGAGTCACGCTCTCGCTCTCTGAGCTCAGTGAGTCACGCTCTCGCTCTCTGAGCTCAGTGAGTAACGCTCTCGCTCTCTGAGCTCAATGAGTAACGCTCTCGATCTCTGAGCTCAGTGAGTCACGCTCTCGCTCTCCGAGCTCAGTGAGTAACGCTCTCACTCTCTGAGCTCAGTGAGTCACGCTCTCACTCTCTGAGCTCAATGAGTAATGCTCTCGATCTCTGAGCTCAGTGAGTCACGCTCTCGCTCTCTGAGCTCAGTGAGTAACGCTCTCACTCTCTGAGCTCACGCTCTCACTCTCTGAGCTCAGTGAGTAACGTTCTCGCTCTCTGAGCTCAGTGAGTAATGTTCTCATTTTCTGAGCTCAGTGAGTAACGGTCTCACTCTCAGCTCAGTGAGTAACGTTCTCGCTCTCTGTGCTCAGTGAGTAATGTTCTCATTTTCTGAGCTCAGTGAGTAACGTTCGCGCTCTCTGAGCTCAGTGAGTAACGCTCTCACTCTCAGCTCAGTGAGCAACGTTCGCGCTCTCTCAGCTTAGTAAGTAACGCTCTCGGTCTCTCAGCTGAATGAGTAACGCTCTCACTCTCTGAGCTCAATGAGTAACGCTCTCGCTCTCTGAGCTCAGTGAGTAACGCTCTCGCTCTCTGAGCTCAATGAGTAACGCTCTCGCTCTCTGAGCTCAATGTGTAACACTCTCGCTCTCTGAGCTCAGTGAGTAACGCTCTCGCTCTCTGAGCTCAGTGAGTAACGCACTCGCTCTCTGAGCTCAGTGAGTAACGCTCTCGCTCTCTGAGCTCAGTGAGTAACGCTCTCGCTCTCTGAGCTCGGTGAGTAACGCTTTCGCTCTCTGAGATCAATGAGTAACGCTCTCGCTCTCTGAGCTCAGTCAGTAACGCTCTCGCTCTCTGAGCTCAGTGAGTAACGCTCTCGCTCTCTGAGCTCAACGAGTAACGCTCTCGCTCTCTGAGCTCAGTGAGTAACGCTCTCGCTCTCTTAGCTCAATGAGTAACGCTCTCGCTCTCTGAGCTCAGTGAGTCACGCTCTCGCTCTCTGACCTCAGTGAGTAACGCTCTCACTCTCTGAGCTCACGCTCTCACTCTCTGAGCTCAATGAGTAACGTTCTCGCTCTCTGAGCTCAGTGAGTAATGCTCTCGCTCTCTCAGCTCAGTGAGTAACGGTCTCACTCTCAGCTCAGTGAGTAACGTTCTCGCTTTCTGTGCTCAGTGAGTAATGCTCTCATTTTCTGAGCTCAGTGAGTAACGTTCGCGCTCTCTGAGCTCAGTGAGTAACGCTCTCACTCTCAGCTCAGTGAGTAACGCTCTCACTCTCTGAGCTCAGTGAGTAACGCTCTCACTCTCTGAGCTCAGTGAGTAACGCTCTCACTCTCTGAGCTCAGTGAGTAACGCTCTCGCGCTCTGAGCTCAATGAGTAACGCTCTCGCTCTCTGAGCTCAGTGAGTAACGCTCTCGCTCTCTGAGCTCAGTGAGTCACGCTCTCGCTCTCTGAGCTCAGTGAGTAACGCTCTCACTCTCTGAGCTCAGTGAGTAACGCTCTCACTCTCAGCTCAGTGAGTAACGTGCGCGCTCTCTGAGCTCAGTGAGTAACGCTCTCACTCTCAGCTCAGTGAGTAACGTTCGCGCTCTCTCAGCTTAGTAAGTAACGCTCTCGCACTCTCAGCTGAATGAGTAACGCTCTCACTCTCTGAGCTCAATGAGTAACGCTCTCGCTCTCTGAGCTCAGTGAGTAACGCTCTCGCTCTCTGAGCTCAGTGAGTAACGCTCTCACTCTCTGTGCTCAGTGAATAACGCTCTCACTTTCTGAGCTCAATGAGTAACGCTCTCACTCTCAGCTCAGTGAGTAACGCTCTCACTCTCTGTGCTCAGTGAATAACGCTCTCACTCTCTGAGCTCTGTGAGTAACGCTCTCACTCTCTGAGCTCATTGAGTAACGCTCTCACTCTCTGAGCTCAGTGAGTAACGCTCTCGCTCTCTGAGCTTAGTGAGTAACGCTCTCGCTCTCTGAGCTCAGTGAGGAACGCTCTCGCTCTCTGAGCTCAGTGAGTAACGCTCTCGCTCTCTGAGCTCAGTGAGTCACGCTCTCACTCTCAGCTCAGTGAGTAACGCTCTCGCTCTCTGAGCTCAGTGAGTAAAGCTCTCGCTCTCTGAGCTCAGTGAGTAACGCTCTCGCTCTCTGAGCTCAGTGAGTAACGCTCTCGCTCTCTGAGCTCAGTGAGTCACGCTCTCACTCTCTGAGCTCAGTGAGTAACGCTCTCGCTCTCTGAGCTCAGTGAGTAACGCTCTCACTCTCTGAGCTCAGTGAGTCACGCTCTCACTCTCAGCTCAGTGAGTAACGTTCGCGCTCTCTGAGCTCAGTGAGTAACGCTCTCACTCTCAGCTCAGTGAGTAACGCTCTCGCTCTCTGAGCTCAGTGAGTAACGCTCTCGCTCTCTGAGCTCAATGAGTAACGCTCTCGCTCTCTGAGCTCAGTGAGTAACGCTCTCGCTCTCTGAGCTCAATGAGTAACGCTCTCGCTCTCTGAGCTCAGTGAGTAACGCTCTCGCTCTCTGAGCTCAATGTGTAACGCTCTCACTCTCTGTGCTCAGTGAATAACGCTCTCACTTTCTGAGCTCAATGAGTAACGCTCTCACTCTCAGCTCAGTGAGTAACGCTCTCACTCTCTGTGCTCAGTGAATAACGCTCTCACTCTCTGAGCTCTGTGAGTAACGCTCTCACTCTATGAGCTCATTGAGTAACGCTCTCACTCTCTGAGCTCTGTGAGTAACGCTCTCACTCTCTGAGCTCAGTGAGTAACGCTCTCACTCTCTGAGCTCAGTGAGTAACGCTCTCACTCTCTGAGCTCAGTGAGTAACGCTCTCGCTCTCTGAGCTTAGTGAGTAACGCTCTCGCTCTCTGAGCTCAGTGAGGAACGCTCTCGCTCTCTGAGCTCAGTGAGTAACGCTCTCGCTCTCTGAGCTCAGTGAGTCACGCTCTCACTCTCAGCTCAGTGAGTAACGCTCTCGCTCTCTGAGCTCAGTGAGTAACGCTCTCGCTCTCTGAGCTCAGTGAGTAACGCTCTCGCTCTCTGAGCTCAGTGAGTAACGCTCTCGCTCTCTGAGCTCAGTGAGTCATGCTCTCACTCTCTGAGCTCAGTGAGTAACGCTCTCGCTCTCTGAGCTCAGTGAGTCACGCTCTCGCTCTCTGAGCTCAGTGAGTCACGCTCTCGCTCTCTCAGCTCAACGAGTCACGCTCTCGCTCTCTGAGCTCAACGAGTAACGCTCTCACTCTCTGAGCTCAGTGAGTAACGCTCTCGCTCTCTGAGCTCAGTGAATAACGCTCTCGCTCTCTGAGCTCAGTGAGTCACGCTCTCGCTCTCTGAGCTCAGTGAGTCACGCTCTCGCTCTCTGAGCTCAGTGAGTAACGCTCTCACTCTCTGAGCTCACGCTCTCACTCTCTGAGCTCAATGAGTAACGTTCTCGCTCTCTGAGCTCAGTGAGTAATGCTCTCGCTCTCTCAGCTCAGTGAGTAACGCTCTCACTCTCAGCTCAGTGAGTAACGTTCGCGCTCTCTGAGCTCAGTGAGTAACGCTCTCACTCTCAGCTCAGTGAGTAACGTTTGCGCTCTCTCAGCTGAGTAAGTAACGCTCTCGCTCTCTCAGCTGAATGAGTAACGCTCTCACTCTCTGAGCTCAATGAGTAACGCTGTCGCTCTCTGAGCTCAGTGAGTAACGCTCTCGCTCTCTGAGCTCAATGTGTAACGCTCTCGCTCTCTGAGCTCAGTGAGTAACGCTCTCGCTCTCTGAGCTCAGTGAGTAACGCTCTCGCTCTCTGAGCTCAATGTGTAACGCTCTCACTCTCTGTGCTCAGTGAATAACGCTCTCACTTTCTGAGCTCAATGAGTAACGCTCTCACTCTCAGCTCAGTGAGTAACGCTCTCGCTCTCTGAGCTCAGTGAGTAACGCTCTCGCTCTCTGAGCTCAGTGAGGAACGCTCTCGCTCTCTGAGCTCAGTGAGTAACGCTCTCGCTCTCTGAGCTCAGTGAGTCACGCTCTCACTCTCAGCTCAGTGAATAACGCTCTCACTCTCTGAGCTCTGTGAGTAACGCTCTCACTCTCTGAGCTCAGTGAGTAACGCTCTCACTCTCTGAGCTCTGTGAGTAACGCTCTCACTCTCTGAGCTCAGTGAGTAACGCTCTCGCTCTCTGAGCTCAGTGAGGAACGCTCTCGCTCTCTGAGCTCAGTGAGGAACGCTCTCGCTCTCTGAGCTCAGTGAGTCACGCTCTCACTCTCAGCTCAGTGAGTAACGCTCTCACTCTCTGTGCTCAGTGAATAACGCTCTCACTCTCTGAGCTCTGTGAGTAACGCTCTCACTCTCTGAGCTCAGTGAGTAACGCTCTCACTCTCTGAGCTCTGTGAGTAACGCTCTCACTCTCTGAGCTCAGTGAGTAACGCTCTCACTCTCTGAGCTCAGTGAGTAACGCTCTCGCTCTCTGAGCTCAGTGAGTAACGCTCTCGCTCTCTGAGCTCAGTGAGTCACGCTCTCATTCTCTGAGCTCAGTGAGTAACGCTCTCGCTCTCTGAGCTCAGTGAGTAATGCTCTCGCTCCCTCAGCTCAGTGAGTAACGCTCTCACTCTCTGAGCTCAGTGAGTAACGCTCTCGCTCTCTGAGCTCAGTGAGTAACGCTCTCGCTCTCTGAGCTCAGTGAGTAACGTTCGCGCTCTCTGAGCTCAGTGAGTAACGCTCTCACTCTCAGCTCAGTGAGTAACGTTCGCGCTCTCTCAGCTTAGTAAGTAACGCTCTCGCTCTCTCAGCTGAATGTGTAACGCTCTCGCTCTCTGAGCTCAGTGAGTAACGCTCTCGCTCTCTGAGCTCAGTGAGTAACGCCCTGGCTCTCTGAGCTCAATGAGTAACGCTCTCGCTCTCTGAGCTCAGTGAGTAACGCTCTCGCTCTCTGAGCTCAATGTGTAACGCTCTCACTCTCTGTGCTCAGTGAATAACGCTCTCACTTTCTGAGCTCAATGAGTAACGCTCTCACTCTCTGAGCTCAGTGAGTAACGCTCTCGCTCTCTGAGCTCAGTGAGTCACGCTCTCCCTCTCTGAGCTCAGTGAGTAACGCTCTCGCTCTCTGAGCTCAGTGAGTAACGCTCTCACTCTCTGAGCTCAGTGAGTCACGCTCTCGCTCTCTGAGCTCAGTGAGTCACGCTCTCGCTCTCTGAGCTCAGTGAGTAACGCTCTCGCTCTCTGAGCTCAATGAGTAACGCTCTCGATCTCTGAGCTCAGTGAGTCACGCTCTCGCTCTCCGAGCTCAGTGAGTAACGCTCTCACTCTCTGAGCTCAGTGAGTCACGCTCTCACTCTCTGAGCTCAATGAGTAATGCTCTCGATCTCTGAGCTCAGTGAGTCACGCTCTCGCTCTCTGAGCTCAGTGAGTAACGCTCTCACTCTCTGAGCTCACGCTCTCACTCTCTGAGCTCAGTGAGTAACGTTCTCGCTCTCTGAGCTCAGTGAGTAATGTTCTCATTTTCTGAGCTCAGTGAGTAACGGTCTCACTCTCAGCTCAGTGAGTAACGTTCTCGCTCTCTGTGCTCAGTGAGTAATGTTCTCATTTTCTGAGCTCAGTGAGTAACGTTCGCGCTCTCTGAGCTCAGTGAGTAACGCTCTCACTCTCAGCTCAGTGAGCAACGTTCGCGCTCTCTCAGCTTAGTAAGTAACGCTCTCGGTCTCTCAGCTGAATGAGTAACGCTCTCACTCTCTGAGCTCAATGAGTAACGCTCTCGCTCTCTGAGCTCAGTGAGTAACGCTCTCGCTCTCTGAGCTCAATGAGTAACGCTCTCGCTCTCTGAGCTCAATGTGTAACACTCTCGCTCTCTGAGCTCAGTGAGTAACGCTCTCGCTCTCTGAGCTCAGTGAGTAACGCTCTCGCTCTCTGAGCTCAGTGAGTAACGCTCTCGCTCTCTGAGCTCAGTGAGTAACGCTCTCGCTCTCTGAGCTCGGTGAGTAACGCTTTCGCTCTCTGAGATCAATGAGTAACGCTCTCGCTCTCTGAGCTCAGTCAGTAACGCTCTCGCTCTCTGAGCTCAGTGAGTAACGCTCTCGCTCTCTGAGCTCAACGAGTAACGCTCTCGCTCTCTGAGCTCAGTGAGTAACGCTCTCGCTCTCTTAGCTCAATGAGTAACGCTCTCGCTCTCTGAGCTCAGTGAGTCACGCTCTCGCTCTCTGACCTCAGTGAGTAACGCTCTCACTCTCTGAGCTCACGCTCTCACTCTCTGAGCTCAATGAGTAACGTTCTCGCTCTCTGAGCTCAGTGAGTAATGCTCTCGCTCTCTCAGCTCAGTGAGTAACGGTCTCACTCTCAGCTCAGTGAGTAACGTTCTCGCTTTCTGTGCTCAGTGAGTAATGCTCTCATTTTCTGAGCTCAGTGAGTAACGTTCGCGCTCTCTGAGCTCAGTGAGTAACGCTCTCACTCTCAGCTCAGTGAGTAACGCTCTCACTCTCTGAGCTCAGTGAGTAACGCTCTCACTCTCTGAGCTCAGTGAGTAACGCTCTCACTCTCTGAGCTCAGTGAGTAACGCTCTCGCGCTCTGAGCTCAATGAGTAACGCTCTCGCTCTCTGAGCTCAGTGAGTAACGCTCTCGCTCACTGAGTTCAGTGAGTCACGCTCTCGCTCTCTGAGCTCAGTGAGTAACGCTCTCACTCTCTGAGCTCAGTGAGTAACGCTCTCACTCTCAGCTCAGTGAGTAACGTGCGCGCTCTCTGAGCTCAGTGAGTAACGCTCTCACTCTCAGCTCAGTGAGTAACGTTCGCGCTCTCTCAGCTTAGTAAGTAACGCTCTCGCACTCTCAGCTGAATGAGTAACGCTCTCACTCTCTGAGCTCAATGAGTAACGCTCTCGCTCTCTGAGCTCAGTGAGTAACGCTCTCGCTCTCTGAGCTCAGTGAGTAACGCTCTCACTCTCTGTGCTCAGTGAATAACGCTCTCACTTTCTGAGCTCAATGAGTAACGCTCTCACTCTCAGCTCAGTGAGTAACGCTCTCACTCTCTGTGCTCAGTGAATAACGCTCTCACTCTCTGAGCTCTGTGAGTAACGCTCTCACTCTCTGAGCTCATTGAGTAACGCTCTCACTCTCTGAGCTCAGTGAGTAACGCTCTCGCTCTCTGAGCTTAGTGAGTAACGCTCTCGCTCTCTGAGCTCAGTGAGGAACGCTCTCGCTCTCTGAGCTCAGTGAGTAACGCTCTCGCTCTCTGAGCTCAGTGAGTCACGGTCTCACTCTCAGCTCAGTGAGTAACGCTCTCGCTCTCTGAGCTCAGTGAGTAAAGCTCTCGCTCTCTGAGCTCAGTGAGTAACGCTCTCGCTCTCTGAGCTCAGTGAGTAACGCTCTCGCTCTCTGAGCTCAGTGAGTCACGCTCTCACTCTCTGAGCTCAGTGAGTAACGCTCTCGCTCTCTGAGCTCAGTGAGTAACGCTCTCACTCTCTGAGCTCAGTGAGTCACGCTCTCACTCTCAGCTCAGTGAGTAACGTTCGCGCTCTCTGAGCTCAGTGAGTAACGCTCTCACTCTCAGCTCAGTGAGTAACGCTCTCGCTCTCTGAGCTCAGTGAGTAACGCTCTCGCTCTCTGAGCTCAATGAGTAACGCTCTCGCTCTCTGAGCTCAGTGAGTAACGCTCTCGCTCTCTGAGCTCAATGAGTAACGCTCTCGCTCTCTGAGCTCAGTGAGTAACGCTCTCGCTCTCTGAGCTCAATGTGTAACGCTCTCACTCTCTGTGCTCAGTGAATAACGCTCTCACTTTCTGAGCTCAATGAGTAACGCTCTCACTCTCAGCTCAGTGAGTAACGCTCTCACTCTCTGTGCTCAGTGAATAACGCTCTCACTCTCTGAGCTCTGTGAGTAACGCTCTCACTCTATGAGCTCATTGAGTAACGCTCTCACTCTCTGAGCTCTGTGAGTAACGCTCTCACTCTCTGAGCTCAGTGAGTAACGCTCTCACTCTCTGAGCTCAGTGAGTAACGCTCTCACTCTCTGAGCTCAGTGAGTAACGCTCTCGCTCTCTGAGCTTAGTGAGTAACGCTCTCGCTCTCTGAGCTCAGTGAGGAACGCTCTCGCTCTCTGAGCTCAGTGAGTAACGTTCTCGCTCTCTGAGCTCAGTGAGTAATGCTCTCGCTCTCTCAGCTCAGTGAGTAACGCTCTCACTCTCAGCTCAGTGAGTAACGTTCGCGCTCTCTGAGCTCAGTGAGTAACGCTCTCACTCTCAGCTCAGTGAGTAACGTTTGCGCTCTCTCAGCTGAGTAAGTAACGCTCTCGCTCTCTCAGCTGAATGAGTAACGCTCTCACTCTCTGAGCTCAATGAGTAACGCTGTCGCTCTCTGAGCTCAGTGAGTAACGCTCTCGCTCTCTGAGCTCAATGTGTAACGCTCTCGCTCTCTGAGCTCAGTGAGTAACGCTCTCGCTCTCTGAGCTCAGTGAGTAACGCTCTCGCTCTCTGAGCTCAATGTGTAACGCTCTCACTCTCTGTGCTCAGTGAATAACGCTCTCACTTTCTGAGCTCAATGAGTAACGCTCTCACTCTCAGCTCAGTGAGTAACGCTCTCGCTCTCTGAGCTCAGTGAGTAACGCTCTCGCTCTCTGAGCTCAGTGAGGAACGCTCTCGCTCTCTGAGCTCAGTGAGTAACGCTCTCGCTCTCTGAGCTCAGTGAGTCACGCTCTCACTCTCAGCTCAGTGAATAACGCTCTCACTCTCTGAGCTCTGTGAGTAACGCTCTCACTCTCTGAGCTCAGTGAGTAACGCTCTCACTCTCTGAGCTCTGTGAGTAACGCTCTCACTCTCTGAGCTCAGTGAGTAACGCTCTCGCTCTCTGAGCTCAGTGAGGAACGCTCTCGCTCTCTGAGCTCAGTGAGGAACGCTCTCGCTCTCTGAGCTCAGTGAGTCACGCTCTCACTCTCAGCTCAGTGAGTAACGCTCTCACTCTCTGTGCTCAGTGAATAACGCTCTCACTCTCTGAGCTCTGTGAGTAACGCTCTCACTCTCTGAGCTCAGTGAGTAACGCTCTCACTCTCTGAGCTCTGTGAGTAACGCTCTCACTCTCTGAGCTCAGTGAGTAACGCTCTCACTCTCTGAGCTCAGTGAGTAACGCTCTCGCTCTCTGAGCTCAGTGAGTAACGCTCTCGCTCTCTGAGCTCAGTGAGTCACGCTCTCATTCTCTGAGCTCAGTGAGTAACGCTCTCGCTCTCTGAGCTCAGTGAGTAATGCTCTCGCTCCCTCAGCTCAGTGAGTAACGCTCTCACTCTCTGAGCTCAGTGAGTAACGCTCTCGCTCTCTGAGCTCAGTGAGTAACGCTCTCGCTCTCTGAGCTCAGTGAGTAACGTTCGCGCTCTCTGAGCTCAGTGAGTAACGCTCTCACTCTCAGCTCAGTGAGTAACGTTCGCGCTCTCTCAGCTTAGTAAGTAACGCTCTCGCTCTCTCAGCTGAATGTGTAACGCTCTCGCTCTCTGAGCTCAGTGAGTAACGCTCTCGCTCTCTGAGCTCAGTGAGTAACGCCCTGGCTCTCTGAGCTCAATGAGTAACGCTCTCGCTCTCTGAGCTCAGTGAGTAACGCTCTCGCTCTCTGAGCTCAATGTGTAACGCTCTCACTCTCTGTGCTCAGTGAATAACGCTCTCACTTTCTGAGCTCAATGAGTAACGCTCTCACTCTCTGAGCTCAGTGAGTAACGCTCTCGCTCTCTGAGCTCAGTGAGTCACGCTCTCCCTCTCTGAGCTCAGTGAGTAACGCTCTCGCTCTCTGAGCTCAGTGAGTAACGCTCTCACTCTCTGAGCTCAGTGAGTCACGCTCTCGCTCTCTGAGCTCAGTGAGTCACGCTCTCGCTCTCTGAGCTCAGTGAGTAACGCTCTCGCTCTCTGAGCTCAATGAGTAACGCTCTCGATCTCTGAGCTCAGTGAGTCACGCTCTCGCTCTCCGAGCTCAGTGAGTAACGCTCTCACTCTCTGAGCTCAGTGAGTCACGCTCTCACTCTCTGAGCTCAATGAGTAATGCTCTCGATCTCTGAGCTCAGTGAGTCACGCTCTCGCTCTCTGAGCTCAGTGAGTAACGCTCTCACTCTCTGAGCTCACGCTCTCACTCTCTGAGCTCAGTGAGTAACGTTCTCGCTCTCTGAGCTCAGTGAGTAATGTTCTCATTTTCTGAGCTCAGTGAGTAACGGTCTCACTCTCAGCTCAGTGAGTAACGTTCTCGCTCTCTGTGCTCAGTGAGTAATGTTCTCATTTTCTGAGCTCAGTGAGTAACGTTCGCGCTCTCTGAGCTCAGTGAGTAACGCTCTCACTCTCAGCTCAGTGAGCAACGTTCGCGCTCTCTCAGCTTAGTAAGTAACGCTCTCGGTCTCTCAGCTGAATGAGTAACGCTCTCACTCTCTGAGCTCAATGAGTAACGCTCTCGCTCTCTGAGCTCAGTGAGTAACGCTCTCGCTCTCTGAGCTCAATGAGTAACGCTCTCGCTCTCTGAGCTCAATGTGTAACACTCTCGCTCTCTGAGCTCAGTGAGTAACGCTCTCGCTCTCTGAGCTCAGTGAGTAACGCTCTCGCTCTCTGAGCTCAGTGAGTAACGCTCTCGCTCTCTGAGCTCAGTGAGTAACGCTCTCGCTCTCTGAGCTCGGTGAGTAACGCTTTCGCTCTCTGAGATCAATGAGTAACGCTCTCGCTCTCTGAGCTCAGTCAGTAACGCTCTCGCTCTCTGAGCTCAGTGAGTAACGCTCTCGCTCTCTGAGCTCAACGAGTAACGCTCTCGCTCTCTGAGCTCAGTGAGTAACGCTCTCGCTCTCTTAGCTCAATGAGTAACGCTCTCGCTCTCTGAGCTCAGTGAGTCACGCTCTCGCTCTCTGACCTCAGTGAGTAACGCTCTCACTCTCTGAGCTCACGCTCTCACTCTCTGAGCTCAATGAGTAACGTTCTCGCTCTCTGAGCTCAGTGAGTAATGCTCTCGCTCTCTCAGCTCAGTGAGTAACGGTCTCACTCTCAGCTCAGTGAGTAACGTTCTCGCTTTCTGTGCTCAGTGAGTAATGCTCTCATTTTCTGAGCTCAGTGAGTAACGTTCGCGCTCTCTGAGCTCAGTGAGTAACGCTCTCACTCTCAGCTCAGTGAGTAACGCTCTCACTCTCTGAGCTCAGTGAGTAACGCTCTCACTCTCTGAGCTCAGTGAGTAACGCTCTCACTCTCTGAGCTCAGTGAGTAACGCTCTCGCGCTCTGAGCTCAATGAGTAACGCTCTCGCTCTCTGAGCTCAGTGAGTAACGCTCTCGCTCACTGAGTTCAGTGAGTCACGCTCTCGCTCTCTGAGCTCAGTGAGTAACGCTCTCACTCTCTGAGCTCAGTGAGTAACGCTCTCACTCTCAGCTCAGTGAGTAACGTGCGCGCTCTCTGAGCTCAGTGAGTAACGCTCTCACTCTCAGCTCAGTGAGTAACGTTCGCGCTCTCTCAGCTTAGTAAGTAACGCTCTCGCACTCTCAGCTGAATGAGTAACGCTCTCACTCTCTGAGCTCAATGAGTAACGCTCTCGCTCTCTGAGCTCAGTGAGTAACGCTCTCGCTCTCTGAGCTCAGTGAGTAACGCTCTCACTCTCTGTGCTCAGTGAATAACGCTCTCACTTTCTGAGCTCAATGAGTAACGCTCTCACTCTCAGCTCAGTGAGTAACGCTCTCACTCTCTGTGCTCAGTGAATAACGCTCTCACTCTCTGAGCTCTGTGAGTAACGCTCTCACTCTCTGAGCTCATTGAGTAACGCTCTCACTCTCTGAGCTCAGTGAGTAACGCTCTCGCTCTCTGAGCTTAGTGAGTAACGCTCTCGCTCTCTGAGCTCAGTGAGGAACGCTCTCGCTCTCTGAGCTCAGTGAGTAACGCTCTCGCTCTCTGAGCTCAGTGAGTCACGGTCTCACTCTCAGCTCAGTGAGTAACGCTCTCGCTCTCTGAGCTCAGTGAGTAAAGCTCTCGCTCTCTGAGCTCAGTGAGTAACGCTCTCGCTCTCTGAGCTCAGTGAGTAACGCTCTCGCTCTCTGAGCTCAGTGAGTCACGCTCTCACTCTCTGAGCTCAGTGAGTAACGCTCTCGCTCTCTGAGCTCAGTGAGTAACGCTCTCACTCTCTGAGCTCAGTGAGTCACGCTCTCACTCTCAGCTCAGTGAGTAACGTTCGCGCTCTCTGAGCTCAGTGAGTAACGCTCTCACTCTCAGCTCAGTGAGTAACGCTCTCGCTCTCTGAGCTCAGTGAGTAACGCTCTCGCTCTCTGAGCTCAATGAGTAACGCTCTCGCTCTCTGAGCTCAGTGAGTAACGCTCTCGCTCTCTGAGCTCAATGAGTAACGCTCTCGCTCTCTGAGCTCAGTGAGTAACGCTCTCGCTCTCTGAGCTCAATGTGTAACGCTCTCACTCTCTGTGCTCAGTGAATAACGCTCTCACTTTCTGAGCTCAATGAGTAACGCTCTCACTCTCAGCTCAGTGAGTAACGCTCTCACTCTCTGTGCTCAGTGAATAACGCTCTCACTCTCTGAGCTCTGTGAGTAACGCTCTCACTCTATGAGCTCATTGAGTAACGCTCTCACTCTCTGAGCTCTGTGAGTAACGCTCTCACTCTCTGAGCTCAGTGAGTAACGCTCTCACTCTCTGAGCTCAGTGAGTAACGCTCTCACTCTCTGAGCTCAGTGAGTAACGCTCTCGCTCTCTGAGCTTAGTGAGTAACGCTCTCGCTCTCTGAGCTCAGTGAGGAACGCTCTCGCTCTCTGAGCTCAGTGAGTAACGCTCTCGCTCTCTGAGCTCAGTGAGTCACGCTCTCACTCTCAGCTCAGTGAGTAACGCTCTCGCTCTCTGAGCTCAGTGAGTAACGCTCTCGCTCTCTGAGCTCAGTGAGTAACGCTCTCGCTCTCTGAGCTCAGTGAGTAACGCTCTCGCTCTCTGAGCTCAGTGAGTCATGCTCTCACTCTCTGAGCTCAGTGAGTAACGCTCTCGCTCTCTGAGCTCAGTGAGTCACGCTCTCGCTCTCTGAGCTCAGTGAGTCACGCTCTCGCTCTCTCAGCTCAACGAGTCACGCTCTCGCTCTCTGAGCTCAACGAGTAACGCTCTCACTCTCTGAGCTCAGTGAGTAACGCTCTCGCTCTCTGAGCTCAGTGAATA